>NC_046223.1:89768692-90119942 GCF_009819885.2 Catharus ustulatus | reverse complement strand
TTTCTTATCTTTTTATTTTCCCTCTACAGCTGTATATTTAATTTATTAGACTGCATTGAAAGCATGTCCTCAAGACAGTTACTGCTTTTCTTGCAGGTTTTTCTATCACACTCATTGCTATGGCAACAGAGTATTTCACAAGCATGGAGAAACTTATTTCACAAATTTCTGCAGAAGGGAGGTTTGTAACTGAAGTTCTGTATTTAAAAATGGCAAAATAATGAATTAAATGAACTCAAAAAATTATGTTAGCTCTACAGAAAATACTACACAAAGAAAGATTATTTTTTAAGAAATGTATTTTTTTCAACTGCAATTTTAACTGATCGTACCTTTAAAAAGTAGAATTTAATATATAGAGCTACTTGAATATACAAAATTCTAAAAAATACTAAAAATAGTTAGAAAAATCTTGGAATCTAAAGTAGTCAGAAAAATTTAGCAAACATCACAAATTAGGAATAGATAGTAAAAATTCTGAAAAGTCATTCTGAGTCAGTTTTTTTGAGAGGAAAATGAGGCACAGTAGAAGCCATATGAGTACTTTTATTAATACAAATATAGTGGAAAAAATAGCAGAGCTACTGTGTATGAAGTTAGTAAGGTTAAAGTGATAGGAAAATATTACTGACCATAGGATAGCATAGACAGAATAGGAATGAGAGGTGAAAATTTCAAGTATCATCACTTAATAAAACTCAGAAGCATAATAAAGTCAGAATAACCCCTCATATCAGTTGCTGAATTCTGTCTAGGAAGAAATCAGAATGGAAGGAACGTATTACAAGGATTCTTCAAAGATGTTTTAAGAGCAAATTCCAGTTGCTATTTTTATTTTTAAATTAAAAAGGAATATCTGTCTGCAATTTAAAGACAGTGTAATCAATACCAAGTACAATTCTGTTGCAATGTAGAAAGGAATATCATCACCTTGGGACTAAAATATCAGAAATAGGTTAAAATGTCATTATATGAAATAAAATATAAAATAGGTATTCAGAAAAAAAATTAGGAAGTTTTCTTGGAAACATTTAAGGAAAAACAGACATGGAGGTAGATGAACTAACTTGTTATCAAACCCATAAAATTTCAGATTATGCAGTTTTTGCAAAAGAATAAAGTTCTAGTTCAATAAAATGAAGTGGATTTTCAGTGTTTTGAAACCTTTTCATTTAATTTCTCTCACTGAGCAGTTCTGAGTCTTCCCTGTGGAGAGTGGAAATTACCTATCTGCAGATATTAGACTGTGCTCTAAAAATACCTTACCTAGGAATTTGAAAACTATTCAATGTCTTTTGGTATGGTCACTTTCAGAAAAGTACAACTTTCAACTTTGAAGACTAGTCTGATACCTGCTAATATGAAGAATAGGAACAATTTTATATTTAAAATGGGAAATAGCAGAACTATGATTTGTTTTTTTTGTATGGAAGCCTCCAAAGAAATATGGGATTTAGCTAGCTGGTTCTTCCAGTCCTTCATGTCACTTCAGCTAAATAGAACTATTCAGCTTACAAACGAAAGTTTCTTTTATTTTAATTAAAATTTGATTGTATTTTGATATCTTCTGTTAAAAAATGTATTCAAGGCATAATAGAATGTTAGCACAAATCTTTAATCCGTGACAATTAGAGAGGATTAAAATATATTGGGAATTCCATTAAAAGAGTTCTAAGTCACTATGAAATGCTATATAATGCATCTCAGAGCTAGTTTATGGCATGTCAGCAGTGCAGGCAGAATTGCAAGTTGAGGTAAAGAAAGAGGAGCTAGAGGTTCTGTGTGGTACCTACTTCTACCACAGGTGTGGGTGAGAAGGAAAGAGCTTACAAAAGGACTAAGGGGAAGAGATATTCCTGCAGGTTTGGGCTTGGTATTCCAGTTGGCCTCTGGGAAGAGATAAAGTTGACACATACATTGAAGGGAAAGCTGATCTTAACTCTAGTTCTCACTGCACAACAGTATCCTTCCTTCTTGTGATTCTGGTGGGGACATCATAAGGGTTAATATGCCTTAGTAATAACTTACTTTTCCTATGCCTGTTTGTTCTGACAATACTATGTATAGTTTTAAAAATAATTACAGTTATTTTTCATATAACATTATACACTGCAAGATACATGACATGTGAATGGTATGTTACATCATAATTATATTGCTTATAACTATATTTACTGGTAAATATATATAATGTTGCTCTAAATTTGCTATAACAAAAATAATCCATGTAAATCTTTGAGAGTTTGTTTTCTGCAAAATTTAACTTAGACTACATTATAGCAAAAATTTGTATTGTTCCACCATTAAACTAAAAATGAGTAGACAGATCTGTCCCTCTTAAAGTTCACTTTGCTGTGCCACAGACGAGTACCTAAGGACCAAAACCGATATTAACATTATTCCTAAAAAAATAAACCACATATTTTGAATGTTTCTGTTTAATATATCAGTCTGCTGACTCTGAGAGTCTGATGTAAAGAAGAGAATTGTGAAGTTGAACCATATAATCTTCTATAGGTTTCATTACTAACTTCATATTCGGAATTAAACATCTCTCCCATTTTGGGGATCAAAGTATTAAAAGCTATTAAATCTCATCCCAATTTTGTGCATAAATGGAGCTTTTTCTCACTGTGATGATTTCAAGATGAAATATTATAAATATCTTAAACGATGACTGATTTACTTATTTAAATTATGATGGAAGATATATTTCACAGATATGTATGTTAAAGAAAATTAGATTGATTTCGCAGCCTTTAATATGACGAAGCACTGCACTGAATATATTCAAAAGAATTATAGGATTAATTGATAAAACCAAGAAATATGAGACTTAGTCTAGTCTACTTATTTTTATTAAAGAAAATACCTTTTTTTTCTGGTTTGACTTAGGAGAGGCATTGTTGGTTTATTAGCATAGTTAATAAATATAATATTGGCATGGAGGTTTTATGCATGCCAGAAAATGTTTTCTTTTATAGCTCTTTCAGTAAATCTCTCTTCCTGATACCATTTTCTTTACATAAGGAAAAAAAAATATATATATTAAAATAATGCCTTAGGCAACTGCTTGGTGATTTCTTACTGTGACTTTTTCCAAATTAAAAATAAAGTTGTTTTTCTGGTTATAAATATATATATATATATATCCATCAACAACCTTGATTCTTCTTCCATTTTGGTTTTATATTGAGTCCACATCAAGCCTAATAGGAACCTGGGCCAACAAGGGAGTAGCTCTCTTTATCCCTCTGATAGATTAATTGATTTACTGGGAAATTCCTGAGCTTTAAGCAACTTTCTGGCCTCTTAGAGATCATTCTCTCATTACCTACTTGACACATTCCTAGCACAATGAGTGTTTAAACTATCCTTTCACTGGAATTATACCACTTTTCTGTTTTTACTATGATCTATATTTTTGCTCTTCACTTTTTCATTGTTAGTTCATTGTAGCTGTTCTTGTTAGTGCTCCCATTCCTGGTAAATAAAAATATTTAATGTCATTATGACTGAAAGTTTGGTTTGTTTTCACATGCAGACTGTCTTCATGAATGATCACTCACTGTCTTTAGCTCAAGGAAAAGAGCTAGTTGATGAAAAAATGTCACAGAATAAGGAAAATAAGTTTTGAGCCTTGTTCACAAGAAGTATTAATGTGTTTTGTTCATTAAATGTTATTAATATAAAGTAAACCCTTAAGCACTTAATGGAACCATGATCTCTATTCTCCAGAGTTGCTTTGTATCCTCTGATCAAGCTTATCTTAGATTATTTTTTCATTCTCATCTTACCCTTTTCTAGATAGAGAATTGGAAATATCATTCCCAAAATCAGAACAGAATATAATTTATTTCTGTTTCTCTCCTAAGAGATTAGAGTTGAAAGCTTGAAATCCAAGACTAAGAAAGTTTTCAGCATTTGATCTTCTCATGTTGGCCAACCATATCCTTTTATCATTTTTGCTTTAAATTACAGTTCTAGTAGTACTGCTATTCCTTAGTTCTGTCATGGATTTTGGCTTGACGTACCACAGTTATGAGACTTAAGTTATGTCTGAACCTTAGAGTTATGATACCTCTTGAGAAACAAATGTAGAGCAAAATCTCATTAGAATCAGTGATTTCTTTTACTGCTTTTGAACTCCCTCTTGTACTGATGAAAACAACTAGTGACTGAAACTTGGTAAGTTTAACTTTTTTTTTTGTCAGTGTATCAATTATGGCATATGTTCTGGCAGTTTTGAAGCATAAAACTGGTGCATTTGAAAATACAGAATAATATGCCTGAAACATAGGAAAAACACTGGATAAGCAAGCGCAGCAGGTATTTTTGTCATAGCATGAATAACTTGCATTTACTTTATCAGTGTAGCCTGCTTAGGAAAAATGTAGAAAATCTCTAATAGCACTAGTGCATGACAGAACAACTAATGAAGGAAGTACCACACATTAAAAATCTGCTTATTACATGGTTGAGTGGTCTTGGAAGCAAAGGAAAACATCAAGTAGACAGAATAGTACAACACAGACAAGACTGACAGGGTACAACGTCTGCTGTTTTTTATATACTTGTCATTTTGATTAGCTCTTCTATTGTTGTGATGGCCACTTGAGAAGCCAATTCAGTTATGTATGTTTATGCCAGGCTTTAGCAGACCCTTCCAGACATACTTTTACTTGGCAAAGAATGGATCTTATCTGAAGAGGAACAAGGTCCTTAAGCAGTAGCTTCAATAGGAAAAAAAGCAGAGGGAAGAAAAAAAAATACTTTATGTATTTACGTGATTTGGAATAATTCTGATCCACTCTGATCCACTTATCTACTGGCAACAATTCTAAATTCAGGTTTAAATAAGAAAATTAAAACTACATCTCAATAGGCAATAGTTTTCAAATTAGTTCCACCAAAGAAATAATGCAGACCATAATATCTTTCTCCAGTTTCTCCTTCACAGACAATAGATGAATTAATTTCAGGCAGGAATTCCCTGATGCAGAACATGAAAGTTACACAGAAAATGAATTGAACCTGGTGAAAATTCAGAGTCGTTTTACAACTGTATTGATTTCTAGGGAAACGTGATGAAAGAAGTGATGGTAACTTTTATTAGATAAACAGAAAGGGCTAATCTCCCACTTAAAAAATATCAGTGTTCACTTTCTCAGGTGGCACTATCATATAGGAAATCTTTAGGTATTCTGTTATGTTCTGAAAGGTTATCATTTGCTATTAAATTTTGTAAGTGGCTTAGAACAGGTTTTATATAGAAAAAAATGAATTTATTACGTCCCATATGATAAGTTTCCTTGAAAATGTGGGGGTTTTTTTTACAAAATGTCATTGGAAGTTAGATTTATTTTAAAAAACCCAAAAAGTTAGTCTAACTTGCAGCTGCTGAGCCTAGTTGAATATTTAGTATATTGTACAAACTATTCCATAAACATGGAAAAAGGCTGCAAAATCATGGTAGCTAAATTAGGGATTCATGAAAAAAGAGCAAGGTCTTCTATTAGTTTGCCTGGTTGTAGGGATGTGAAGACTCAGTATCAAAACCTTCTATTTTGGCTGCATAACTGATATCTCAAAAAAACGACCCTGATAATTTTAAATACAGTTCATCTAATTTTCACGTCTTAATATCTGCAATGCAACAGGTTTAGGCTTGCTTTGGCACTTCATTTCATGTTAAATAGTTTAAAACACATTTAACATAGTAATTCCATTATTTTAATAATTGTTCATCACTGTTCCTTTCCTCTAATTCAAATAAATATTAAAATTATATCTGTCTGCCATGGTATTATTTTTATTTTAATTCAAATAGCTGAAACAAATTTAATTGCCAATAGTTCATTCAAATTTAAATTCCATGTATTTGTTCTGAAATAGTTTATACACTGTAATTTTCAGGCCAGAGTATTATAGACATTACTCTTTTAAACAACTTGTAAGTAATACAGTTAGTTTTATACATTATCTATGCCATACTGCAATGCCATATCCAAGTGTAATGTAAACCTCACTTGTTTCATTGGTGCTTTAACTTATGTATGAACTATATACATGTACACACGTTTGTCTTAGAGAATTAATAACACTCTAGTTTCCTAATGTATTTCTCTTGTTTAACTCATATTTTATTTACAAGTATTTTTCTCTGATAATATTTTTACAAAGTTTTCCTATCACTGATGATTTTCTCCTGAAGTGTCTCAAGGGAAAAAAAAATCAAGACCATAAATTTTCATATGCTTAGTGGTTTTCTCTCTACAATCTCCTGCTGGTTGGATGTCGGTCTGTCATCAAAGCCTATCCCTTGTGCTGGTAGATCCCTTATGACTGTACTGTAATAGATCCCAGGAAAAATAAACTTTGCATAGTATGTTTGACATTTTTTAGTGAGTACTGTCATGATGTAGAACAATAAAAAACCATGCATTAATTACTTTATTAAAGATGTACTATGGTTTTGAAAGCAGGGATTTATTATAATTAGTGTTCTGGACCATTTCACTTCCTTCCTTGGGAATGAAATATTCAACTCAAAAATTTTCAAGTGAAGTCAAAACTTAAATAAATCAACACCATTTTTGTATGGAGTTCTAAACACAATATTTCCTCAATATATAGATAAGGTACTGAGGATCAAGTGTGATATTTGCAAGGTTGTTCTCTGTCTTGACTTGAAAACTGTCTCAATGTGTTCTATGCATAAATAGCATCTCTACATTATATTTTAAAAAATGTGGTTCCTTCTACATCCTAACTACCTCCAATAGCTCTGTATTTCTTTATTGCGCTATAAAACAATTATGAGATGATCAGATTAAAATTCTTACGTTACAGTATGGCCTACACTTTATTTCCATAATGAATTACATTTTAAAAACTGTGCTATTTTAAAAATTATGTTAAGTGCTTCTTTTTAAGCCATGAAGTAGACACCATTGAGGACTCCTGAAGATTTAATAGACAATCTATTGTCCACAGAATGCTTAAATCATCAATCAAATATTTTGAACTTAATGCAATTTCTGTATGCTTCATGCTGTAGGAATGTTTTCATCTGATTATTTCTTTATTTCTTTAATTGAAGAAGAACAATAATGAATGAGATTTTTTAGGATAGAGGACTTGTTTTCTTTCCAAGTTTGAGTTGTTTGCCATAGAAATTGTAAAAGAACCATCCAGTCTGCTGGCCTATCAAGCACAAAAGGTTTAATTGTCTCTCCTGGTCATGTTGGCATAGTGGATGGAAAACCTGCTGCTCCGGGAAAAGAGCCTGTGGCAGGCAGGATACCGCTCCACTGAATTGTTTTTTGTTTTATCCTGCTTGACCCTTTTTTCTCTTTGTTTAAGACCCTGTGAAAAAATAGAGAGGAGGAAGACAATCAAAGCAAAGACATCCAGAGTTTAGCAGTTTTCTATGAAAATACCCCTGATCTTCAGAGCTTGATAGATGAGCTACATCTGACTTTATCTGGAAGCTTTACTTTTAACAGCAAGGTGATCAAGATAGTCAGGTGTCAAGTGTTCAAATTTTTTTTCTGACATACAAATGCTGCATGGTACTTTACTGGGAGTCTTTAACTGTGGAGAAAATGTCAAATAAGATTACTTTCAAGACACTCAAAAATGGGTCATAGCTATAGTGAGGTAAGCTGTGCTTGTAGATATTTTTACAGTATGGTTTGATGATTATAGGTAACATGAAGTACGGATTACATCTTCAGCAGAAGACAAGTGATGTCCTACTTTTTTTCTGAATAAATAATCATGAAATAAATAGGAAGAGAGCATACAAAGGGACTCAAGAAAAAAGAGATTTAATATTAGAATGCATTTTTATTACAGATCTATTTATTCCTTTCAACATAAGTTATATAAGACATGCCCTTCAAAGGCATGGAAAACTACAGGTTATTTCTCAAAAAACCAGAAGGGCAAACAGATAGAAAGTTGTTACCATAAAACAACAACAAAAAATCCCAAACAACAACAACAAAAAAAACCAAACAGAAAATCCAAAGACCCCACATTCACATTAAGTGCTGTAGTTAAATTATTTTTTAAGAGTTATTGGGAAAAAAAAATCTTATTTCCAAGGGAAAACATTTTCTAATTTTTACTCATAGTATCTCAAAAAAAAATACACCATTGTGATGAATAATAATTATAAGATAAAAGGCAATTTTTCAGGAAAACCTTTCAAAAATTTTGGCATCACATCACTACCTTTTGTTATACTCCCTGAATTTTTCTTATAGAAAAGAAAGATGGGAAAGTATTGAGAGACCAAGAAGGATGTCACATTAGTACATATTTCTGTTATTTCTTGTACATGATGGAAAAACTGTGATAATTTACCTTATGAATTAATCTCTGTATGAGAATTTCTCTATAATCTGTTGTGTACAGTAATTTCATGACTATAAGGCGCACCCTTTTGACTAAAATTGTCCCCCGAACCCGGAAGTGCGCCTCATAGTCCGGTGCGCCTTATCTGATGTACAAAGTTTGGAAATTTGCGAATCCAGAAGTGCGAGCTGCGAGCTGAGCCGGGACCCGCGGGAGCTGCGGCCGTGCGGGGGGAGTTGGGGACTATGGGAGCCGCTGCCACCGGGCGGGTGAAACCGTGAACCGGCGCGGCTGCCGGCCGGGGAGAAGTGGGGGGAAGTGGTGCAGCTGCGGGGAAGTGCCAAGAAGTGCCGAGAAGCGGTGAAAAAGCGCCCTGGGAAAACGCTGAGAAGCGGCAAAAAAGCGGAGAAAAAGCACCGCGGGAAAGCGACAAAAAAGAACCACAGGAAAGTGCCGAAAAGCGGCGAAAAAGTGCCACAGAAAAGCAGCAAAAAAGTGACAAAAAAGCACCATGGGAAAGCACTGAAAAGTAGCGAAAATTGCCGTGGAAAAGCGGTGAAAAAGCGGCGTGGGAAAGCACCGAAAAAGTGGTGAAAAAGTGCTGTGGGAAAGTGGTGAGAAGCGCCCCTGCTGCCAGCTAGGGGGAATCTGGGACGCAGTGCGGGCGTGCGGTGGGAGCCAGGAGCTGTGAGCCGTACCAACCGGCACCAGAGGCGGGCGGGAGCGCCGGGGCCCGCTGCACAGGGAGGGCACCTGGGGCTGTGTTTAAAGGCTACACCAATCTTTGAAAAATGTTTGCAAATTGAGCACCTGACAGTAATTCGTTACTTTGTTGCGCACCACGCAGCTCCTCGCTGCAAAAAAATAGTGCACCTTACAGTCTGGTGTGCCTTATATGATCTACAAAGTTACAAAAGTTACCGACTCCTGGGGGGTGCTCCTTATAGTCCCGTGTGCCTTACGGTCGTGAAATTACTGTATATACAACAACAAAACTCAGAGGAGACAAGTTGTTTGAAAATAGAGTATAGTTTAAATTTTCCATATAAATTTCACAAATTAAATAAGGACTGTTCTGAGTATTTTGTTTTTCTTAAAATATAGATTCCCTCTCGCTTATCGTAAAAAAGAATTTACTTTGTAGAATCATTGTAATCTTTGAAGCAAAGTGAAATATTCTGGAATATTAAACATTTACACAATATCCAGGATATTACCTATGCCATTATTGATTGCTATTGAGAAATTTTACTTAAGTACTTTCTCTGTCAATAGGAATAACACAGCCAAAAACCCTTATGTTTGCCACAGAAACGGTCTATATTCCAGCACTTTTCTCTGATGGCTGGACACATATACCAAAGCAAGGTGTTGCTTTTAGCTTTTATATCTTTCAGATGCATTGGTGTGTGACTCTGAACTTCATATAGAGTGTTAGCAAGTTCTTTTCACAGTTTTGTTAGGCAAAACAATCCTTTTCCAACCTGAGAACCAAGGACACCATTGCAGCTTCAGGCCCAAAAAGGGCAAACAACAGCAAATGGAGGAGAGCAACCTGGGAAGATGGGACTTCATAACCTGAAACTGTAATTGGACAATTAATCCCAGTATGTAAATGGGCCAAAACTTATAAAAATATGAAAACTCTTGACCTGCTGTCCATCTTGGGTGTAGCCATGACTGGCTGTTTTACTGCCCAAGGTGTGTCCTTTGAAGGCTTTTGAATAAATACCTACTTTATTCATTTACTACTGTCGAGCCTCTGTTCCAGGAAGCTTCTTTAGGCATTAAGATGTTGTTTATGAAATAGAAGACATTGAGACACTATAATCCATAGAAGCAACTTAGAGATAAAGTGAAAAACAATGTACTGGAGATACTAATGCCATTATAGAGTATTAATTTTTAATGCCAGATGGTATAACTGAGATTACATAATCTTACCTTCTATGTGACATAGAAGTCAAGTAAACACTACTTGTCACACGATAGTCTCATACTTTGACTTCTATCTGTTTTCTAGAATTAAAGTGTGTTTATATCATCCCAGGACACCAGAGATTATGTAATGATGTGAGAAACGGACCTGCAAGACAGAAAATATCTCTGCAGGAAGCGTGTTTCCTGCAGGTCAAGAAAAGTGATTATTCCCTGTTATTTGCTGGCTGGGAGTCTGCTTTTAGAGTACTCTGTACAGTTTTTATACCCTGGCGCAAGAAATATGATGATGTGCTAGAATGAGTATGTCAGAGAACCATCCCAATGATCAGGAGTATGGAGCACAAAATGTTTAAAAGGCTGAGATACCTGAGTTTGTGCAATCTTAAGAAATTAGGCCTAAGAAAAATATTAATGAAATTTTATGCAGAAAGGAGAGATAGACCCTTCTTGCAGATGTGTAGTGATGCATAAGAAGCTCTGGAGGACAGAAACTGAAATGACAGAAACCAATGTTAGGAAAAATAAATCAGACATTAGGATAACGTTTTTCAACATTAAAATAACCAAAAATTTTCCTAGAGAGGCTGGGAATGGAATGTCCTTCCCTGAGGATGGCAGATTTTAAACTCAGACTTCTTAATATCCTTGATCTCTTTGATGGTGTTTGAAGTGGGGTCAACTTAAGTGTCTAAATTTGGAAAAAAGTCTCCCTGTAAATTTTCCTAAATCTCTGAATGAGTTAAGAAAAATGCAGTCTAGATGTCCCAAATGGCTTTCTGAGGAATTAAGTGTATCTCCTGGGGAAATAAAGGAAGACTTGGAAATGTATTGCCTTAAGCTGGGAGATTTTCCTGTGCTCACTAAGCACAGTAAGGGAAGTATAGTGTGAGAAGGATTTTTTTAGACCAGTTTCCAACTCTCAGTCTTTGTCTGTTTCCATTATTTAAGAGCTTTGTTTGGTATGAATACAGCTACTGGGTGGATGAGTAAGAAAATGAATGGAATATGGAGGGCATATAGGGTATGGAACATATGATACAGAGGAGATGAAGCAGCCTATAAGGGGGGTGTTTGGATTTTAGAATCTCCTTTTCTCTCATTTCATAAGGTTTGGTATGGAACTTGTCAAATTCACAAAAAAAAATCATACAGTGCACACATTTTTTTCTCTTACTGTGTGAATAAATCAACAAATAACATCAAATTTTTTATGTTTTCATTCCACAAGACTGTTCTGTATCACAGGTGATTGGTTGTTCATTTTATTTTGTATTTCAGGAAGAATATTCTATTGAGGTACTAAAGGAAGTTAGACAGAACCACAGAAGTGCAACAAAAATATGGTTTAATTCTGTCTGCATTCTGTTACGAAAAGAGTCCTGGCCATGTTTTTTAAAAGTATTTCTGACCATTACAATGAATGTTATGTACACACAGCCTAAATAAGAGATTAAAATGCCTGATACAAAATTAATTTTAGCATAACAAATGATGCACAGATTTAAGAAATGAGAGACCATAAAAAGAAAATAGACTGTACAAAATCTCTCAGACCACCTAAAAAACTTCCTCATATATTTTTATTTTCCTTCATATATTGCAACTAGGGACAGAGTAGTTATACTCTCCTAAAGACCATAAGACTGAGCTATTGTTTGGCATAGTGCCAGCTAATGAGAGAGAATATTGCTGAACCTAAATAGGCTGAAAGCTAGCACTTCATTGACTGGGAGTATATCATCATTTCGTCCTTTAGAATCCAGCATTCCAAACACCTTTCTTTTCTCTGGACTTTCTGATTTCCCCTAATCAACCTGGATCATTTATTTAAATTGAACTGAAGAAGTATTGTGATTTCAAATATTTCATATGCTTTGAGTTGTACAGTACATTTAACACAGTAGGATCCAGGTAGGATCTTATTTCATGAAACTTGGGACATCGCCCAGAAGGCAGTCACATTTTGTAAGCTATCAAAAGTAAAATGAGATTAACAAAGCAAAATAAATTAGTAATAGCGTGTTACTTTCCTGTGACAATACATACAATAAGCAAAGGAAATGATGGACAGTTCCTAATTTTTCCTCTTACTTCAGCTAATGAAGCAATAAGAATGTTTTATCAGTCCCTGTCTGTGTGGGAAGGGAACCCACAGATATTTTTTCTTTTTTCCTCCAAGGCCTAGACAAAATGGCAATTAGTGACAGAAAGGTACTGCTCCCTGGCAGAGCTTCACTGAATTACAACAGAGAGACTAGAGTGTGGCCAGGGGCTGGAAACAGGCAACTGACTCAATGGAGACAAGCAGATACGATATGCAGTTCTCAGAGGGAAAGCTCTTCTAAAGGCACCAATTTTCTTACAAAGCGAGAAGTCCACCCTGAAACATCACCCATTTCGTGGCATTTCACTTCCTAATCCTTTCCCCACCTCAATGAAAAAGCTGTTGAGATTATCAGCTTCTTAAAAATCAAAAGAAATTGATGAAAGACTTCTTCATGTAACAAGTCATTTGAACTAAATGTGTAACAACAAAATTTTTACTTTCTCCTTTTAGCTACAATGGAAAGTAAATCAAAAATTGTTCCGTATTGGTTAATAGAGAAAAAAAAAGGTGAATCTGATTCCTCCTATTGACTGAAGAACCTACAAGACTAATCTGTACATACTTTGTTTGGGTTTTTATCTTAAGAAATGTGTATGCTCAGAAATAGACTTCTGTAAGTTCTGTGAAGTCTGTAGACTGATAGTATACTTAAGAACCTGTAAGTTTTATCTAATATCTTACTAGAGCATTTGCCATATTTTCCATATTTTTGTTTAATTTATCATGGATGCACTAATTAAGATTATAAATAGGCAATTATTTTATTTGCTTATATTTACCAGTGATAAAATTGAAAAAAAATTACAGTGCATATTTTACAAGATGAGATTTCACTCACATAAACTAAAATTTATCAAAGTGCATTTTCCCATAATAAACATTTAGATTTTCTCAATTTAGTGACTTTTAAGAATTGTAAGTGTTCTACAATGGATTTCCTACCATTTTTTCCTAACGCTTTCCACTACAGTTTCATAATGTCTTAAGAAAATAAGGGAGACTAATAGATTAAGAGATTATCATGGAAAATAATGTCATCATCACCTACTTGAAATTAGCAGAGATATATGCCATGCTCCAAGAATGGCTGTTTAGCATCCAGCAAAACCCAGGTATTCAATGCAACCAATCATTCTATACTTCAATATCCCTAAATGTTTTGTATTAATAGGATAATTAATTTTGGTTTTTTTATTTTTTTTAATTTATGATGCAATGGTTTTATATTTGGTTTATATTTGTTCCTCAGTCCATAAAGTTGTACTCAAGTATGCCTCAGACTGAAAGATTTTTAGGGGGGACTGAGATCTAAGATACCTTTTTTGCCTTTTGATTTACTCTTTGTCACATAGTTTCTTCTATATCTGAAGGGATTGCAAAGCCAAAATGCAGCATTAAGAGCTGACCACAAAAAATGCAGAGTTAGAAAAATCTCCAAAACTATGGAGTCATCACCACAGAAGGGAAGTACTGCCGGTTGATAGCACATACATGTCCTCCCTATATATATATCCTTTATATGTAAAATTAGTTAGCTAATTCTTATCTAGCACAGGTATTGCAAATATATTGCCATATAACTACTACTGATTATGATAGATAGCTCTATTGCAGGAAAAGGAGAAGGAGCAAAATAGACCTGACCACTAATTCAAAATTGTCTGTACAGTTTATTGCAAGGAAAACCCTTTGGTTGTGGCCCAAACTAGCTGCATTGTACCAAAAAAAATTATCAGTTTTAGTCTGGGTATAATATTATTGCTGAAAACCTGCTTCTTACAGTCAGTTTGTAGTCAGTCACGTAGTTTGGGATTTTTTTGTTTGTTTTTTTTTTAATAGTTCAGCAAAAAGTGAACTCTATGAACAAATTTGTTTCTATTTTGGTAAGGATTCGAAACCTAGTCTTTGACCTATTTTATTTGTTTAATTAATGGGCAATATTTCTTTCAGAGAAGTTGATAGAAGGCTTCCAACAGGAAAATCAAAAAGAAAGAAAAAAATTATTACTTATAATGTTGGATTAATTTTCTCATATTTATATGTTTTAACTCACAGTCAAAAAATGTCATTGATATGTCATTCAACAGCTTTTTGTTTGGGGAAATTTTAACTCATGCTACCCCATAGAAATTGAAGACATTTAAGTGATATATGCTAGTACAATATTAGTTTTTCAGCTGTTTCTATCGCACTTCACTGTCACTTTCTCCTACATTCTGATCCTGTTCATATTCCCTAGAAATTAGTAAAGGACATTATTCTGTCTTCAGGATAAAAACATTTACTTTTTGGCACTCTAAATCTCCCCTTCAGGACAAGGAGAGAGTTAAATATCTTTCTGACTGGATAATTTAACCATATCTGCTTTGTTTAAAATAGTGCACAATGGTGGCCACAGTTTTTCTTCTGTATGTGCTGTTTTCTAAACAGCAGTTTCTACTGTAAGAAAATGCATATTTTGACTTTCATTGGACATGCTTTCCACACCAGATAAGGTGCTTCCAAGCCCTCTGTACTGCAACCTCAACCACAAGTAGTTGATGCTACTTGTGGCAGCTGGTCAAGGTGAATGCTAGATTGGCATAAATTTGAATGTCCTTACTTGTGCATTAAATACAGTAGAAAGTACATAAATTAGGATTCTGATAAAATAGAGGATTTAAATTTAACTTTATCTAAAATTTAGCCAAACAGTCTTAAACAAAAACTGTCTGCATTTCCTTTAGAGCTGAGATACCTGTCTTCAAAGAAATTCACATGGTGAGTAGCTGAGAAAAATGTGCAAATATTAGATGGTTACATTTAATTACAGCAGTCTCATTAATTTTAAAAAAAAAAAAATCAGATAAGTATATAGTAGCTCCAGATGTATTTTGTTGTGCTTAGATTATAGTTTTGAACTCAAGGTTTCAATTCTATCCAAGACCTGCTTTGTTTGCTCTGTAGCACTGTCACTAAAAGGAGACAAGTATCTAGAAGTGCTTACAGAAATTAGACGTTTAAAGGCTCTTCACCCTTTTTGTACAAAACCTAGTTCTTAGTACAGCAGGTCAGGAATCCAGGTTTAACCTAAGAGTTAAAAAGCTACGGCTTTCATGATAAAAGACTCGAACTGGTTCATGCATCTGTTGCTCTGTGCAGAAGGAAATGAGCAAGATGGAAGATGAGACAGAAATTATTATGTTGATGACTGCAACACACAACAGTCAAGTACGGGACTCAGGTTTCTAATTACTTCGACTTTTTGTTTGGTGACTGAATAATACAAATATCTAAGCAATTTAAACAATAGAAACCAGGACCCTCTTATCTTGGTTGAGAGTTCTACTGATAGAATTTGCATTCTATTCATTACTTTCCCTGATCTTACTATACTGGTATTATAATTTTGACAGCAGTGTGACAGGAAAGACGGAGAATTCATTAGCCTGATGAGAGTAATTTACAAATCAGTCATGAAAATTTCTATTCTCCTTGATTTTTTTTTAATTCTCACAGCCTGCAGACTAGCAGCCTTTATCCTCTTACAGATCCGATTATTCATTGGTTTAGAGGCAATTGATTATGAAAATTGTATTAAATGTTTGGGGTGTGTTAAGCATACTAACAACACAGTAAAGCAACCAAAAGTTAGGAAAAGTTTACTACTGGCTAACTTACAAAGCTTTCAGAATCTCAATAGCAATGGATGGGGTTCTGAGATGCTTATCTTTTCTCCAATGTGACCATGACCTGTGGCAGAAATTTAAGAAATAAAGACAAGCTTATTGGTGAAAATTGTGTTCCATGTACCAGAGAGGAATTGATTATAGGTTAATTTTGGTCCTTTGATTGCCCCTTTAGTTTTAAGTGTGTTAAGCCTGAATAAAATCTAGTGCCGGTATTGAGATTGTTCTTCTTGACATAATGTCACCTGGCTCTTCAAATTAAGCTGAACTATCTGCCTTTTGAAATTGCAAACAGAATTGATTTGGGACACTAGTTTTTCTGTGTAAATTGTCGATATATTTCAAAATATCAAAGAGTAAAATTAACTATATAATTGCAGTTCATTAAGTTGACTCTTTAAAATGTCATAGACATCTGTTGCAATGTTCCAGTACTCCATATATTCCATAAGAATGTACTATTTGTGCATACAGCAACTGGTAAAATAGTCTACCTATGCACCTGCTGATAAGCTTTGTAAGACAATAGTAGACATTTGAAATAGTTCCTTTACACCAGAAATTTAAAGGTGGCAAATACCTGTAAGAATGTCTAGTATAATACTAGCCTAGTATGAAGAAGAAAAAAAAAAAAAATGAACAATTTGAAAAATGGATGGATTGGAAACTGTGGTCACTGTTAAATGAAAACCATGGAGTAACTTAATTAATTTTTCTCTGTCATAATTCTTGAAGAAAAATCTAGAATTCTTGAAATTTATTTATATGGTGTTTTCAAGAAGTTTTATTTTTTTAAAGCAGAGTACAAAAAATGTCCACAAACACAAAGAGTAAAAAATCTTTCATGGGAAAGGAAACAATAAGTTGCTGTTTAGAAAAACTCCTAGCTTTATGCGGTTTGATATACACAAAAAAACCATAAACAAGAAACATTTGTATAGTCATCTACTCTATGGAATAAATGCATTTGCAAAACCGGGTAATTTAGGGTTTTTTTCTTCAAGGCTTAAATGGGATTTTCAGCAAGTCTGGTTTTGTCATCATGCAATTTACCTCCTTTAGACATCTTCAGTTGTAATTGTTGTGAAACTCAAAAAATTTCAAATATTTAAAGTATTTGATACTGTATTTTTTTTTGTGTGAAAGCACAGTATTTCTACAAAAAGGTTTGGTTTTTTTAATTTTAGGATGTAATAGGTATATTAATTTTAGACAGCAAATGAGACTATAAGTATAATAGTGGTATACCTTCACAGGGTTTGAAAAAATTGTTGTCTTTCTTCTCATATCTTTCATGGAAAAGACCTTCACTGTATTGCTTTCTGTACACCTGCTATTTCACAGAGAAACCTGTATGTCACCATACTGAAGAAAGGACCATTTATTTTGTCCTGTTCCTTTTTGATGGTGGTTTTGAAGACAGGTTTGGAAATCAACGACAACAAAACTTTCATCCAAGTGTTTGATCAATGCCCCATCTGCTGTTCTTAGTTTCTCTTTGTCTTTGCAGCTGCTGCTGTCTGAGTAGGTATATACACCTGTAGTATTACCAAATGTTACCCACCAATTTAGCAAGATAATACTCCCAATATAACATTGCACTTGAGATTTAAGATGCAAGTATTAGATTCTTCCAGTAGCCAATGTTTGTTTTTTATCAATAAACTAGGAAAAAAAACCCCTATTTCTTAGTATTTAAAATAATTTATATGTTCTCAATAAATCTCTAAAACTGTGGAATTTAACTGCAGTTTTTATTCTGGAAGATTCAGGACTCAGGTTGGATTTTCCAGTTTAAGTGTGTTTTGACATCAAGGAGTTTCTCTACTCTGTAACTTTTCCAATTTAATACAATCTGTAAAATCTCTAAGTACTGAAGCAATACTATTTTATGTCTTCATAGCACAGAGCAGTATCAGAAGGAATATTATCAGTTTTTCAGATGGCATTTAGCATTACAGTCAATAAAAAACCCCTAAACTACTCTGATTTGTGAATCTCTTCTCTCTGTCAGCCTGCTTTGAAGTTGGCAATAATGGAAGCCTCTGTCTTCAATGTGCCTTATGAAGAATTCACATGACAGTGATGTGAGTTCCTGCTGTTGGATTAACTAAATTAATTTTAAGAACTTCTATCCTCTTTGGATATTCCAGCATTTAAACAAATTCCTTCATAGGAAACTTTCATTAATAGCCTACCCAGTATGAGCCACTGATATGGGTCTGTATAGTGACTAACATTGTATAGACTTATGTTACGTATTACCTCCAAATTGCCTCAGACTGGCACTTCGGGAACATAGTGATCACAATAAACACCATATAAGAAGTTAAATAAACAAGCCTACTTCAAAAAATAGTTTATAATATGAAAAATATTCTTGGTAGAATTTTTCTACTTGTTTTTTAACAGCAAATGGAAAAAGAAAAGGAAAAATGGATGAATCTCCTTAAAAACTATTCTCTGGAGTAGTTTCGTATTATCTCTATAGATGTTCTACTTCTTGCTTTATTCTTGCTTCATCCTTTATTCTTTTTCTGTTAACAGCTGTACGTTTTAGTCTCTCCTGAATTTTTATCAAGGAACAACTTCCAATGGTATTTTGATATCTATTTAATGACTCTGTAAGGTTTTGTTAGTCTTTTCTGGAACTGTACCTTCCTTCTGAACTCTTAGACTACAGTTTAATCAATAAAGGTAAAGTAAGTCTCTCTTTCTATTATTTTTCTTCTTTGAAAACTACATCTCAGCAATCTCACCTTTTCAATGCCCAGCTGAAGGAGCATCAAGTATCTTGTCTGTCAAGAAGAAGGACACCACTATGCTGTGTCGTGTTCTTTGGCAATCAGGTTGATCAAACAAGACTGACCTTTTGTGATATTCCTGATAACCTTCTTCTCATTCTTGTGGATAAAGATACCTTTCAGAATGAATATGTTCTGTATGAAAAGATGAGACTCTTCATGTAATATTTTTAATCATTCTTCAAAGATTGGAGAGCTTTGAAGCTTGGAGCTCCTATTTTGGAGTTGGAGAATCTCGGTAAACATCATTTTAGACAAGAGTTGAGACCCTGTTTGGAAGAACAAAACACATGATTTTAGCTTTCAGCATGTACCTCTGCTGTTTTAGTGGGAGTTAAATATTTGCTTAAGCATAATACGAATTTTCAACTGTTTTTTTTTTTTTTTAAATTTAGTTTAAAGATGGCACCTAGAAAATCAAGATGAAAGAAACAAAATTAGCGTTCAGAGTCACACCTATGGAATTATATGTTAAATGTAGAGAATATTTTATTTTTACATTGAGTTCTCAGTAAGGAATAAAACATAGCCATAGCTCTTCTAGTCCGTTAAGCTAAAATATAAAAATTGCCAGTTTTTAAATGAAACTTGCTAATCTGTTGGAAATCACATACATTTGTATTTATAACAAGCAAAAAGGTATCAAAAGGAAAACCACCACAAAACTATGCCATATATCTGAAAGACTAGTTTCCCTTAACTCTTTCAAGAGAAAAATGGAGTGGAAATGTATCAAAAAGATGTCGTCCACATGTCCTTGGAAGTTTAATTGTGTGGAAGAGGAAAATGAACTTGATAGTAAATAACAATTGCTTCTTGAAATCTCTTCCTCTTCCTCTTCCTCTTCCTCTTCCTCTTCCTCTTCCTCTTCCTCTTCCTCTTCCTCTTCCTCTTCCTCTTCCTCTTCCTCTTCCTCTTCCTCTTCTTCTTTTTAAAGATTTGTAGTAAAAGAGTTGAAAATGAAATTCACAATATAATTTCCTTTTTTTCTTTCATTATTTTCTTCTGAAAAAAAAGGAAGAGCATTCACTTACTACTCTGAATGAAAATACCATGACAGATAACAAACCATTCAATGTAAATTCCCTACTAATATAAATATCATTTATTCAAACTTCTTTTCTCAGACATCCATAGAATCTACTACATAGCCAAAAGTACCTGATGTTGTTTTAAAGTGTCTTGTATTAAGAAACCTAACAAAGAGTAATTATAAAATACTGGAGACCTTAATGTCATGTTTTGACAGAAATGACTGTAAACCCACATATGCTTCCCTTATGTTGCATGATGTATATTTAAATAGGAATATAGGCAGAAAAGAAGTTTTATGCAGTGCCAATTGTGCTCATTATTGCAGTTATACCCCTGGAATACATGACAGTTTTTGTTCACTTTATTAATGGATATGGTTATAAATCACAACTTACAGTCACAGCTATATGTACTGCGTCTGCATGAATCTTTGGCCTGGAAGGCACGGTATAAAAATAAGATGACCTAAAATAATAGTTGATGGAAGTCATATTTACTAGAGTTTAATCTACTCACTCAATTTTCTGCTATCTAAAATCTAATTAATGCAAGGAACTTATTGTAAACTCACTAGAGCTGCTAAATCATATGAAGTAGATAAAATAGTGTTGCAAGCAACAAACAGCAAGTAAAATGCAAAAGGACTACCCATCCACTGCTGATGTACAGTATTAAAAATTAAGATATTATGTGGCCACCCAGGAAGGGTTTGCAATCTTTGAATCCAGTCATTTTCATTACTAGCTTGGAATTGGCTGGAATGATCTCATTTAAGGAATTGCTGTCAATGGATCAATGTTCAGGTGGAGAATCAGTGATGAGTGACATTTCTCCGGGGTCAGTATTGGGATTGGCACTAATAAACACCTTTGTTGGTGATATTGACAGTGAGATTGAGTGCATGCTCAGCAAGTTTGCAAGACAACACCAAGCTGTGTGGTGCAGTCGACATGCTGGAGGGAAGGGATGACATCCAGAGGGACATTGGCAGGCTTGAGAGGTTGGCCTGTGCATATCTCAGGAAGTTAGGCATGCAGGAATACAGGCTGTGCAGAGAAAAGACTAAAAACAACCCTTAGGAGAGGGATTTAGAGGTGTTGGTGAATGAGAAACTCAACATGAGTTGGTAATATGCACTTGCAGCCTGGAAATTGGGGTTGATTAAGAGAAACTTGTCCAGTAGATTGAGGGAAGTGATTCTGCCCCTATACTCCATTCTCATGAGGTTCCCAACACGAGAAGGACATGAACATGTCAAGAGGAAGCCACAAAAAAAGATCAGAGAGCTGGTGCACCTCTCCTGAAGACAGGTTGAGAGAGTTGGGACTGTTCAGTGTGGAGAAAATAAGGTTTCAGGAAGACCCTATAGCAGCCTTCTGGTACCTGAAGGAGGCTGACAGGAAAGATGGAGAGGGAGTTTACAGTGATACATACATGTAGGACAAGGGATAATGGCTTCAAATTGAAGGAAGATAGATTTAGACTACATATTGGGAAGAAATTCTTCGCTGGAATGTGTTCAAGGTCAAGTTGCATGGGGCATTGAGTAAACTGGTCCAGTGGGAGGTACCCCTGTCCATGACGGAGAGTTAGAATTCGATGACCTTTGAAGTCCCTTCCAACCCAAATAATTCTATGATGAATTGCTGTTTGTGCCTGTTTGGCAATGACCATTTTGCAGAAACATGTCTTCATTTTACCTTACAGAAGAGGCAGAAGTTGGGGGATTTTATATTATTAGCATATTTGTAACACTGATAAATGTTGATGTGATAAAATTAGATAAGCACTGTGTGAAACTAAAAAAGGAGAATTCACTAAAAAAAAGCAAAATATATTAGAATGCTAATTCTTCAAATCAACATTGAGTCCTGGACTAGCATGCTTATACAAGACAGTTTTTATACTACTGTTAATTTTTTGAGGTGACTTCTATTAAACTTGAAAACTGTGCAGGAGGAAAACTAAGACAATAAAACAAAATGGCAGCAGAATACTTCTCAAGTAAGTTATACCACCCTTTGATAAGAATCAGAGTATCGTGTTCCAATATATTAACAAAATTTTAATGTGCTTTGGAAGCAGTAAAGGTACCTGCAATTACCATCTCATAGCCTCATGGGATTTTGTGTCCTTTTTCTTTAAGAATAAAGAAAATTAAATTCTAAATTACTTTTTTATCCAGACTTATCCCATCTTCATCCATTTAGCTTATTCATATGAAATTCAAGGAATTCTAGAGTGAATGGGACAGACTACAGTGCTAATGAACACTTCTGCCTTTGCCAGCCAAGATTTTATGAGTAGAAGATTCCTCAAGTCATGGATAGCCAAAATCCATTTTTAAGGGTTTTCAGTTTTGTGAGATTTATAAACACAAACACTAAAATTGAGACAATGTAAGTAAACTTCACAATTAACTGGAACATACTATAGGCTTTGCAGAGGTAAAGTACAAAGATAATATGCTTGACAAGCAAATTTATGAAATTTATGAAATTCTTAGGGAGGACTGTAAGTTCAAAACAAAATGCAGAATGCTTAAATTAGCAAATTGTGTTAATAGAATAGTTGTGTTAAATTAGTTGCTTTTATCAGGAGAAAAAAAAGGAATAGAGCTGGGAAGCTGACAAATTCGAAGAGATACTTTAATAAGATTAATATGCTCTTTTGTATTTCAGAAGAAGGCTCTGAGAAACATAATTGTTTAAAGTGCTTTTGATTCAGATACTGTAATGTGACTAGAAGTTAAATTATTAAATTATTTTTTTAAAGTACTCATGTCTAGAACACTTGTATCATCGTGTAAAATTTTCCTCACGTGATGTTTTCTGTCATAGTCCCAAGAACATTTCTCAATTTTATAGTTACAGAGATTTCCAGGATAATAGTTCCAATAGAAGAGAGATGAGTCTAAAAGTGTTCCCCAGTGCATCTGAGCAAAATGAAGATCATAACTGTTTTGGGATGAGTGATCATATGAAAACCCTGAGGCTGTTCAGATTAGAACATTTGAAAATGGAGTAATTATTCAAGATGACTAGTTGATATTGTGTTCTTTTTCTTATTATTCACATACTTTTTTTCCTGTGCTTGGTTTCAGTTCAAGACAGATATCCCAATTGAGGTATGTATATGGGGGCAAAGTATTTAAAATCACATTATGGTTAATGGCAATGTAGTCAATAAAGTAATTGGAGAAACTCAGATGGCTTGTAGTGGAAACCTTGGTTGTATTCTTTAAATCTTAATATTTTCTTTGTAAGGAGAATTTGCTTTGCCTAGAGTCTTTTTGATTACCATGGCTACAAAAGTCCCTTAGCAGTCTAATTATCTTATATATACTCCTGAAAAAAAAAGCTTTCAATGTAGTTTCATCAAAAATAAACTCTATGGGCTCCAAAACCCAGCTAGCATGAGAAATAAATTGCAGATTGTGGATCCGGTTGGGACATTTGATGTTCTTTATGCAACAATGTTAATGTAATTAACTTGTGGTGCCCATCATTGCAAGTACGGCACAGTTCTAATTTACTGCAATTAGCTGCCTTGACCAAAATCAGGATTCAGTAATCTAAACACAAGTTTTTTTAGAGCTATTTGAGACACTCTACTGTTCCTTTTACATCTCTAGTTACTACAAAATAGTGTGGTTTCTCTCAAAAGTCTTATGTTATATTTCCCTTTTCCAGAACTCTAATGTCAACATGTCCCACTACAACCAAATCAATATAGATTCCATCAAGAGGATAAAAGTCCCCTTGCTTTAATCAGGTTTCAGAAAAAATTAGCACCTATTATCTGAGTCATAAATTATTATTTATGTTAGGAATTTGAAAACAAGATATAAAGAAAATATTCTCTATCTCTTGATTTCATTTTTCCAAATGAGAATAAGACATGATGCTGATTTTTCAGTGATCAATCCACTAGCTGGAAGACCTATGTAGCTTTACCTACCAAGTGGTGTTATTTAAATAGAAGATATAAAATAGCTTGAAGATATATACAGTTTTGTGGGGGAAAAATGCAATGGCAATGTTAAAAAAATTACAATCTTCTTTTAAGGACATCTTATTACTCAGTTTTCTGCTAAAACCACTTCCAAATGTGCCTCATTATGTAGCTCAATAATGGCATTTCAGACCCTCAAAAATGTCAGGACTTCGACATTGAGTTCATATGAGTTTTAAACTCAAGAGAAAGAGGTTCCTCACAGCTTGAGACCATTAATTTGCAAGCTATTTTTCAGTTGCATGGCAAGCAGATGGAATGTACTCATCAGGACGCAATTTAAATGTGAAAAAAATTGAAAAGAAAGAAAATTTAAAACGATGTCACCAAGCTGGGAGGACATCCAAATACTTCTAACTATAAAAAATAAATATATTGGTAGCTGATTAAAAAAATAAAAAAAAAATATACCAAATGAAATTACTTTTTAAAAAAATCTAGCTTCTTTTTGTGAGCTTTTCCATAGAAAGTTCTAGCTGATGATTTAATTCAGGAAGGACAAGAAAAGGCCTTCAGTCACGGAAAAACAGCTTCAAGACATAACCCTTTAAGAAGCAATACACAGTCTAATTTTTTTCCTTACTTTGGTCACATTTTAAGCTTGATATTTCAATTTTGTTTGTTGTCTCAGATAATAGAAGGAGAGGGTATAATGAAATATTTTAATACATACTAATAATTCTATATGCAAGAATTTGTCTTTTCTATTTTTTGGTGCAATATGTAAGATTATTTATATTCTGTATATTCCTGTGTATGTAAGCACACACACATGTGACAATGTGTCTAGCTCTACATGTTTAGATAGGTAATTCATACAGCCCTGAGAGTAGATTCAGTTATTTTATTTGTCATACAATGTATATTTTTAAAACAATATATGCATGTATATATTAGACACAATTTCCAGGTTTCTTTATCTCCTAAGCTAAAATTTTTAGTTGTGTGATTTAAAAAAAAAATCCCAATCATGAAATAAGATTTTTTCATCCTTCTTTGTTGCATTTTGTTTTTTTTTTCATATGTGTATTACTATTCGTAACTCCAAATATCTGGTTGAACTGTAAAACAATGGCAATTTTTTATTTCAACATATTGTTAAGATATCACACCTGAATTTAGTCACTCTTTACAAGTAAAAGATGTGATTTTTATTAAAGTCAAAATCAGCTTTGGGATTTAATCTTTCTTGATTGGTTAGAACTTTTACTAAGTTTATATGGATGATGAAATTAGATCTAATTTATCCAGTTTGATGTATCTCCCTAGTCACATTTACAAAGATGGAAATATGTTAAATGAGTTACATAGATGAAGATAAAAGATGTCCCTTAAGAAATTCCCCTTGATGTATATAATTAAGTGTCTTGTTAGAGACAACTCTAGTGATTTTCTTCTGCTAAAACAATATTTTCTCCTAATTTATTTTAATTAAGCAGATTGTCATGAGGTCACTTATTTGGCTGTTCATCACTCTTTGAAGATATTTCTATGAACCAAACACAAAGTGGCACAATTATTCCTGTCAAAACCAAGGCTTTCTAAATCAATATTAAATGTATTGAAACTATTATTTTCTATTTCCCTTATTTCAGCAGAAAAATCACTGAGCTAGTCATGTCACAGTGCCGACTAGATTAAGATAGTGAACTGTATGGCACAGACTGCAGAGAAGGTAACATCATGAGTAGCACAGAAAAGCCTCAGTAACAAAACAGAAGAAACTGTTGCACAAAACATCCCTTCCCAGGATGACCCCTTTCCTCTGGGGTACCCTCATACCTGCATCCCCCAGCCCCAGGATACAAAATGGGCAGTTTCTTCAGGCGGTGATTACAGGAGGGGGACACCCTCCAGAGCTGCAGCTGAAACAGAGGCAGCAGCAGGCGCTGGTCCCAGGGTAGAGGTTAAACCAGACACCTAGTCCAGCCCACCCTAAGGCTGAATCACCTCTCTGAGGAGTCAGCACCAGGACCGGAGCATCCCACTGATAGAGACAGAAATAATTTCTACCAGACTACAAGTGATGTGTTGTAGATATCCCTCTAGACCTCAGGATAGAAATTATGTGCACTTGAAGGCAGAAGCTTAAATTTAGCATAATTGCAGTTAGATAGACTGATTCCCTGCAAAACATTTGCTTAACTTGAACAGAAATGAAGTGCTAGCGAAAGGAAGAAGAAAAATCAACTAAAAAACCCCCACATTTTGTTGCCTGCAAATTTTAAAAGATTGAGAATCCTCAATCTAGTTGCATTGTTACTAATAGAGATTGTTTTCCTGTATGTGTGTAATTTTCAAGTGGAATAATTAATTTGAGAAAAAGTAAAATATAAATAATGAACAGATGTGAAAAAACACATTGCTGAAACTGTACAATGTTTACTATATATGGTTCAGTCTATGTACATGTATAGATCTTTTTTATTCAGCCTTGTTTTTGTTAATATGTGAAATTGACAAAAGAAATATTGGATGTCTCCATTGCGAATAAAAATTTATCCTGTACATAGAAATTGAGGTGGCATTGGAATGCAATAGCAGAAGAGCAGTCAAATTTTTTTTAATATCAATTTTTTTATTTTGTTTTGAAACAAAAAAACTATTGCTTTATCTACCTCCTGAATGAGAAAGCAAAAACATCAGCAGTTTCCAAGGATCGTTCTTGCTAATCTAATCAGATTGTTTAAATATTTTTGGATAGTGACATAACCAAATAGGTTACACAACTGGTCAATAACTATTTGTTAGAAAATTTTTTATGATGAATCAGACCAAAGGTTTGTCATCCTCATCTATTGACTCCTAGAGCATTTAAAGCTACATATATGTCGAACAGTATTGGAAAAAGGCCAGCCTTACTTCTGGGAGTTTAATTCAATCTTCAATTATCTGTAGATCAGGGAGTTTCTGAGCTAGATGTAGTATCTGTGTGTTCATGGTCACAAAACTGATGGCTTTTCTGTGAACTGCCCTGCCATCCCTGGGGATCATACATACCATGACATTCTGTGACATTGAATTCTACAACTTATCTAGAAATTATGAGATGGTTCCTCTGCCTTTGTTTTTTCCTTCGGCAGTCTCCTAAGGATTAGGTAAGGTAGCCAATCCCTCCACTCTAAAGACTCTAGTTTTATTTGATGTCCCTGTTACTGATTAAGAGATATGAAATAAGGTGTTAAATATTAGTTGCTCCCTGATTTGTGCTAATACTAGCTAGTGCCACTGATCAATCATAGTTTGAACAACTCATTACGCTGCAGAATGGAAAATCTGAAATCAAGGGGAAACAGAGGACAAGTGAACTTTTAGTTAAAGAAAATTTACACTTGCAGACATTTATTCACACAAAAAAAGCCCCATTCCAACAGTAGTAGATTTGACTACACGAATTTTATGTCACCAACCAAGTCTATGCTCTGATTGACAGAGTTTTTAAGAATGTTCCATTCTTAAAAAAGAACACCCAATTTTTAAAATATCTTGTATCCATTGTTTTAGGAGATGTGGTAAAGAAGTTATGAAATAATTATTTGTTAAAATGTCATCTATGTTACTAATTTCTTATGATCTTCTAGTGTAAACATAAATGCATTATTCTTTTTCTTTCTGTGTTTATATTTTTTTCCTTCTTGATTCAGTGAAATTCCTTTTAATTTGTGGAGAAGTCCTAAAAGACTATTTTTACTTCAAAGCTGTGAACTTGTGATTTGTCTCAGGTTGGTGTTTCCTGGTTCACAGGGAAAAAAGGTTTCAAAATTTTGTGATGATTTTTGTTAAAATGCTGGATTTGCAGTTCTGTTTTATTTCTAGCTAAAGAGATGAAATTGGTGTTTTATTCTGCTTCCAGTACATCTTTTAAAAAGACATTAAATGTTCAAGGAGATCTGAACTGTCACAAAATCGGTGTTAGAGGCTATAGATGGAGAGACAGCAGTTTTTATAGTGCTTCAAAGCAAGAAAAAAACTATTTTTTTGAAGTCAGTGCATTCCAGACTACTGGTTGCAATTTAGCAGTTCTTTCTAGACAGCTCTGCTGATCTGGGACCTGACCTAATACCTAAAAAGGTTACTTGTAGTTTGTCAGTGTAGACATTAGATGAATTCTGTTAGGATCTTTTGCTGTGGAAGAAAGCCTTCAGATTTAAACTGGTCATCTCTGATAAACTGCTAAGCAAATACTGGTTGCATTATATAGTAAGTGAAAAGAGAAAGATATGATCAAAGACAGCCATAAAGAAAGGCTGGGTAGAAAGATAACTATAGAAAATCATGAAGGTATGCTGTAGGGCATAGGTGAATTGAGTCTATTGATTTTTATATGTTGTACTATAACTTCTGTTTGCAGCTAGATGGTGTTTCCCAGTACGAGTGAGCTATTTGCTGTCACACAGAGTGTAATTTCTTAGTCATGAATGTCTGTCATATTTTGTTGAGTGAATTGGACACTAGAACCATGATTGTCATTGTTTAAGTTGCACCAAAATGCTCTATGAACTTTCTTAATTAAATGCCATTCTACCATCATCAGTAAACAGTATTCACTGAGGCTCAGGACACAAACAGGTTTTAGAGCACTCTCTGTGAATTCATACTTCAGCAATTTAACACAGTTTTGCTGAGGCTGCTATCATTTTAATATAAGCTACAAAACCAAGGTGTAACAAAGAATATAGCAAGAATTAATGATTTCCTCTTATTTAATTGAACCTTCTGATTTTTCCCACTTTTAAAAATAATTAAGATTATACAATAAACTTTACTAGCAAATTTGGGTTAGTCTCCAGGTGTTTTATTCCTGGTTCAGATAAAATTTTTTACACCCGCAGTGAATCCATTTATATATAATTAAAAAACGGTGTTGCATTTTTGTTATGTTTTATTGGTTTGGTTTGGTTTGGTTTGGGTTTTTTTCCATCATATATCACATTATCTTTGTTTCAGCATTTGCTGTGGTTACACAGCTTACCTGATGCAATTGAAAAATGTTACTATCTCCTACTTTGTATTTCCTGACATTTGAGTAACTAAAACAATATATACTTTCCAAAGGTTTCCATAGGCTGCCTTTTCAAAAAAGGTTCATTAGATAATAACTTAATATACTATTGTTATTTTTATGGTATTATATATCATTCATGACTGAAGAAAATTTTGACATCCTAGTAAAAAAGGATGAAATTCGGCAATTAAAGATGAATCATCAGGAGATGTTGATTCTCTAGAGTACCACAATCTATTGCAGTGTGTCACCACCAAATGTAAGTGATGTTTAATGCCATACCAAGAAGTCATTATTACCACCCACAGTTGCCTCTAATGTACCACAAAGGCATTTATAAAATTGTTCTCTTAACCTTACGTCTTTTGTATTGAAATATACGACTACCACATTCAAGTACTTGCCTACAGTAATTAAGAAAAGACAAGACAGTAAGACCCCTGGTGGATATACTGAAATACAAAAAAGGATTTACTTTTGTTAAAATAGGAAAAGACTAGTTCAAATGTAAGATTGTTATTTCCCAAGGAACAAGAAATGAAATATATTGTGCAATAGATGCACATGGAATTTTTGCTATTTTGTTATTTTTTGTTATTTGTTATTTTAAAAAATATTTAGAATTACATCTTCATTACATCAAATATTCAATATTATTTATTTATATAAATATTACAGGTAAATGCCTAGAGATACTTTTTAATATGCATATATAAATTTAGAAAGCATGGCTGCTAGTGACATGGTCTGTGTCAAAAAGGAATTGCTTAAGGCTTATGGATTGGCTATTAGCACTGCAAAATAAAACTAAATAAAAAATATTAAGAAGTCTCCTCAGGACTGTGAGCACACTGAAATGATAAATTTCTGAGTAAAACAATATGCATTTATTAGAGGCTTTCTAGTATGTTTTCTGTTAAAATAACAACATTCACCCTCTTCAGTTATAACAAAAGAAAAAGTCTTTAACAAGGACAGAGAAGTATGTCTGGACACAGAGGAGTTTTAAAAATAATGATAATGTTTAAACATCTCTTTATGCTTTACCCAATATCTACAGGCATGAGAACTTCCTTATTTGTCTATACATAACTGAATACTGATATTTGTTTGGAATTTAAAATACTTCAAAATATCAAAATATCAACATATCAAAATATAATGACACTGGTTTTAAGTTGTGAACACATGAAATATGTAGATCCTTTTACACCTAACTTGCATGTCTTCCCATTTGGGATGATGTTTATGCCAGATGTAAGTCCCTTGCCTTGCATTGCCTTGTTTTTCCTTCCCTTCCTTTACCTTCCCTGCCCTGCCTTCCCCTACCCTGCTCCCCAAAAGATCATTTCATAATTAAGTAAAATATCATTATGAGGATGCATATGTGAGAAATTTCTCACCTTAATTTTGGCATTTTCTAAATTTACTTGTTGGTTTCTTGACATTGTTTTCGCCATTCATATGTTGATTATATGGGTTTATGAGTAATAAAGACTTAATTGAATAAAGCCTTTCTAGAACATTCAAGCAAAAAAAAGAGTAGAATAATCAATTTCATATATTAGAAATAAATAAATATTAATTTAAAGCTAATTCTTCAGTTTAATCAAGAAGGTCTCCTTGAAATATCCATAAAGAAGCATTTATTGCATGACATTTTAAAATCATAGCTTTTAAATGGAAAATAAATACCATTCAAATAGTTTTGTTCATATTCACTCTTATTCCCATTTCTTTGTTTTTATCAACAGTACAAGCTTTCTCGTTCTTCATGGTTTCAGTTTCTTCATGGTACAATGAATAGATGTTCCATGAAAATTATGTTAAAATAACAGAGGAATTTTCATGAATATTCATAGGGCTAATTATTATGCTTTCTTCTTGATTGTGAAAAAACATTGGAAAGTTTGTACATGCAGAAAATGATGTAAAAAGGGGGTTTGAAGCAGGAGTTTGTGAATATTAGCTGTAGTCCTCAACATTTAAATTTCAATTCAGGATGAGATATTCACAAAAATAGAACCAGTTATTTTGAAGTGGGCCAGGGTGGGGGAAGAATAAAAAGCCCATCAACAAAAGAACTCCTGATACATCATTCAAATAAGATGAAAGAATCACAGGAATATTATAACTCTTTAGAAATTAGATACCAGCATAATAATAACATTTTTGAATGGTTTAAGTCTTCTTTCAGTGTTACATGTGCTACAGTGACCTTCAGAAATTTCTGAGGTCAGCTAAGATGATATAGAAAAAACACAGAAACAGAATCAGTGAAGTACTGGTAGTATCTGAAGTGAGCTCAGAACTCCATGAGGAAAAGGGATCTGCTCAGCCTTACAATCTTTCAACACCTTTCCCATTGAGAAAATTTCTATTTACAGGACAGATCCAACTTTCATTCCTATCTGCTGGGTCACCCAGGCTGTGTCTTAGCCGGCATTCAGGATGGGACCCGGCAGCACACTAAAATCTCACATGTATTAACTTCCTTTGGAAGACAAACCAAATATTCAGGCAGAATGAGTGCTTGCATGCAAACTATTTAGTAAATTATGGGAGTAAAAAGGTAGGGAGACTGCACACATTGTACATCCCACTTATCCTGTCCCTTCAGACCCTCATTTTGTGCAGGACAGAGGTAATGAAGATGTTAAAGCTCCGTTGTTCTTCTGTACATCAAAATGCCAGATACTTGCAACAGACACCTCAAAAAAAGAACTAATAACATTGCCTACATTACCTGTTACTCATATGTAATTGTGTGCATGTAAAAATATTGGTGTGTTTATGTACATACATCTAATCTGCTCACTGTACAGATTTTTACTGGCCACAGATTAAAATAATTTCAATAAAACCATCTGGAAAAAAATAAAAAGGGTCCATAAGGAGTTAATGAAGAAATTAAATAAAGAAAATTCACTGCCTAAAAAAACCTATATAGATTGTAATTTCAGTGTGAGAAAACCCCTTTGCCTCAAGATATGTCAGAGATCAGTAGGCTTTGATGCATACACTTTTTAAGTGCTTCTGTAAAATTTTGGCTGTTGCCAGACTAGTGTTCCTAGTCATTTTATGTCTGTAGTAATAAAAGCTTTTCTTTACTAGGTCATCTAATGGAAAGTGGAATAACAGCTTTTTTGTTGTTGTGCTGATACAGGTATTTGTTTATAATCCTGAAGAATGACATCACACAGCATCATCCACTATCCAGTTCCTTAGCTCTATCACAATGTAATACTGGCATCATTTTCTAGCTCCTTGCATGTTATCACTGAGATCACACAAATGGACTGCAAAACATTAATGGGTCAGAGTTCTCATGCAGTTGTCTGATGTACTGAATAATGCTTTATCTGCCTCTGATTTCATCACTGCAGGCTCCCTTTAGAGCCAATGAAAGAAACAAGTTTTTTTAAAAAATATTTTTTTAGTTTAGAATTAGGTTTCTGCAGCTTTTCAGATGATTTTATCAAAAACTATACTTCTCCTGACTGTGCAGAAATGTACAGACTCTATTAGGATGACTAAACAATATGTGGACACCAATACTGGACTACAATTAGGAGAGGTGTAACCTATCTAGATCCTCTTTATAGTCAATGAAAAGGCATGACATTTCAAAGGAATGATTCCTTTTTTCTCAAAATAGACATCCACAGTGGTGAATAGATTAATCACTCAATCACACATCTATTTTTCTACAAGGTTCTATTTCACTGAATCCTAGAAATGACCCTTAGGTGGAAATTATTAAATTAATTTCCCATGCATCTAAGTAATGGTTAGAATAGATTTGAGAGGAGTATACAAGCTCCTGTATACATCCAGTTTTTCCTCAACTTCTCTGATTCAATATAATTTAATTATTTTAAAAACATTTTGACTTTTCCCCCGATAATTGTTCCTGTCCTGATAGAAGAATAAAGCTTGTTTCATTTGAGATAGACAACTTGTTTTGACCTGCTTGGTCCTAACTGCAAAGTGAGGTCCCTAAAACATATCCCGAAGAATGTCAATTCACTTTTTTTCACAGTTGTAAGAGTCTTGTAGAGAGTAAAAGACTGAAAATGTTTATTGAGAGCATGACAACCAGAATTTCACCAAGAAATATAACCCTTAATCTTGGGGTATAATATTGACAAAAGCCCATGTTTTTTGTTGAAATTCTTCCTTCTAGATCCCTAATGTCAGTTGATAATTACCATTGAGTTTTCTTTTTAGAGAAAGCTGTGAGCAATAAACTGCTAAAAATTTATTTGCTCATGCTGAGTAAAACAGAAATGACACAGCTACTACTGCTCAATTCAGTGTTTAATGAAAAGTTAAGTAGGCAAAATTACGAAGGAAAAGATGCAGTCCTTCATTTTCTGCAGCAGAAAGCAATGCAAGTGAGTGATAATAATTGACATAAATAAACTGAACATACTTGAAAATTCTGAGGGAGATCACAACCTATTGATCTACATCATTTAATGAAAAAGTTACAAACAAAAGCTGGTTAGGTGTTTTATATGAAAAATACCATTGAGCAGAGTTCTAGTCGACAATAATATGCAATTATCTATATTTGTTCCTATTTTGGAGAGAAATACAGCAATATTGCTTAAATGGCAGCAAACAAAAAAAAAAAATCAATGACACACCCATTGTCTTATTTAATTTTCCACAATTGCTTTTTCTACTTTCTTAAAATATTTCAACATATGTCCTTTTCTCTTAATAATGTGATGTTCTGGCATGGTAGCATCTGCAGAGCCATACATAAATTATAGGTTTATCAAATATAATTTGTTCACAAAAGCGAGCTTGAATAGTGTAGAAGGGTCAGAGAATGCAATTATGTCCAAAGAAAAGGCACTTTGGGTTGAAATGCCAGGACATGTTGCTTCAGAGTTGCAATGAAAATGATAAATCTGATATAGTTTTGAGAACTCTTTCTGAAAACCAAATAGAAAAGAGCTTAATTCAAAGTTTATCTTACAATATTTTTCACCTCCATTTAATGCTCATTAAAGATCCTGAAGGATAAAATTAAATTGCTTCTGCACTCAAATTCTATGATCCTTTATAAAATTATTGTAATGATACCATATTGTTCAGATTTTGGACACCATTATAACATAATTGAAATAAAAGTTGCATATTTTCTGATCTCTATGTTTAGCTGTGGGAAATCCTACTAAAACTTCAGAGGAAGTGAAATATGATCCTGCAGTGGTCGTGGTCCAAATTCCCAGTATCCATATTACTGAATCTTTTTACCATAGATATGACATAAAACAGAGATTGCATTCTTTTGCTTAGAGGTCTAAGAATGTTGCTCGATTGACATGCTAAGAATCCTTAGCATGTGACTTAGGATGTGACTCCGTGATAAAATGGTCAAGAGCAATATTAGATCATTGTTTAGCGTAACTAGAAAATTTTAGCCATGGTTCATGCAGCAAGTATTTGCAGTTTTCTCAACTGTATAAATGTTCATGGTGAGAACTAAGGTATTTTATCTATGGGTAGTAATACACAGACACATGGATGACAAGGTAGAACAAACTGTCTAATGTACCAGCAGTATTTTGACAGAAGAGCTATAACACCAAAAGACAGTAGAACACTGAATTAGACATTAATTTGAGAGAGAGAGAAAAGAACAACAGAAAAAAAATTACCCATCATTAATATAAACACAGAATTCAAGAAACTGGTTCGATAATTAAACTTGAAGAAATGGACAAGGTAAAAAAAACCTAAAACAATTATGACACAGTTCAATTAGCAAAGTGATCTCCTTTGGAAACTTCAGGAAAAATGAGATTATTCTAAGGACAAATTTCTACTTTGAAATTAATGGCAAAAGTCCAGTTGAAATCACTGTGAGCTAAAACAAGCCCTAAACAATAAAAGAAAGCGTCTGGCAATATTTCAGGACTCCATTAGTTTTAATGATTCATGCACTGCCAAGTGTTTGGGTATGTGAGACTGAAAAATAAATAATTTCTCTTCTTAGTATTAGTACTACAGGTATAGACATTTAGAAGAGGTTGGAACACATTCATATGCATACAGTAAATACTGTGATCATGCAAGTTTTCCTGTTTTCCTGTTTTACAATAGGCTAATTAGGGTAGAAATATACTACAGTGGAAAATAAAATTTAAGCATAAAAACAAACTAAAATTTTGAATAAATATTCTTCTAGAACTTATTGAATGTCATATTATTTTGTTTTCACACCTGTGTCACACAGTAATTTACAGAGATGTAACCTAAATAAAAGAAAGTTTCCTTTCATAAATCAACATTATGATAAACAGGAACCCCTTGAGAAGGTTACCAAAATTTCTTCTGACATGATGAGTGAAAAAAGAAATTTGATTATATAATTGTCATGACTGAGAGCATGTTTGGGTATTGATGGGAAAAACTCCAAGTTCATTGAATAAGTAATTTTAATGAAGTGAATTTTCTACCTTTTATATGTATTAGATAACTAGAATATATATATTTATATAATTATTATATATATTGGATAATTAAATTATGCCCAGAATTAGTATTTACCAGTAGGAGGTAAACTATTTATCAGATAGGTAATTTAATTTAATTCAGTAAGTGGGGCTTTTCTCTCAAAAAATATTATTTAAACCTCCCTAAAAATATTTTTTTGCCTTATAAAGAAGGAAAGATTAACAGTATGGTCAAGGTTATTATTGTTATTATTAGCCTGTTGAAATATTAATGAAAAGTCACTTCTAAACGATTTGTCTCTAAAAATAGTAGAAAGTTTTCACTGAATTAAGTCAAATCTCTGCTGCAGAAATAATTAATATCTGTCAAAAATTATATTGTCATTCTGTTATGATGACTCGCATACCCTAAAAGGGAAAACTGTGGTCCTGGAACCAGGTAAATGTGCTTCCTGCTTGGTCAAAATAAAGGCAGAGTACAGGACAGGATGCTATTGGTTAACAGGAAATATTTCCAAACAGCTAATATTGAGTTAAATAAAACCCTGCTCTGTTTTTTTACAGAAAATCTGAGTGAGGATTATAGAAATACTTTTTATGGATTGTATTTCTCACTCAGGAAATACTTAGTTCAACTTCTTTTAATTTTTTTAAAATTATGCAATTGATTGATCGATTTGTGTTGTCCCTTATTGCTGTATCCTTCTTACAAGTTGTTCTGAGACGCAGTTTAAAGATGGAAGGTCAGCCAAACTGGTATTTTCCTAATAATGAATTTCATTGATATCTGCCATTCATTTTGGTTAATCAATAGCAATGTCATTTTAAGAATATTACTGACTTTACTTAAAAACGAATGTAAGCTATTTCAAACTTTAAAGAATTGCCTTTTATTCCATTACATTTTTCAGATTTTTTGTGGTTTTGGACTTTTTTTTTTTTTTTATTTGCTGGTTTGTTGTTCGATTTTTAAGGGTAGTTAAGAAAGGACTAGATTCTGAGTGAAGTAAGTTATGGGCCCATTGACCTGGGAGGGGCTCAAAAGGCTGTTTTTCATTCATGCATAGTAATACTGCTTTAGTATTTCACACACTGATTTTCCATGACATTTGAGTCAGTGAAATGGAAATTCTTCCAGACTAAAGGTTTAGATTGATGGGTGAAAACACCAAAGCTTTGCAAATTCTGGATAAGGTAAACGGAAACCAATGACATTGTATGTTACATCCTAAGACAGTTGAGATGCCACATCATGATTCAGTTTTCTTTGCACCAGGAAGCCAGTGCACTAGCCATGGTAAATCAATCAGCAACCTCAAGACAAGCCATTTCTTGGCATAAATCTAGAGGTCCAAAAATACCCAAGGATGGAATTAAGGGAAATTCACCAAATCTTCCTTATAATTAACTTTAGGTTTGAAACTGAAGTGACTGGGTACCTAAAATTTTTGTTATGTTTATTGTGAAGATTACCTTCTCCTTTGATTCCATAGTCAAGTAGTCTTTAGGATAAATGCTTTTTTGTTGGGATCATCATTCTATGGTGTCAACCTCAACAAAATTAAGTAGGATTTCTAAGCAGATGGGAAAAGATTGTCAAGATCTTCTCTGACAGAAAGCATGAGCATGAAACTTTCCAATAAGATAATTTTTTTTTTTTTTTTGCATTTGGAAAGATGTTTACCATAGTATTGGCATGTATTATGACAACAAAAAGCACTTCAGAAAACTGAAATAAACTAAATGATAATAAAGCAATAGCATAAAAGAAAGAAACTGTAATTTATTCTGATGGGAAAAAAATACTAGTTCCTTGTGGAAGAACTCACATGAAAGATATTTAACCACTAAAGTTGGGGCCATACTTGTGATTTCTCTTTTCTAAAAAATATTTCTGCTGTTTCTTCTTTCTGTGGAGCACTATTGGTTATGTTTAAAAACTGCCCTGGGTAGGATTTCATTTTCATTCAGATATACAGCTGAAAATAGAAACATTAGCTTAAAAGAAGGTATAAAATTAAATCCCTGGCATAAAAAAAATTAAAATTGCTAAAAAAAACCCATTTCATCTCATAAATATCTTCTGATTTGAAGTTATTTTTCACTCTTTTAATACATTTCCATAGCTTGAGTGAAATTGTTTTTTCTGGAAAAATGCTTCATTTATTGATTATACTACTTAATTTTTCACCAGCAGCCTGTTTTATTTCCATTCCAGCATTCACAATACTGGACAGCCAGGCAAAGGGGAAAAGATTCAAGGTTTGTGATATCAGAGAAGTCTTGATCTGCATGTGACATTAATAAAACATTGTTTTCAACTGTAAAAGCATGAAAAGGAGAGGTTTAGGTATTAACCAAATGGAAGGACCTAGATACAATTTTCTGTATGGAATGAAGATTATAAATTAGAATATAAAAATTGGCTAAATGAATTTTTGAATACAGTTTTCCCCTTTTTATATCCTTTCCACTGATTGTCTGAAAAGCAGCTTTTATATCAGCAAGAAGCTTGGCTTTTCTTATATCCAATGTATATTTTTTTATAATACTCTGTGTAAGTCACAACATAGTAATTTTATACCAATTTTCCCTTGCAGGAAGTACTATGTAATCTATATTTTAGAGGTAAGCTTAGGCTGATACAATTGGCCTGATATTTTTTTTTTTTTTCTCAAATACAGTTTTAGAGTGTTTCAGTTTTGTCCATGTATGGAGATATATATATATATATTTATACATATACAAGAACTTCATCTGTTGTCACATTCTGTGAATCTCCTCCCACTATTTATTGCCTAAGTGTTTTGCAAGCATGAAAATAAGTGAACTAAGAATAAAGCTTTATATGACTTTTCACCTTGTGTATGCAGTGAAAATTCTGCATTTTTCCTCTAGAGATTTTTAAAACTGTGGAGGAGGGGAAGAGAAAAAAGGCACATGAAGGACTAAATTTTCTGGGTTTGTTTTATTTTTTAACAGCAAGTATGATGAGACCTGTTGCCCTAATTATAATAGTTTCCTTAGAAATTGAGCTATGTCTATAAAAAATTCCCTTCAGTTGGCTCATTTATAGGTAAAATATGTATTTTCTGAGTAATTTATAAAAAATGGTCTGGTTCATGAATGTTGAATATAGTCTTTTCTATTCCGCAACTCTCCTCTCACGCTCAGCAAACAAGGCTGACTATATCAATGAATAGGGTCGTCAGCTACCAAATGCGAGGTTGCTTTTTTTTCCTCAGGACACTAAAGCCTGTTTATGTCTTTGGCTTTGGTAGCTATAGAGTCTGCAGCATTATGTATGTGAGGCTTCAGTAGAATGCTAATGATATTAAGTATTTCAGACTAAATTACATCACAAAAATACAGCACAAGTTTCTAATAAGTGGTGGTTGTACTGCCTGGTTTCAATTTACATCTATCAAAGCAGAATGTAAAAGACAAAGCCATAGTCTTGTTGTTTGTAATCATATACCAATGTGCACAGTAAATAAGTGACTTTGGTTTCTTTGATTTGTTGCACAAAATGCAAATATATGCATAGACAGAAAGGTTAAACTGGGGGAGAGAGGAAACACAACAAGAGAAAAAAGCGAGAAAAAAGCTGCTTTTCAACCTGAAATCCCCAATCCCCGAATTTAAATATGGTTTTAAAGATTAAATTGTAGGGATGTTTCTAAAAAATTTTAATGCTTCTCCAAATAATTATAATATACTGATATCTTTTTAGTGATAAAAATTCTGCAGTCCCTAATATCATTATATTATTTCAAGCAGATCTGTTTAAGGTTTCTGTCATGGATGGCAGCTTTCAATCACACTGATGAGTAGAGCACCTTGGTGAGTAGGTGACATTGTGGGGTAATAATTCGCATTTACTCTTAATTATCCTTTCCCGTACATGTATGACTCTTTCTGGATTTAATGACCACCTGCTTTTTAGCATTTTTAAAAACAATATTGTATTTTTCTTTCACTGGAGCAATGAGTGTTTGACCATGCTGAAAATCTTATCATAAATGATGACAGGAGCGATGACTAAGATCCGTAGAGAAGTCACAATAACACAGCACATTCTTCCAGCCTTATCAATGTTAATGCTCACAGCACAAATTAGAGGAAATAAATATATATCACTCAAGGAAAACATCTATATACATTTTAATGTATTTAAGTGCAGGATTTTTATACAATATGTAAAACATTTCACTGTGAAAAAATATAATAAATGTTGGTCTGTTCATCAAATTTCCACAAAGATGTTTACAAATTACAAAGCAAAGATAATTTATTTCTAATGAAAATTAAAAAACTATAAAGCACTTAAAAAACTAAACAAACCCAAATCACAATACCTTGTGATCTGCAGCTATTTTAGGTAGTTGACAGAAATTTATGACATATTGCCATGGCAACAATGGGCTATCTCAATAAGGCATTGCTTGTAAAGAGAATAAATTCTCATGATACATTATAATATTTATCATTATTGCTCAAATGTCTACATGTTGTGTACAAAATAAAATCTATTTATTTTTTCCCCTTTTCTTCTTATTACAATAAGGTTATTTTTTTCCTGACACTTTAAAGGATTCTACCTGTAATAAGTGTCAATCATGCTCAATTAGTCCGCTAGATGGAGCATCTAGCATTTCCAGGAAAAAGGGAAAAAAAGTCATTTAGGAAGTAATTTTCACGAATATATGTAAAAGCATCTGAAAGTTTAGGAGCAGAAGAAAATAAATCAAAACCTATTTAAACTGCTATTTACAAGACATTCTTTGATACAGCCTCATTTACCAAAATAACTCCATTTGAAGAATGAAAAATTTTAAAAAATTAAAATAAAATAGATTTTTTAAAAAATTACAAAAAAAAAAAAAGTGGGAAAAGGGGGTCAGAAGAAGACAAATGCTTTCAAGATTCTCCAGTAAGATTTCAGTGCTTTCCTTCACTCTTTGAGATTTCACATTTACATAAGCAGCCTGTAGAAATCTTTGGAAGACAGTTTATATTAATGCTGCAAAGAGTAATTTCTGTGGAAAAGAAAAAGAAAGTATAATGAAGCCTGTGTAGACTACTGTGAGTGAGAAAAGGGGGGAAATATGAAAGATATACTTCAATGAATGGGAAACAGCAGTGGATATTGTACTGCCATAGGAAGGCTGTGAAAATCAGGCAGGAGCTCCAAAGCATTCTTTCAGTTCAGTGGGCACTGAGAAAGTAAAGCTGAGCAGCTGTGAGTTCAGAGGTAGTAGGTCAGCACTGATCTGCTCAATCCACAGGCTTGGGCACACCAGTGATGTGCATCATTTGGGAGGTTGAAATCAATAGGACGTTAAGCAAGAGTTCCCTTACTGCCTCTACCTCCTTTCCTTTACCCCTGGACACAAGGCATTTATTTTCGGCACCTAAAATAAACAGCTGGCTTTTGGCCAGGTTAATTTATGCATACTCAAACTTATGCTTCACCAATTTACTAAAACCCATCCTTTAAGGCTGTTCAAACGTGCAGCTATTTAAATGAGGTTGGAAGCAATTTTACCACACGATGCTGATGTCAGTTAAAAGCTGAGCATTAGCAAAATGGGAAGGCATCAATGGAGTGTGTCCCCTACAGTGATCTGTGCTCCCTAGTGTCTAATGGATCAGAGAGACAGATATACCTGGCTCATTGTCCTGTAAAGTTAAATTCAGATCTATTACCTATTACAGACATGTATGTGTACGAGGGCAAGCATTTTAAGTAGAATGAGAATTGTTTTGGTTCTGGCAAAAATCCAGGGTGAGTCTGAATGGAGACTTTCAGGAAAAACAGGATGCAAAACTGCCAAGTGTGAAAATGGCTACAAACGATAGTTTATGTGGGAAAAAAAATTCAAACAGCACTCAGAAATCTAGATATATCAAACAGACAGTGTAGGTAAAGAATGCATTTCCCAGGGTGTGATTTCATGAAAAGAGAATTTCATGTTGTACAAAAGCTCTGGGTAAGACCTACATCAGTTCTGGATACTAATTATCAGCTTCATTCACTGATGAAAATGTAACTTTCTTTTAGATGAAACAAAATGCTCAGAAATAATTATAAACTGCTCTAAATTAAGCAGATAAATGGTTATTCCAGGCAAAAGTTTGTTTATTTGCAAATGGACCTGTTTCACTCTAAATCATATTTAAAAATCTTTTTCTGTGTTGGTTATATCTATGGCATATTTTGATTTCTCTTCCACATGTTTTAAGTATGAGGAGACAGATACAAAGGCACAGGATTTTTTTTCTTTATAAAATACAAAGAAAAAACTCCATGAAGAATCAGTATGAACCGTTCTTATGGACAAACAGCAGACTAAAAAAGAAGTGAAAAAATATAAACAAATATTGAACAAAAGCTGTCACATGCTTGAAAAATTAGACAAAGGTTTGAAATTTGTATTATGCCATTAAAGTTGATAGTATAATAAAATTATTTATCACTGATATATCTAACGTGATAGTGATTTTAATTTTTGAATGTTTAGTTGCTGTTTTTTTACAATCTTAAAAGAAGTAAGGCACAAAAAGATGGAAAGTTATAGATTTGCAGGAGCATGCAATGGCAGGACAAGGGGGAATGAATTCAAACTGAAAGAGGGTAGGATTAGATTAGATAACAAAAATAAATTATTTGCTGTGAGAGTGATGAGGCAGTGGAAAAGTGCCCAGAGAAGTTGTGGATGCCCAGTCTCTGGAAGTCTCCAAGACCAGGCTGGATGGGGCTTTGAGCAACCTTGTCTTCTGAAAGGAGTCCCTCTTCCTGGCAGGGAGGCTGGAGCTAGATTATCCTTAGATCCTTTCCAATCCAAACAATTCTATGATTCCATGATTCTGTTTCTTATCAACAGTCCTGCTGAAACAACCATTCTTACTTTACAGTATGACACTCCTATATATGCAGTTTTCTGAGATGTAGTTTTCTTGAAATCCCTCTGTTCTCCAGCTTCCTTTGGGGTGTTTAAAAAAAAAAAAAAAAAAAAGCTAAAAACCTCTATTTCTGATTGTCTTTGATTTACATATGTTTTTCCCCCACTATAAATTAATCTTGTTCACATTTTGCTCCGTTTTAATAAAATTTAGTTGAGATTTTTTCATTACCTTCAGCTGCAACTAGGATGACATCCCTTGACCCTTGAATCTAACATGCTGTTGTACTAATTCAATGAGAAGTTAATTTAAAAGAATGGTTGATGGAGAATAAAATTAGTTACTTTATAGAAACCAAACATCTGCATTAACTGAGAGGAATGTAACAATTTCTGGACTTTTTAAACATGGGTTGTTAACCTTCTTGGTCATAATTGCTTCTTTGGAGCTATTATGCTCTCATGTAAATACATATTTAGAGGCATTTCAGAAATGAGATTATGGGCCTAGTAGACCATGGCTATGCCAAAGGATTTACAGCACACACTGTAATAAAGCTGACAAAAGTCATGTATAAAGTATTATGAACCACTCTGAATGTCTTAGTTGCTTAACTTCTTCAATACAACAATAGGCTGAGAAAGCACTCTGCTTTGAGAGTAATTATGTTTATATTAATCATCAAAACAGTTTTTTAGGCTTTAGACTATGTCATTGCCCCATATTCAAAGGAACAGTAGCTAATTCTGAAAGCCACTTCACTTCAGAAAACCTACATTGAATAGAAGTAATATAATAGAAACAATCTCAACAGTCTTCTCATCTCTTAGATAGTTACTCTACAAGACTGTGTTTGGAAATGTAGGAGTAAAACCAGACAATCAGGCAGAGTCTTAATAGGACAGGTTTTTCCTGCAGAGAAGAGGGCTGAGTTCACAGTTAATGTAGTGTACTGGGATTATAGCTCAACAATAAATTGCAATATTTTCTGTATCTCAGAACCATATTATCATCCAAGTGATAATATAACACTGGTGATTTCACACTTTATTTTTAGTTATTTTTCAATGAAAGCTATAGTTAAGACATTAGAAAATAGTATACTCTCTTGATCCAGACACAGCTTACCAAATTAGAACATGGGATTTGACTCAACTGTTTAATGGCCTCTTTTATTCATGAACAATTGTTTGATTTAAATGCATTTTGTATGAGCATTAAGATTTCCTTTTTCTGATGACTAGGAGAAGTAGTTAAATCACAAAGTGAAATTAGTTTTGAAGGAAAAAAAAAAAGGTAATTTAGAAGACCATCCATTCACTGAGCACATGAATCAGTATTATGTGACCAGTAGAAAATTCACAAGCTGACCTAATGAATTCCAATAAAGATAGTAAAGAAAGTTTAATCTTTAAAAAAAGATTGATAAATAAAGCAAAGTATCATAGTCTGAATTTGGCTGGCAATCCACATGTAAGGGATATATGTGAAGGATGATCTACAATTTGTCTTAGCTGTTTTTTTTAAGCAAGTTGCTTGTCTAATTCTAATCATATGTATAAATATGTTAAAATTAATAGCATTTACAAAAGAATTTATGACTATAATATGATGGATAAACAAATTTTTCAAAACTACCTGAGGGAAGAAGTGGTTCAGGCTTGATGAAAGTTTGCTGCATACTATGTGCTGCATACTTTGATGATCTCCAATACTGAAAATTGCTTAGGATTGCATAATATGCTAAAAAGTACAAGGTAGACTGGCAGAAGTAGAGGGTGATAATCCGCTAAATTTTTTTAGGCAGTTTGACTGCCCTTTTTTCACTATCACTGACTCCTATGAAAGTGCCATTAGGCAAAACTAGGTACTTTTTTCAAATTAGAAACAAAAAATTATATAGGCTAGCCAGAAATTTTGGTGGTTTTCCCTGAGTTCTTGCAAAATCTGGAAATAATTTAATTTTGATTTCTCTAGTAACAGGAAAAAAGAACTCTCTGATTTTCAAATTGTTTACTTTGAGTCAGTAAACAAATTAAAGAAGGTGCCTTCTCTAAACTCCTCTTACAGGCTGTCCAGTACAAAATTAAGTGCAATTAATTAATGCTTCTGATGTATATGTGGGTTGACTGGAGGATGGAGTAAAGTCCCTCCTGTGTAAGACAACATCAGGAAGCTGAACATATATGAATCTGCGGGACTCCATGAGATGCAGCCCAAAGTCCTGAAAGAATTGGCTGATGTAGTTGTCAAACCACTCTCTGTGATATTTGAAAAGTCATGGCAGTCAGGTAAAACCCAGGTGATATTCCTGGATGAACAATCAGCCCTGGAGCTGCTCTAGTACAGCTACATCCATGGGATAAAGAGATTTGGACTGGAGAAGTGATATGATCCTTCTGAATGGAAGATTTTTTATTTCAGGAAGTTATCTATGTTATATTTTAGGAGAACTCCTTTTTTACATTCTCTGAGAATTATTCCTCTATATAGTCCCTTTAAAGCCCAGATAAATTAACTTTTCAAAACTGAATTGTGTCCTACCATTTTTATCTCTATGTGTTCTTAGACTTAAAACATTTTTTCTGCCAGCTTATCCTTTAATATTTGACTTTGAGTATTTTAACAATTTAAATTCTTCTCCTTTAACATGTTTGTAAAAACACCATCAAAATTACTTTCAGGGGCAATATACCTTCAGCTATCCTGTGGCAGGATAAGGAAATAGGCTACAAGATCTTTTGAAAATTCATTTCTGTTTCATAATTAGGTGATTTCTTTCAAAAATTGGGTCATTTTCTAGAAATATTTGAATTATTAAAAAAAAAAATCAAAAAGTTGTAATAATTAAAAATTAGCTTCCATTGCATGAAATGTGCAAATTTTCCAAGGAGTTTTTATTCCTAATCTTGAAATACGACATTTTGAAATTTCTCTCCAAACGACATTTTTATGTCATTATATATTTTATTACTAAAATAATTTTAGAAATGGCACTTAATTTCAAAATTAGTTTGAAGCAATATTTTAAGATTATTTTTTTCTTTGAAACTTTGAATTTAAGCACATTTTTCCTTACATTCTCCAATCAAGAAATCACAGTATTTCTCAAAATCATGTTTCCTATGGTAAAATATGAATTTTAATAAAAAAATAATCACAACAATTTTGCCTCCCCATTCTCCCAGGAAATCTGGTTTTTGAAAGAAAGTTAATGGATATACTGATTAAGCACTGTTCAGTTTTTACTAATTCTTCATTTAATACTCCATTCTTTTGACTCAGAAATGTGAGATCACAGTATAATACATAGTAAGACCCTAGATCCATGTACATATAAGTGTCATATATGTATAAATTAATTAATAGGGGAAATGGCTCATTTGAGCTAAAAATATGCTTTATAATAATGTATTTTATATCTGGAAAAAATTCCCACTTACTTGGAGGAGTACTAAGCTTCATGCTGGAAAAAGCAAAGCACCATTTAAATAGTGGTAGAGTAGGAAAACTAGAAAGGAAAACCAAAAAGAACAAATCCAAATAAAACCTATGCACAATCAAAAAATAAAACCACTCAAACTGAAGTCCAAGGACATAATGAGAAAACCAGGAGAAAAAAAGAAAAAGTAATTTTGTGAGTGCTCAGCTAATGAATCCTGGTTTCCATGGATTTGATCCTTTTGCTCATGCCTAAGAGGAGTCCAATCTAAAGCTTTCTCTTTATCTGAAGTGTTCATGATTTCTTTTCTGTGTGGATTATATGACATTGAATAAAGGCTGTGTTTTTACTGCAGCTTTTCTCTCAAGAACAGCTCAGCTGGGAGTATATCCTTTATTTTGTTGTCATCTTTCACAAAAAAGTACAGAAACTTAATAACTTTTTGAAGACTAGGAGTTTGCCAAATTTAAAGGAGAATGTGATTGAAATGGTCTAGTTGTGCAGCAGTTGTTTGAGGTGCAAATAGTCAGACAGTTAACTAGGCAAACACACACCAGACTGTGATTATGTAGCACCCATACAAAAACATGTTATAAAAACCCAAGTAGAAAGGCTGGTGAGATAAGGACAGAGTGAGCTTTTACAAACTGCCAAGAATAGCTTCAATAGCTTCTTCGGTGTTGGAAACAGTCAAGTCCAGGGGACCAGTTCTAACCAGTTTTTAAGGGTCAACCCTATGAGCTAAAGTACACACTGTGCAAGACCTAATTTCACGTAAAACAACTGTCAAGGACACGAGGAAGTACTACTTTATTCAGCAATAAAAAACAGAAATCATCTACTTCTATCAAGACAGCATTTCTTATATCCGAAGAGTGAAAGGCAGCAGTATGAGAGAATTTCTATTAAGTAATCTTTACTAAGTAATCATTTATCAGCATGACATCTGCTGAAAATGCTTCCATCAGTAGAATAAGTGACCAAGATTATTATGAAAACAGAACAAATCTCTTTAATTTTACCCAGGCTTATTTTGGCTTTTTGCAAATAAAGCTTTAATTGTATTTATTTTATTATTATGAGGGTTTTTACTCTTGTTGATGGACTTGAAGCAGAAGAATTTTCACAATTTGTTGAAAAGCCAAGCAATCACTCAAGTGCCGCACTGAAAATGTTCAGCTAACAATATTGCTGCACTACTTCTACCTTCATTCATAGCAACTACAAAAACAAGAGATGTTGAGATGTTAAGTTAGGTGAATAATCACCTGAATGTAAGCTATCTATGAAGTAACTCAATGGAGGTATTTCAGAATATTCCTGTAGCTGGCAATTTGCTCTTACTTTTGCTGTATTTTTCAATCAAATAGTGAAAATATCATGAAAATTCAGTATTATTTTCTTGGTAGTAAAAAGATTTTTTAAAAAAAAAGTATCAGATTTTTTTTAAAAAAAAGTTCACCCACCATCAGTTTGATTTAAGGTTGCAGTCTCACTTCAGTTTGAACTCTAACACAATATTTCATTTTCTAACACTGAGAATGAACCAGTCTGCCTCTTCTATTTATCTATTAAGCATCTGTGAAGCTATGAAAAATAATGTAGATTGTTTGCCCTGCTTCTATTGTGTAATAAGGCAGGCACTTACAGAAGGCAAATTATCCCTAGGGCTCTTATCCAAGAGGGGCTGCCCTCTGGGCATGAACATGTTCCTGCATTGATACTGAATAAGCCTGGATGACTAGCTTAGTCCACATGATTGTAAGGCAGCTAAAACTGCATGGTTGAATATCATCTCTAGAGTCTACACTTGGCATGTACATAAAGGAAAAGATGGATTTGAGGAGAGAATGTGTAGAGCCTACAAACTCCACATATAATTAGATTATTGAGAATTCTCCAGAGGTTCCATCAAAGCAGGAAATTATTTGTCTAATCCAAATCTCACAGACAGCAAATGCAAGATTCTCAGTGCCTTCATAGAATTTATGTCACAGATTACAATGGTTTTTTTTTTTCTCATTTATACAAAAATATTTACACCAAAATGTAAAGTAAATAAATGAAAAGGCATTACAGATAGAATTTATCTTACCTAAGTTTAGACATCAAACAATTAGTTATCTTTGGCTAAAATAATAACCCTGGGTACTTTCTGCAGCTTAGTGAAAATAAATAGACACCTGCAAAGAACAATCCGTCTCACTAAATTTAGACGGTTATCTTAAACCAAGAAGAATCTCTCCTGGATTATCTATCTTTCTTCACTAAATAAAATGGAGCAGCCAGTGATTAGTTCAGAATTCAACAATTTGCTGTTAGGAATCCAACTCAGGCAAATTCAACCCCAGAATAGACTGGATAATTTTCTAACTTTTTTCCTTAGCAGTGTCATTACTGGTCATTAAGTAAAATACCTATACCTAGAGCAAACTTTGTCAAGAAAAGGATCCTATTTCATGAGCTTCAGAGGGAAAGCAAAGAGCAGTCTATAAAAGTAGAATACAGGATTTCTTTCCCTCAACTTTGAGATATTCCAGAGATAGTCTCACAAAGCAGAGTCCTTTTGTTGACATCTGCAGAGCACAGATGGCATCACTTGTGTTCTATTTAACAGACTAGTAGTCTATATTTAATGAAGATCTTTAATAGCTCACAAAAAACTAACACACAAACACAAACTTGAAAAAATACAAAGTACTTCTGTGAATCCAACATTTAGGATTGCATAATTGTATTTTGTCAACACAAACAATATTCACCATAATTTACAAAGTTCACTTTTATAAGGCTGCACATCTCTATGCTCCCAAGAAGATTAATAATATATATCAGCTATTCCAGATGCTCACTAAATTGTAAAAGCCATCAGTGAGAAGATAAAAACTTCCTTTTCTATGTAGTATAGAACTTTTTCAATTTTTTTGGAAATGGTTTTTACTCATTAAATTTGAATATGTGTGCTTTAATTGTTGAAACTCAGACCTTTTTTTTCTTGTTCTACACCTTAACAAGTGTTTGTCATCAAATGATGGCTGCTGCTGCTGCTGCTGCTCACCAATTAGCTGAGTAAATACCCTTACTCACCAGCTGGAATAGTAGGTTCTCAGAGGAAATTGAAATCCCTTAAAGAGGGCTGAATAATTCCACTTTGAAATATGAATGCATGGCAGTCTAGGCCTCTGGATGTGTAATTTCTTTGTCACTTACCTTATGCCTACTATAACTAAGCAGAACTATGTCCAAGTTGGATTTGGATATATCTGGTATGTCTTCACAGAGAGTCAAGTTTTTTTATTTTATTTTTTTCTCATTCCTTCTGTTGCTTCTTGATGATAAGGCTATTGATCTGCTTTTTTGCTTTTTCACTGTTGGTTTGTTTTTGGGTTTTTTTTTATCTGTTTATTTTTTGCTCCTCCATCCCTCATTTAGTCTTTTTTTAAAACTTTTAGGCGCTGTGAAGAGCTAATTTCTTCAGTTAGTCTTTACCACTTTCGTTGCAGACATTTTCAGCATTGTTTCTACATCATGTTGATATTAAAATGCCACCTTATTTGGACACATCGTTCTCAGTGCACTTCAATACTGTATGAGTAACAATGATTCTAGCTGATTAAACCAAATGGTTTTGGCACCTATTTTCATTAGAATAGGCATAAATAATGAAAAGGAAATCTTTTCTCCTTAATAGTTGGTTATTTTTTTCTTGCTGATATGTTAAGATAGAAGAAGAAATCAGGTCTCATAGCCAATAAAGATATATAGATAGCTGAAGGACTCTTCGGTGGCCTCATAATCAGTTTTTTACTATTGTCTTGAAAATAATTCAAATTCTTAGTGGTGGTTTGCAACTGGTGTTCATTTATTCTCATGTTGCTTTGTCCAAACTGTATCAGCAGCATCCCAAATCAGACCTTTCCACAACAAACCTAGCTTTCCGATCAGTTCTGTTTCTTAAGAAATAGAGGATGCATTTAGTATGTTTACTTCCATACAAGCCTTCTACTCATGCCTTAATTTAAAGGATACATATACTGTTTAATTTCAATTATGTGACTTTAAAACAATGCAAAAACTCTGAACCATGGAATAATTTGGGCTTGAAGTGATCAGGATATCTTGAATTCACCCTCCTGCTCAAAGCTGCCAGTTATGGTTCAGACCAGGCTGCTCAGGGCTTTAACCTCTTGGGTCTTTGACACCATGAAGGCAGAGACTACACAGCCTTTCTAGAAGGGTCACTGGCACCACTGCTGAGCTATTGCATGGGGAAAGAAGTGTTCCCTACATCCAGTCTGAAATTTTTTTGTTAAATTTAAGCTCATTGGTTTCTCTTATCGCTCTAAATATTGAATAACTCGACTCCACCTCAGATCTAGGGTTTAAACAGATCCTTTCCACAAAAAGGAAATTGAATAAATGGGTCTATAACAAAACTTTCTTTACATACTCCAAGCAAATACAAACAAAGGCTGCTAACATCCAGGACAGTGTAGGAATAGTGTAACATATCATGACTATGCTTCAGAATATGAAACCTATCTCAAAGAGTGTATTTTTGCCAGTATAATTATCAAGTTATCTACGTCTATCAGTAAAAAGGTATCAATCTGTTAAAGAAAGCTGAGTTTTCAGGAATTATTAGACTTCAATGGAGCACACAGAATGTGAAGTACATAAACCTTTATGGTATTATCAATACTTTCCTGATTTAGATTATGTTCTGCCATAGAATCTTGTCACAGAAATCCTATTCAAGATTGTACCACCACTTTCTGCATAGTAGGCATAATACCTTCCTAGCAAAGTTATTTTAAAATTTAATATATGCAATTTTGTACCACATCCTCAAATTCTACAATAACCAAAAACTTAAGGGTACATTAGAAACAGAATATATAGCACAAGTATCATTATATAAATATATTTTGTAGGCTAGAGAATTTGATCTTTTTGAAGCTTTTATTATAGGCTGAAAGACAAAATACATTCTTCAAGATATGTTTGAATAAGGACAGACAAGTAAATTTATCACACATGCCAAAGAGATGTGTGGAATAAGAAAGAAAAAAGGGAAGTCGATTGGGTGATACAGATGAATGCCCACTTACAACTGGTGTCACAAAACAACATGACAGGTGAAACGAGTTTTTAAACAGCTGAGCAGTATTTTTCTCGCTGTTACTAATGCTTTTTCATTTATAAGACAAAATTTTAGATGTCATTGAAAAATATCCATAAATAAAGTACTGTTTGTGGTTTTTGTTTGGGTTTGTTTTGTTTTATTTTGTTTTTGTTTTTTAACTGCTGAGTATCTCCACCAGTTACTTATTTTTAAAGTTTATAATGGTGGCCTTGGGGCCTTGGCTTTCCTTCAACTTCTTTTACTTCAGCCCTGGGTAGTGGAAGAGTTTTATCAGTTTACCATTTCACATCTTCTTATGACAAAATACATATAGCTAAGTACTGATAACCGTAATTCTTCAGCCAGTTCGGTCTCAGACACTTTCAATGCAATTTCAACTGAGAAAATTCTCAAACTCTGAAACTGCTCTGCAAAGGTGAACTGGTACACAGTAAATGGGAATGATGGGAAGATTCACTTCAAAAGCAGATACTTCATAATATTTTTATTTTAGTTTTAAATCCCACTCCAACTGAGTGATGGGGAAAAAAAAAACATTTCCACATGGCATCGTTTCTGCTATGTTAGTGTTCCCCTCTGCAGATCTGGTGGATTTTCCTTCTCTAAAGAGTTCAAGAATTCCAAAAATTGAGGATAAATCATTGAGTTACTTATCTCAGCAACAAGTTTGTCCTATATTTTCACTAAACACAGTATTTCTCTAAATATGAGGAAACATTTAACTTAGGGACTAAAGTAATGTCATCCTTCTTTACTTATCTTGAGTACATCTATGATTGTCTTTTATGAAGGATGGATACATTTTCCGAGTTCATCTCCCTGCAGTCCTTGCAGTCTGTGTTTTGGCTTCACAAAGCTGCTCTTGTTGAAGGTGTAAACCAGTTTCTTTTTTTAAATGAGGCTAGACTGAAAAATGCCTTGAACACCATCTAATGTATTCCAGCTTTTTATGGTCATCTAGACCACAGGAGCAGACTATAGCTAAACTGAGGTAAAAATGTTAAAAAATATAGTGTGGATGTGTTGTCCTCTGAAATAACTATTCCACTCTATGATATTGTGTCATATTATTTGTTAATATAAACAGAATCATATCTGATTAAAGTATGATGCTGTCTAATTACAATGGTGAAAACTCACAGATGGTGGTATGATTATCATTAGTGCTAAAGTAAATCAATCATTTGATTTAACTAGAATAAACTTCAAGCGTGATTTCTCTACTGATTTCTACTATTTTCTCATGCATATTAGGTTATAGAAATACCCATTTGTGGATTTTTTTTTTAATATATGCTTTATAGAAATGTATCTCTCTATATTTAGATAGATGCACTTAAAATTAAGTGCCCACTCGAGATATTTTTCCCTTTGCCTGCAGATGGAAGCAGTGCCAGCAGAACTGTTTTTTGGTTATTTGGTTGGATTTTTTATTTCTACCTGTATTTCTTGGTGGTTCTTCCTGAAATAAACTTTAGTAACCTAGATCATTTTTCACTCAGTTCCACAATTGAAAAACTGTGGAAAGAATATGAGAATTGTATTACAGTAAATTCACGAATACAAGCCGCACGGAGTATAAGCCGCATATCCGGTGTGTTGGCAACATTGATGTCTTTGTCAATAAATAAGCCGCACCCGGAATATTAGCCTCACTTTAGTTCACCGTGAACTTTCACAAAGTCGTCATTTAGTAACACAATCGCGGGATCGCCGGGGCTTACTGGCTTACTGCCGACCTCGGAAACATTGTTTCCAAGTGAAAAAAGACACACCCTTTATTTACAAGCCGAAAAAGACAGGAACAATAGTGTGGTCATTTTGCGAGCATTCCCAATGGATCCGCGTTGCCTTTAAACAGCCGCTCAGCCACGCGGGCAGGCAGCTGAGCTCCGAGTGGAGCCACATCTCCGTACTGGCACAGGAGCGGCCGCTCTGGCCCTCGCAGCCCCGTGGCCGAGCGGCCCCGCTGTAGCCCTCTCCCTGTGAGCCAAGTGGCCGTTCTACCCCTCTCCCTGCGGGCTGAGCGGCTCCCCCAGCCCTCTCCCTGCGAACCCAGCCAGCCCCGTAGCCGCACAAGACTGAAAACACTTTAAAAAGCACAGAGAAATATCACACACTTTTATTGAACTGCCGAGGTAACTCGCCGAGGTAACTCACCCCGATAACAACTCCCGCCCCTCAGTAACGCCACCATCCACAGGCAGGCAATAAGCTGTTCTCTGATTGGTTCATCGTCGGAACAACGGGAAACCATGGATTTCAGACTGTTTTGGCTCGGGACTGGACCAGCATGATACTAGGTAAGGGTAGATATCACATTTTTGTTCATAGATTAGCCGCACCCAAATATTAGCCGCACTTCCGGGTTTCCATCAAAATTTTTGTCTAATTACTGTGGTTTGTATTCGTGAAATTACTGTATTTTCTATCCCTGATCAGAAAAATATTTTTCAGTTTCATAAAAGAAAAGTTAAATAATATAGTTTCAAAATATTTTATTACTTTTCTGATGTAGAATTAAAATGATACTTTTAGAGAACGTATTTTTCTTTGTGAGAAGGTTATGATAGATACTCTCTCAGCCTACCCAATGCCTAGACAATAACCCACTGGCTAGAACATTTTACTTGGATGTGGGAGTAACCAATCTGCTTGTTTATGACAGATTAGGCTCCCACAGACTCCATCCCACATAGCAGGCAAGATTCTTGCTCATCAAGTTATAGCATCAGCCTCTTTTAAAATGTCAAATTCTTCTTTAGCATATCTTCCTTTCTCTATAAACAGCTAAATGGAAGATGAATTCTACATTATGGAGATTGTGCTCAATTTTTAAGGAGTGGGACCATATACCAGTACCTGTTCTATCTGATTCAAAGCAGAAATTTTATTTTAGCCTTTGTATGTCACTTGAGTATTTTGTGAATTTTTACACCTGAAAATTCCCTAGCCTGAAACAATGAATTGAAACATTTCAGTGCAACTGTCTTACCTTATTTTTATTATCTCTTCCTAAAAGTTGATTACTGTAAAGCCACCCTTCCCCTTTGATGGGCCACTGTGATATCTATCTGACTTATCTCATTGCTTACCAAAATGGAATCCATGACCATTATGCCTGCATTCTTTTGTACTGTTACACTGGTAACATCGGTAAGGTAATGCATGTGAATATGCCAGTGTCATTCTCTCCAGAAAATAAAGTAGATCTGAGTTAAAAAGGAAGACCGGAAGGTTTATAAAAGTGGATAGGTGATTATTCTAAACTTCATTAACTGGTATGTATACCACAATGTTTTATGTCCTGAAATGTATATTAATACATGGAAATGTGATTAAAATATATATTTTTAGTAAATTACACTGTGTATTCCAGCAAAGCGGCATTCTGTCACAAAATAGGGATAAATGGGAGAGTGCATAGGAAATAACCATTATAACGGACAGTGAATGAGGGGTCTTCAAAGCCAAAATGTCTATCTTTGAAAAGACTGTGAATCAATAAAAATGTATTTCTACAAAATATTGTGTTAACACTAATCAGAACACAGAACAGAAATTAAGAGAAATATCTTACAAATGCATAAATAAACACTGTTAAATAAGTCAATAGCTAGTACATAATAGGATAATTAAATGCATTGAGGATATGGAGAACATATGGAATGAAGACAAATTCCTTAGTCCTATAATTGTCATTTCCAATTTCAGCACAGTGGTAATTGGCAGGGGAAAATTAAAAATTAACATGGAGTTATGATTAAGGAAAATAAAACTAATATTAAAGAATACTGAAACTAAACATAATTGTTTCCAAAACCAGCGGATATCTTTTTTTATTGCTTGAAATGCCCTTGACAAAGCTAACTGAGGTGTGCTTTAAACATAGTTATGCAATGAAAAACACATGGAAGAATTGCTATCAATTTGAGTTCAAAAAAGCATAAGAGAAGCCATTTCTGAACTTAGTTAAATGGCAAGGGAAAAGAAGATGAAAGAAATAACTGATATGTTGCTTAGACTTTTGTCTCCTGACAAATACCGAGAGCCATTTTCACCCTATTTTAGCACTGGTTTTATGTAAGTCTGAAAACCAGCAAATGAGTTGTATTTCCCTTCTTAGGGGAAATTTCTGTCTACAGAACTCAAAGTGGCTCCAAGGGCTAAAGCTGCACAGCAATGATGCCCATTATGTGAATTGTCTTGGCCAATGTAAAAGGTTGTTTTCAAGAAAAACCTGGGGTGCTGGACATACTAGGAAAATGCAGTCCAGGATGTCTGTGATTGTTAAATGATTATTTATTTTATAAGTATGTCTTCATCATGCAATTTAGTTGCCTGCTATAATGAGGACAGCAAATATGGCAATTATTTTCCCTTAAAAAACAACAAAGCCTAGCAGTGTGAGGTCTGAGTTCTTTAAAACACAAGGACTTGCAGTAATTTCTTTAATATTTAATTCACGTAGGGAAGAACTGCTTGTCTCTGTACTTCAAAATCTTTAATTTACCCTTTTTTTGTCCACTGACACGTTTTTTTAAAGCAGAAAATGCCTCTTTATGAACAAAGTGTGCATGGGAAATTTTCAGAGCCGAAAAATCATCATATCATTACCATCACTTTTATGCCCAGCTAGGAAAAACACACTGACATCTTCTTGGCTGCCCTCCTGGAATGGTCTTGTCACTTTCATTCTCTGCTTGCAGAGGAAAAAACAAAATGAACATAAGCCTACAAGGCAGGGAGCCACACAACCATAACCCACTTTGAGCAGAGGAAGCTGGAGGGAAGCCCTGTGCTGGCACTCAGGCCTCTGGCTTGGCACAAAGGCAGGAGCTGAGCGCTGGACCTGCTGCTCGCCGCCTTGGGGGCTGCTCACTCGTGTTCTCCCTCTGTCAGAATAAAAAGGCACTCACTGCAGTCTTCCAACTTGGACATTGTCAAACCAGGACTTCATTTCATTTTGCCCAGGAGTAAAAGTCTGGAAATCCCAGTTTCAAGAAGAGTCTGTTTTTTAAACTTGTCTTTTCCTTACTTTGTTTCTTTGTCTTCTCCTTCTCTGTTTGATTCTAATCTTCAATTAGATTAGGATTATAGGGCTTTGTTTTTTCTTTTTTTCTTTATTTTTATTCTTCTCTTCCTAAAATGTAGAAGTCCTTAAAACATCCAGAGTTTTGTAAATTGTTTAATTCTATTTTGTTCTGCAAATTTCTTATTTGTGTGAGTGTATACATAATGAAAACACATTAAAAGATATGTATGCAGATAATATAAATAGAATGCATATATATATATAAAAGTATATTTATTTGTTTATAGAACTTGTTGAAGGTTATTATATTGATGAAGGTTAATATATCCATGTACAATATCATGCAGTTCTTATGGTGCAATGCTTAGTCTGTCACAGTTAGTACAACTTTTGGTATTGGTTTAATTGAGGGCAAGGTTTAAAAATTTTATACCAGATCTGAAGAAATAATACTTTAGATTAATAAATTAAAAAATAATTTAGGGACAGGGGATTTGTTTATATTGAACAGAAACAGAATACACGATACATTACCTGACACAATTCAAACTGCAAGAATAAGATGAGAAAATTTCCTCCTGAACAAATATTGGTTACTCCAAATATTCTGCATCATTTCACAACTTAGGGAGGTTTAGATTGGGTATCAGGAAGAATTTCTTCATGGAAAGGGTTGTTAAGCATTAAAATGGCTTGCCCTGGGAGGTGGTCAAGAGACAGCCTGAAGTGGCACTTAGGGCCGTGGTATAGCTGACAGGAGAGTGACTGGTCAAAGCTGGGACTCAGTGATCTCAGAGATCTTTTCCCACCTAAATGATTCTGTGATTAAGGACTAATTTCAGTACTAGATTAATAATTGTAACACTAAAGCAAAGAAGCAGAGACACATTTCAAAATGCAAAATGAAGTGTTTAAGTCTTGCTAACATGAAATATTTATTTAGAATGTGGGAAAATGGAAGAGTTTAAAATAAAAGTTTTTGCAGAGTGTAGCATAATTTCCTCTAAACTCCCAGTGATAAAATTCAGAATGACTAGAGAGGAAAGTTAGATTCAAACAGTGTCATTGTGAAGACATGCTCATATTTAGCTGTTTACTGCACTAAATATTTATGCTCTCTAGAAAAAAAAGGATAGCTGTCAGAGTTAATTTTAGTTCAATTTTTTGTATTGTTGATTTGGGCTTTTCATGTGGGCAGTTCATTTTGATTAGGAGTAATTTTATTCACATACATTATATGAGTAATTTCAGCTTATTTTTATCTTGATAAGCTAGAAGTGCTTCCGCGTTTTACATGGAGTGTTAACATCTGAGGATACTGTTCCTTTGTATAGCTCAGCAGTGGTTAAGAAAAATCTATCCTCATAAAAGAATAAAAATATATTTATAAAATTCTGTCACTTTGGAAGTCATAGAACTGTCATTTATACATTTAAGAAAATGTTAATTTTTGTGCAACTAGTCTTCCATATTCAAAGAAGGTCTAAGATTAGATAGATTATAAAGTATTATCAATAAGGCTTTACAGTATAAGAAATAGACCTTTCATGCAGTAAAGTGATGGGATTTTTTTTTTTCTGCCTATCTTTGTTGTATTGTTTGTTGCTTAGGGTGTTAAGAGACTAAGGTGGAAAAAAGGAAACTAAGAGGGCACTACATATTGAGCAGTTGCAGCTCTTTGTTTCCAAATTACCTCTCATAGAAATATGTAGATGGAAGTCTTTGCTTCTTGAGATTATGACATAATTTGACAGACTCATTATGGAAAATTGTATATTACTTGAAAATAGCTAAGTGCTTGCTTGACATAAGTAGCTAGAAAGTTAGGAAGCAAGTTGAACTCAATTTGAACTATATGGCTGTGTTTAAGTCAAAGAGGGATCTAATAATAGAATAGACTAAGCTGTAGCTTAAATATTCCTTAAAAATTAATAGCTGGAGTGAACAGCCCATAAAGTGTAACAACCCTGTTATAACATGGACTACAGAACTGATGGAAACCCCCACTGAAAGCAGCCTATGAGAAGATGGCCACGTGATGACCCCTTGGTAATGAAAGAGCAAACCAATGAAGAGGGAGAAGACCCCAGATCCTAATGCTGCTGTTGGTCCAGACTGTTGCATGAGGAATGGGGAGTTTAGATTGTAAGAGCATAATTTTCAAGGGATTTTGTTTTTCTGGGTCCCTCTTTTGAGGCATCTATCTTGAGCTACCAGGTAACATAACTGATCTGTGCAATAAATATATCTGGTGGGAGTGAGAACCTGCTGTCAAAAATCTCTATAACAATTGTAATGATGCATATGAACAACTATGGACACTCTGGGCACACTATGACAAGCTTGATTACCATTTATCATTTCCCAGTTACATTTGCAGCGAGGCCCAAGTGGATATAGTGTCATGGCTAGAGGAGTACATATGGTTTACCATCTGTGGGCATTCTCTTAGGTCAACACTGGTATTTGAAATGTACAGCTTTTCTCTAGGTCAAGTAATTACAAACAAATTATTTATACCTGGCAGGTGACTCAGGTCCTACGCTTCAGCATTGGTTGTAGGCATTCAAACCATCAGGGTAGGGTGGGCTTCAAGCTACATTCCAGCCTGTCCTGGATTCTTAGAAGTCCTTGGGGCTGCTGTTACCTTTGCGGAGTTGAATGTGAAACACAATGCAAAATCTTTCCTATTACAGTAATTTCATGATTATAAGCCGCACTGAGTATAAGCCGCACTTCTGGGTTTCAGCAACTTTTTGGTTTTTTGTCCATATATAAGCCGCACCTGATTATAAGCCGCATGTTACAATACAGAGTGTGATAAAAGGTATCTGTTCTATCACCATCTGTTGAGGGTGGGGACAGTGATCCTTATCTCAATGGCAGATAATCTGCTAATGGGCCATCCATTGAAACCAGGCAGGGCATTGTTCTTTATCTTTTCACAACCCATCCTTCCTCCAGCCACTCATTTTCTGCTCATGGCCATTGAGTCCCACTGTGGGACTGACAACATTACTGTATCCCATTGAAAGTTGCTCCAGCCAGGGGGAAGAGCCCAACATTTCTTACCAAGATAAAAACAGAGGTTTTGGGACACTAAGGGAGCCCCTTTCTCCACTGGACTCCAGAGGAAAACCGGATTTCTCCACATCACCACTGGAACTCCAGAGGGAAACTGCACCTTGTACAGGAGCACTGCTCCAACTGAGCCACATCTGTCACTGCAGGAGGATGCAGTCACCATTTAATGGGACTGCTACCAACACCCTGCCTGACGGGGTGTCAGGTTGTACTCTGACTGTGTCAGGGTTTGGAGTTTGTTTCTTTGTAGTACTGTATTTCTATTTTAATTTCCCTAGTAAAGAACTGTTATTCCTAATTTCCGTATTTTTGCCTGAAAGCTCCTTGATTTCCAAATTATAATAATTTGGGGAGAAGGGGTTTACATTCTCCATTTCAAAGAGAAGTTCCTGCCTTTCTCAGCAGACACCTGTCCTCCAAACTAAAACAGCAACTTTTCGTTCTTTGTCCATATATAAGCCGCACCTGATTATAAGCCGCACTTTGGGTTCGGACCAAAATTTTAGTCAAAATGGTGCGGCTTATAATCGTGAAATTACTGTAATATACATTATACTTTTACTGTTATCACAAAAACCCACTAAAACAAGAAAAATTAAAGCAAAATTTTGCAGTAAAGATATCTTTATTCGTGAATGTCATAGATACAGGGGTTGTAATAATCAGAAAGAAACAGGTGAATCAGAGTAATTCAGACTTCTTCAAATAGAAAAATAAGTCATTGAAGTAGTTAGTCTTTTTGGTTTTATTAACATGTTAAAAAATTAAGAATTTTACAGGTGGATCCATTGTGTAAGACCATAGTGACCTGTTTCTTTAGCATTTTTTGTTCAAAAAAAATCTTTTTTTTTTCCTCAAGTCAGTTGAGGTACTGCAAATTCTTGAAGGCGATTTTGCTCAGAGCAATACTGCACGGAAGGAAAAGCAAGTTGAACAGCAGAAATAATGTCTAGCAAACAAGCTTTATTATTTTCTTCAGAAAATAATAATTTACCTCTCAAAATTAGAAAGTATTCAACAGACCCATATTTTTCTTATTGAGAAATACTTTCTATGTGTGTATCCATGATCTATAAGGAAAACTTTTTTAACTGGGAAAAATCCAGAAGGATCTTAATGGAATTAATTCTTTAGGAAACCATTTAAATTTTCGACTTCAAAAAAGTGCTAGAAATGCAAATTAATAAACTGGTTTATTATTAAATATTACTAGTAGTATAAGGAAATAGATAAATGCTAACAGGTATAAATCATAAGGCAAGAATGTCTCTCTTCATTAACAGTCTGACCAAAGAGTACAAGCAACACAAAAACAAATTTCAGAGTGACATACCCAGAACCAAACGTATTTACTTTACCTGTATTTAAAAAAACCCAGCAGATTGTAATGTTTGTACTTCTGTATAATTTTAGAGATTTGCTTTCTTCTTTGAAGAAGTCTCCTAACAAGAAAGTACTTGCCCCTTCACCTAAAACAATCCCCTTACTGATTAACATTGCAACATCAGAAAACAGAAGACAGCTCTTCTAAACGCAAGAAGTCAGAGTATAAAGCCTTAGTTGATAGGGAAAAGTGAAAATTGAAAACCAGAATACAGTCCAAATTGTAGTTTAGAAGTTCTGGAAAACTCCATATGACTCTGAAAGGTATGTGTGTGTGAGTGTAGACTCACTAGATTATATTTTCCCAAACCATAAATGAAATAAGGTACCATGTAAGAGATTGTTATAAAGATTAGTAAAATGCTGTTATTTGTTACTTAGCAGTGAACTGTAAACTTGCTGCATGCATAGTATTTGATTATATTTTCAGAATTACGGAGTGGTTGAAGTTGGAAGGAGCCACTGGATGGGTCTGGTTCAATCCCCCTCTTCAAGTAGAGCTCTTGAATATCATCAAGGATGGAAAGTCCGCAACCTTCCTGGCTAATTGTGCCTGTTCTCATCTACCCCCACAGTGCAAAAGTGTCTTCTGACGTTCAGATGTCAGATGTACTGTGTTCTACTTTGTACTCATTGCCTCTGATCCTGTCACTCGGAACCACTGAAAGAGCCTGGGAGTACTTTTTGCACCCTCCCTCAAATATAATTCTGTTTGAAAAATACCAACATTAATTTTAGGAAAAAAACTCCTAAAATTGAGAGAAAGAGGGAGAGATTAATAAAAAGTTTTCCTTGTTTGTGATGAATCCTGATTTAAAAATAAATCAGGAAATTGGTCTATTCTGCTATAAAAATTTACACAAGAATCATTGAAGAGTTTTTTTGTGTCATTCCTGAGAAGAGGAGAAACTGTAGACTGACAGTCCTAGGTAGAATGTCTTTTTCCATAGGATATTTTTCCTTCATCTTTTCTGTAAAAGCTAAAAAGCTTTGAACTTTTTAGGCTGACTTATCATTGGCCATGAAGATTTAGATAAAGTAGCCTTGTTGGAATAATTATGTAACAGAATATGCATATATTTGGAGAGCTGTGATCTTCAGTTCAAATTTTCTAAATAAGAGACTGTTTTTCCTGAACAGCAATTTTGCTTCTTGAATGGTGACACTCTTGTTTTTATATAATTTTACATAGCAGCTGTTATACATCCCTCTCTGCCAAAATGCACACTGACACACACCTCGATGTCAAATCAAGTCAGCCACCATCAAGAATAGGAAACACCTACAGATAAACAGCAAGCATATATATTTTCTTATTATAACTTTATAATTTTCAACTTTTTACAGCCCTGTACTTTACCAAATAATATAAAAGTCTGCAATTACTTCACTTTAAATCATTAGAGGATTTTCACACTTTGCATTCAAGAGCTTATAAATATATAAAGATGTTTCTCTCTATCTTTAAAATGCCCTCAAATAGCATCTTGTAAGTAACTTTTTTTCTGATAAAATTAAATAAAAGTGCTCAGAATAACAGGGAAGTGCAATTAGAAATACCATTCATATAAAATACTGAAAGCAATTTGAAAAGTTTGAATTCCAGTAAGGTTTTTTTTTTTTTTTTTTTTTTTTTTCTCTGGAAGTATATCAGTGTGAAAAATTACATTGCTGTCTTGTGTTTCCATTGCTTGAGCTATGTTCTTTTTGTCTAAAACAGCTGGATAAATTGATAAAAAATAGGTATTCACCAGTTTTGATTTTCTTTTGTGTTTTGGAATATAAGAGGTATATTTTTACCTACCCAATGTGTATTTTTTTTTTAATGGATGCATCTGAGATATATGCTTAAAGTAATCAAACCTGCTTAAGTGTGGGTATTAAAGGTGGATTGAATTCTTCCAGCTAGTGAATTGATGTCAGGCTTGCATAAACGTCCCATTCCACAGGCCTGTGAGTGGGAAGTTATCTTTCAGCAGTGCATCTGACATCAAGCTTGATGAGCAAAACCATCTTTTGTTTACAAAGAGTTTCACATGTGGAATATTCATTGATTGATTTGTCTTATTTTCTTTTTATTTACTCTGTATTTTCAATCAGTCACTACTGAGTGTGAACAATGTTATCATGAAGATAGGACAGTACAATGTCAAATACTTGAGGTCTTTACAGTAATATTAATTATAATACATAACACTTAAAAAAAACCCCAAACATTCTGAAGACAGGGAAAAAAATTCTAGAAACTCATGGTATATAAGACCTATTATATTATTTGAGGAAAGAGAATATTGATTATTTTAAAAGTCAGATGTATTTTTGTCTTGGTTTAAATTGTTGTAGAATAAACAAAGTCTACTAAAGAAACAGTGCTCCCTATTGCATTCAAAGGGTTTCCTTCTATGTTTTCTAATCAAATGTAGGATTAAGATAACAGTTATCACTACTGGGGTCCGTTTATTTGGTTTGGGTTTGACTGGATTTTTTCATCCTGAAGCCCTTCAGGACTTTGTTATTCATGCTATGCTTTGAATGTCACAAATGGAGGCCAAAGTCTGCAGCTAGGACATTAGTATTTCCTAGGATATAATGGCTAAAACTGGTACTTACACTATTACTACCACCACCACCAGTTCTAAGAGTGCTAATATAAAACTGAAATACTTCATAGTCCAGAATATGTGATTTCTGTCTTAGCAAGAAAAATCCTGTTGGCTGTCTGATGGAAGAATGGAAGTGAGGTTAAATATTATGAAAATAACACCACATGGACTCTCGATGGGGAAAAAAAAAAAAAAGATATCATGACCGCAGCCAGACCACCTCTCCTTTGGGGTGGTGCCCAGGGTGGCTCAGGGCTTTACCTACCCTGCCCTCAACAACCTCCCAGGCTAGACCTCACCAGAGGCAGCTCAAACTTCAGAGACCGTGGCAGGCTGAGACTCGTTGGGGAAAGGGATGGGCACCAGCACCAGCAGGTAGGTGTTTTTGTATAAAAAAGTGAACTATAAATCTTATGAAGCTGTTCTGTTTTAATGTGTAATTTGGACTACTCAACTATTAAAATATTAATTGTGCTAGCCATAATTCCTTAACTCGCTGTGTTTGGTACATTCATTTTTTGAAGGTGACAAGCTCTTAAGTTTTACAGTGGTGTTCCTGGAGCTGCAGGTAAAGCAGGGGAGGGAGAAATCACTGACACCAGCAAAATGGTAAAGCAAGCTAAAACCTGCTGAGGCCATGACACATTCTGAGAACCTGCAAGACCAATGCAGAGTTTTCTACCTTTTACTAAAACAAGAATCAGAACTGCTGAACTAAAGAAAAAACAAAGCATAGTCCCCCCCCCCAAAGAGTTTATTGTCTAAGGAAAGAAGAAATAACAGACAGATAAACAGACAGATGGGAGACAGGGAAATGGTCAAACTTGCTCATTCATCAGGGTAGTAAGTGATCCCAGTGAACACTCTGTCTATCTGTTTTCTATTCAATTTTTGGTTTGGTTTGGTTTGTCTTGTTCTCTGTATGGAGTGGAATATGAGCCACACAAATATACATTTGAAATGAAATATGACAAAGAACTTAGAGCAAATCCTGGTTTAGTCTCAAGTGCTGTAGGGGGCAAAGCAACATCGTGCTTCCTTGAAAATTTAACAGGTGGATGGGGGAGAGTGGCGTCACTAAAGGATTGAGGGAACAAAGGTCAATGTGTTTAAATAGTAAAAGTTTATGAGGGGAAGATAAGTGTTGAAGAACTTTGAGAGAGGAGAGAAGCTATTTGTTGAATGTGACAGAAAATGGTGAGTCAGGAATGAAATGAGGAAGGTAACATTATCAAAACAGGTGCTAAGTTTACAACAGAAATCTGATTACAGTAATTTCACGATTGCAAGCCACACTGAGTATAAGCCGCACTTCCAGAGCGTCTGCAACCTTGAGGTCTTTGTCTATATATAAGATGCACCAGACTGTAAGCCGCACTTTTGTTCGCAGCGAGGATCCGTGTGCAACTTTCACAAAGTTGCCAAATAGTAATAGAATCACAGGATCGTGGAGTTTACTGGCTCGGCCCTGTTCGGAGTGGCCGCCAGGGAGCAGCCCCGGCCCCGCTCGCCGCAGCTGCCAGGAAGCAGGAGAGCAGCGTGCCCGGCCGCCACTGCAGACACGCTTGTCGGGGTTGGGTAGCAAAAATCTTGCACTGTAGAGTCTGCTTTTCTGCCTACTCTCACAGAGAAACAAATACCAGAGATGTTTACATTTTATATATATATATATATATATATATACAACCTAGATAGGAAAATTGACACAGAGGTTCACATGCAATAATTATTAGGTAGAGGCTGGCTGACAGTGCTTACATTTTCCCAAAATTTGAAGAAAAGAAGAGAAACATGCTTTAGAAAAAAGTACAACATCTCTTTCTTAAGGAAGGATTACAATCATGTTTATTGTTAAAGCTAGGTCACAGTATCACGAACTGCAAATTCCCTTTCCTTACTTCTTCTTCCATTGTGTTGAACCAATGCACTCTGAAAACCAAAATTCTGTACCTCAAATCAAAAGATTAAAAATTATATAAAATTTTAAAATGCACATACATGTGAAATGTTTCCTTAGTATTCTGTCACTTGTTACTATAGACAATACATATAATGTCTCATTTTTCCATGCAGGTGATGGAAATATTTTTCTTACCTTTAATGTCAAAGAAAAAAATATGACTATTTTATATTCATAAGCAAAAAAGTTGAATGAAAAGTCTGGTTAAGCCATTTTAGCTATTTGAATATACAGAATATAGTCTATAAAGAATACTTATTTTAGAATTAACACAATATTTGTATTTGTTGAATATATTATTCTGCTCCAAGTCATTGCCTGAAAATTACTCTTAATGATATCAAGACTAGCTAATATTTTTGTCTCTAATTTCCCTTTGCCTGGTACATTACTATTTCTCACCAGTACCTAATACTTTTTTACATACAATATAAAATGAATACTAAGATGGAAGAATGGCTGTACAAACTTCTTTCCTAACCAGACATTTTGACCCTATTACTACAGTAGTTACAAGCTAGTTTTGCTAATTTTTTTTTTTTTTTTGAAAGGCTGCCAGCTGGTCAATATTTTAAGAATTATTCCTTTTGCTCTTTTTTTCTAATAAATGTAAAACAGAGAATATTGAACCAGTGAACTGAAATCAGATTTTTTCAGTTATATCATTGCAATGTGGATTAGACTACATCCTCATTAGCCCAGTTTACCAAATACTTTTACCTGTCGAGCCATCCTTTGGATCATTTCTTAAAAACCTGTTCCAATTAAAGAAAGAAAAATCAGGAATAGTTTTAGTACTCACAACCCCATTTTTAGTGAATTATTTTATTGGACAGAATGCTGTTTTCTACCATTACTTCACAGTATAACATGACTAATTCCATCATGCAGATATTTAAAGGTGAGATTTGGGGATTTTCTCCCTGAAGAAGCATTACAAGTCAATTACAAAATATTCACAGACACATTGGCTGTGCAACAATGGCTACATTGTCAGATACAGCATTTTTATACAAATGTTTTATTTATTTTTCATTAAATGATTTGCTTTATAGCTTTTGGGGATTTAGTTTTGTGGTTTTGAATCACCAGGTGATTTTTATAACTTCCTGGGAAGGCAAATCACTGAACTATTTATTTTTTCATATCTATATCTTTTATATCTTTTCATTTTCCTGTGTTTGAAAGAAAAATATTTTTTCTGATCCCTGTAGTGATTAGTAAATTCTCTTTAGCATCAGATACCATTATCTGCATTTGAAAACATTTATCAGTATAGAAAATATTATTTTACACCAAATAAATGCTTATACTTTCAAATGCATCCCTTAAATTTGTATATCTAACATCACAGTTCCTGCAGTATGATTTGAAAAGATAAAATAAATTCTCACTGAATATTAAATATGGGCATTGCTCCAGGATTCTTACTGTTTCCTACATTTTGTTCCCACATAAAGAGCCATATGTCAACAGCTTAATCTGATTGCAGAGTCCTTCTTCTTCCGTGCAGTTTTGAACTCTAGTATCCTTACAGCATAGCTATATATTTTCAGTTTGAAAGGAAAATCAGAACTGGAGTTTGTAAGATGATGTCCACATATGGAGATTTAAAATTGTGAAAGAGTGTGGTTGGTTGACTTTCGAAGATTAACAGGTACCAATCCAGCTGCTCTAGCACTCTCCCATCAGTAGGACAGGGGGAGGAAATACAATGAAAATCCAATGGATCATGTTAAGAATAGGGTGATCACTTACCAATTACTATCACAGGAAAACAGACTCATCTGAGACAAATTGATCTAATTTATTGCAAAAATAAATGCCCCAAGCCTGTCAGAGTAAAGAGGCATTTAGACAAAGTAACATGCTTTAGTGTTTGGTCAGACATGAGCTGGTCAGGCAGTTGGACAAGATGATCACTATAGGTCCCTTCCAACTGAAATTATTCTATTCTCCTCTATTTCCATCTGTTCTATTAATTCTATTCTATAGAGTCCTTCATGACCCATAAGTATGGGTCCCTCATGGGATCAAAGGTCCTGCCAAGACCATGTTCCAACGTGGTTTCCTCACAGCCTGAACACTTTGAAAAGAGTTTTTAAAAAAGACAGGGTGAGTGTGATTACTTGAAGTTGGACGATTTCAGTTATGTGGAAGAGTTGCCTGCTTCTTAACAATAGCAAGATACTAGAGAAATTGGTGCAGATGGTTAGTCACATGGTATGCTACTAGTTCCATTATATTTTATTGGGAGTAAAATTAGTTATATACCTCAAAATCATTATACCATGTACTTTCTGATGGCAGGTAAGAATATGTTATACCCTTTCCTCCAGTGTGGACTTTCTGTTTGTTAACTGGCCAGTCATTTCCACAAAAAAAACCCAAAACCCAAAACCAAACAGACAAAACTCCACCAAAAAAACCCAAAACGACACCATCATAACAACATTAAAAACCAAAACAACAACATTCCTCCTCTCACCCATAAGTTCTCCAAAATCTCAGTGAATGAGAGAATGAAGTATCTATAAATGTTCTTCTTTCATATTTAGTTGTAAATTATTATTTCATTTGGAATTATTTAGAGATGCATTGATAGAGTGGACCACTGGGACTCAAAAATTAACAAAGCAGCTTGTTATTTGCATTTTTGGACTGTTCCAGTACCAAAAAGACATTGAAATACTAGAGAAACTTCTACTGAAGTCATCAAGACAGTTGGAGGCTGTAGCCCTTGCCCTGTGAGGAGAGGATCATGGAACAGGTCTTGTTCAGACAGGAAAATACACAGCTTTGGAAGGGAATTGTAAATTTGTCTGACAATACAAGATAATGCCAAACTCCCTCAGAGGTGTGTAGCAACTAGATAAGAAGAAAGAGTCACATATTACACTGGAAATTTATAGTATCTAAGTGGATTTTTTTTCACTCTGACAGTAATCAGGCACTGGAACAGCTTGCTGTAGAGGCTCTGGAATCCCATTTTCCAACACTGTTCTGGAAAAGACCTTGAACATCTTGCTCTGGGTTCTCACTTCTTCCAGGAAAGGACTGAACTTTGCAACTTCTAAAGGTCTCTCCTGACTAAATTACCTGATTTTTAATATAACAATTTTACCATCAGGAAATAGTTTTAAAAGAGCAGTTAAATTATTTTTTATTTTATTTTATTGATTTAGTTTTGCTATCTCCAGCTCTGCATTATTTAACACCCACAGAAGCACTTTCAAGAATCAGTGTTGGCACTACAGTTATGAAGATAGTTGCAACTGATTTTGTAATTGTGTGGCATTTGTGGATTTATAGAACTTCCAGAGAAGTACATTATCTCTGTTTCTATGTAGGAAGATATGTGGGGTAAAATATAATGATATTTCTTTGAAAACCGAATCTAATTTATCAGAAAAAAAAAAAAAAGTACAAGTTTTTCAACACCTTTTTTTCATTCTCAGGTGCTTTTCTCCACCACTCAATTTAACAGACATGCAATACAAAATGTGCAGGGGAAGAAGATTAAATCAGAGAGTAACTTGACCTATATTCCTGGAGGAATCATAATATCTGTAATTTTTTAAGTACTCCTCACACAGAGACCATATTTTTTCTTAAGTTACACTTGTTACAAAGTTGAATTTAATGGTTCAAATTTTCACTGCCATTTTTGCATTTGAAATGTCGAAAATTAAATTATGGCTATTTTGTAAAAAAAAAAATCCAAATCACTACTATTAATATCATATGCTATATTTGTGCTTTGATATTTTTATTCTTCCTTTTTTTTCCCCACTGTTAAAGATCTAGTAACTTTAATTCAAAATCCAAAACAATAGTACAGCAATTGCACCTGAAATTATGGCTTGACCAAATAGAATATCTTCTTCCTTTGCATCTTTTATTTTTTTAGTGTTCCAGGATTTCTCGAGGTTTTTGTTAATGCTAGCATAGTTCTAAATCATAAACATTTTGATTTAAGATAATCAGTGGTGTGATTCTGAGAATGGTCCTCTGCAGGGCAGAGATGGGGTTCAATGATCCTTGTGGACCCCTTCTAATTCAAGATATTCTGTGATTGTATGAATACCCTCAGTCTTCCTTTGTTGCAAAAAAGGTTATTGTTCCCACTAGTGAGATGTGAACATGTACTTCAGGATGAAATTGATGAAAAATTGCATTACTTCTCTCTGGTGTTGTCTGTAAAGTGGTAACTCAAATGCAAATATCTGAAGAATAAGCCCATATATGATCAGATGACCAAATACTATATCTGAATAAAATTTTAAATTTCAAGGACTTTTGGTAGGGGATCTTTCTTAATGGATCAGAAATGAAAAGTTTGTAAATCAATTTAACCCAAATCACCCAAAAGTCCAAATCAAAACCACTTCGTAATTTTGAACTTATTAAAAAAACTACAGTCGAAGACTTTATGTAATACTAACCAGAAAATTTTAGATGAACCAGATATTCATCTCTCTTCAGATACTCACTGACTCAAAACTTGTGTTTTAGATTGAGCTGAATAACTCTCTATGCACTGCTAATCATATAGAATTCTCCAATGATTAAAGAGAGCTTAGATACCTGGGTATTTTCTGTAGACATCTTATTATGCAAAATGGATCCTAGCTGAGAGCCTTTGCTTAGCAAATGCCTTTGTGAAGGCACGAGTTCCATAAGTTCCTTATGTGCCACCAGAGTAAAATAAAATAAAAAAAAAAAAAAAAAAAAAAGGAAAAAATACAAAGTTTGGAAAAGTTTGTCATAGTTGAAAGAAGGAATTAAAAGAATCTTTTGTTTTAGTTGTGCGTGTGCCCACTTATTAGTTTTGTCTAGTCTTTATTTTAAAGATAGATTGTTCTATGATATCTTTTTGTCTCCTTTTTGTCTATGGTTAGATAAACTTGTTAATTACACCCTTTCAGGTCTTCCATTGTTGTTCTTCATTTAAGTCTTTCTTTCTACCTTCGAAATTAGAAAAGACATGCCTTACTGTATATACGAAAACTATATATATATATATATATATATATATATATATATATATATGTTTAGCTCTTTTTTTCTCTTCAGAATTTGGTGTCAGCTTTACCCATGGCCAGGGAGCAGAATCTTTGGCTTAATGGCAATCTTGTTCACCTTAAACCTACACATCACTGTTAAATGAAATAAAAAGGAAAAAATAAAAAGAAGAAACAGTAATCTGAGCCTGACTACAGAGTAAATAAATGTGAGGGGAATTCTTGCACACCTGCTCAATTCTTTTTTTGCATGTTTGTTGGAGTTTCTAAGTTCTTAAGCATTCTCAGAACTGATATTGATTTTTCTGGCACAATTTTCTAGATAATAGTAGTTTAATTTCTATTTCACTCACAGATTTTTTTTTTTGCCATTTTCTTCCTTATATTCCTCTTCTGTTTGCTTATTCAGAAACATGTTCCAAGTTTTGATGTTTGAGTGTCAAGGTACTCTCTTAATTGAGTCACTCCTTTAAAACTGATAGCCTATCATCTCTTGTATGCTATCTGTTGGTGTTTTGGTGAGATGTCTAAAGAAAGGGCTTATGCACTAAAGAAGACAATGTTGGGAAAGAGTCTAATTTCTTAAGTAAGAGGGAGACATAATCCATTAATGGGAAAGTCTTACTGAGCTGGGAGACTAATTGAAAGTTCTTGTTAGGAAATATGAGGTGTTCTTTGCAGCAGAGATACAATTAATACACAAATTCTTTACTTGCTTCTAAGAAAATATTTTAGTGCAACACCAGTCTCTCTAATTTGCTCCTCAGCAATTCCATTTCATGCAGAGAAATGGATTAGATAGTTTCTCTGTCACCTCTGGGTTTTGACCTACATACATTTTAAGGAAAGCTTTTAAAATTTGGACTAGGACATCTACTAAGGTTGAATTGGAATAGTGCTCAGGACAACTCATGACTGGAAATTCTGGGTGCTATAACAGTGGTAAGTTTTACTTCTGTAGAATACCTTCTACCTGATACTCTATTTGTTACGTATTCCTGCATTATCTGGGGCTGTTGAATTCTATTTCATTAACTCCTCTAGTAAACTCAAACTTCTGTTGAATAGTCCTCCCAAATATATTTTGTGTATTTGTCTTGGGATGTTGTCTTTTTTTCCCCATTTTTTTTTTTGTGGGGGGTGGTGTTTTTATTTTCCTCAGGGGTGTTAGAATTGAAAGGAAGAGGAGAAGGGAGGTGTCCTCTGTTTCATCTTATTATCTGACAATAGGGAAACTCCCTTATTGAGGATCTTCATGTGTAAGCAGCTGTTAAGCAGTTTTACTTAGAACAAATCCCTACATTTTCTCCAATAATCTAACAGCATTTAATAGTACTCTTTCTACAGTTGGCATTGCTTCATAAAATTGTCCCAGAGATTCTTTACTCTTGCATATCCTACCAAAGTCTGAGCCTCTCTTACACAGAGTTTGTGCTAAGAGAAACTTTCCCTAACTTGCATTAAGACAAACATTTTGAACAGTACAAATGTAAAATTTCAGTCTAGGCACAATTCTGGAGAAAGGATGGGGAATTTGGCTATATCAGGTGCTGAACAAATTTTCCTCTGCTTTTCATGCACTCTTTCATCTATAAATACATACACTTGTTTTCTACTTGTCTTCAGTTAATACCCAAGGACAATGAAAGAGGTAAATTCATAGTGTGAGATTGGGAGTTTTACTCTCCTCTAGAAGATTTTGTCTGGCATTCATAATTAGGCTTATTGAAAGAAAACCAAATACAGTCCCTATTCCAAATCATGGAGCTGAGTTACTCAGAATATTTGTCTATCAGTAATTGTGATTATAGCTTGCAATATAATCATGGAACTGTCTTTACCATTTGGCATTTGAAAATATGCCTACTTCATTTGAAATACTAATATGCTTCAATTTACTACAGTTTCAATATAAGAAGAAATGGGGACGGACAAAGTGTAGAAAATACTGTAGGTAACTATGACTGATAGGCTGAGATCCATTATCCAATTTCTTTTCTGCTGTAGCTGTATACAATATGGGAAAATGTCTTTCTTTTACTGTTAGTTTGTTGTGGGGCATGGGGTTGTTTTTTAATTTATTTTTGGAAACACTTTTTTCACCCTGAGATTCGTGGAACTACTAGTGATGGTTATGTTTGTGATGAAAATTTTGATATCCATATAGACAATACGTTGAGGAATGTCATAAATGCATTTTTTTTCTTGAAAAAACTATATAAGTTAGGCACAAATTCAGTGTATTTTAGATTCATTTCAACTCATCTCCTTTTTATTTAACATTATTAATTCTTTCAACATAGTGAGAGCTAGACATATCTTTTAAGCAATTTGATTATTTTATGCTTGAAACAGTCTTATTCCTTGCTAGTACTTTTAAACTCCTTCTTGAACTTAGCATAAAGAAGCTAAATCCTTGCTTCATTAATATTTAAGGCAGACTAAATGGAAAGAAATGCTTATGAAGTCCAGACATCTTTGTCACTGATATAATAGTACAGAGAGACAATTTTCTTCATAAGAACAGGAAGATAGTTCTGTCTGTTCCATGTTGGATCATTTATCTCTGTTACGCTGATGAATTCATTTTAGTGACAATGCTTTGCCTGAATAATGAAAAGCTGGATAAGATAGCCTGATGGTCAAGATGGAATACTTAAATTTTCTCCAATTACAGGAAAGCTTATTTTTAAGATTCACTGTTCAGGCAATTTATCTCATTTTTCTTTCTGTTTCTTTCTTTTTCTCTATATATTCTATTTCTTTCACCATGATCTGAGAGAATCCACTATCATAACATTTACAGACATGAGTTTACTGTTTTGTTAAATGAGCTCTCCTCACTGTCATTAACTACTATTTTTACCTTTGTTATCAGAAATCCTTGAAAAACTGGTGTTTTACTATAGCTTTGGTGTACATTATTTTGTCAGTGGTACCAAGTTTATCAGTACACTACAGAGTAGAATTTGATTACTTTTTTTTTTTTGAAGTTAACACTTCAGCAAAAGTGCTAACGATTTGATTTAATGGGATGATAAATACATTTATATAGTCAATGAGTGTTTAATTCTAGAAGACACAATTGGGTTATATAATTTGACTTGCTGATTAACATAAACTGTAGAATTGGATACTTTTAGGCCTGCATTAGACACATGATTTATGTATAACTGAAACATTTTCAAAAAAGGACATCTATTCATAAATTAAAGGTGTCAAGAGATTGGCCGTAACTTGAATAAATGCTAAATTAGCAACTCAATTAAATGCTTGCTTCTAAGCGAATTTGTCCAGCTTTTGTTTTGTTATGTTTTTCTGTCATAGACTCCGGACCCTTCCTCAGATTTGTCCCACTGTTAACGTATTGAGTGCTATGTTATTTTTCCATACATCAAATTATTTATATTGCTAAAATTGAAGACATAGAATAAAGCAGGATAATGATATTAGGATAAAAATTCACACCACACTATTTCTAGTAATTTTCTACTTGTGGGAAATTATTTTCGTAAGTAAAATTAAAAAGGGGTGTTTTTTTCAGTTTTTAAATACATTATATGCTTGCTGGTACATATGGTTTACTTTGTAAGCCTTGCAGCATTTTTCTGTGTAGATTTACATAGTCTTAGCCTGCTCGGTAATGACAGTAAGAGGCTGCCTTTCCTGATGTGATAGTTCTCCTCACTTGAACTACATTTTAATTAAACCATAATTTTCATTTAAATCATTCATCAATCTAAAGAAAAATCTACTAGTGTATATAAAGAGGACATCAGTAACTGAAGACTTTCAAATGAAAGAGAAAGATATTTGCAGACAGAGTAAGAAGATGGAAGGAAGGGTGATTTACAGATACTTATGTTCTTCTTGCAGTGTTGAAACAATAGTGTTGCTAGTGGGATTGAAATGTCGAAACTGAAAGATTTCACAAATCTCAGAACAAATTGTAGTTAGCAGGAACTGCCTAACTAAATGAAATCATCCACAGAAAATCAGTGGCAAAGTTGTTTTTGGAAACAAATAAAAAATATGTTCATTCAACTCAACCACCATAAACTGAATGTATTTTGTATAGAATTATCCCCAAGTTTTCTGTTTTAAATTGAAGTATTTCTTCAAAATAAAATAAATCTTCTGAATTTAACAAACACATAGATATTATAAACTTCTTTTTTTCTTGTCTCTGCGTTAAAAAATGTATTTAATTCATATAGAATGTGAGTTATTAATAGAACGACATCCTGAAAAAAGGGTGGGAAGATTAATCTACTAAAATAGGGATTTAGGAAACAAGACCTAAACTGTGGCTCTTGCTCTAGGCTACTGCAGAGTACTCATGGGGTCAACAGGATGATTCAGATCTTCAGAGAGGCATGCTGTCTGGCACAACTGACCCTGACAGTAATTTTGTGTTGAATAATTTTGTTTTGGTATAGTTGGTGTTCTCTTTCACTGCTGACACTTACTGAGAAAGGACCTTGAACATACAAAACAACATGCTGAGCAACCCTTAACCCAATTGACTGGGTAGTGAGACCCCGTGCTTGAAAAGCTTTTTAGGGTGTACCAGCCTCTGGGAAACATCATCAGAGGCGTTTTAAATAACATATCAACAAAATTCCATGTTTAGCCAATTTAGGAAGATAAATGTGTTCTGGATATTTGTCAAATATCATTGCACAAAGATTAAATTTTCTCTTATGGAATGATTGCATAGATTGTTTTGAACAGTAATTTTTTCTTGAACAGTTAATAAAAGATTCAGACAGACACCTAGAAAGCTGTCATTAAAGTTTCTGTGTAATTACAGATAGATTTGCAGAATTATCTTCTAGCTTCATCTTTCCTTCTCATCTCTGGATAAAATCCACTTATACCTGAGATTTTAAAAGCTAGTATTTCTCTTTTCCTTTAGCCTAGTTAATTTAGATGAACCAGTTCTCCAGGAATCATTTCGGTAACATAGATTGTTTAAAAGCCTATTTCACTGAATAATGTAATCTATATCCTTTTTCTAGTGTGTAAAATAGCCCTAAAATTGAAAGTCATTAAGACCTCATATCCTCAGCTTCCTGTTGCTGTGTGTTATAACCACTGGCTTCATCGATCTCATCCTTGGAAGCCACTCCCCAACTGTCTTTCAAGACATCAGCATCATCCCCTAGACAGGGTTTTAGACGTTTGCCTAAGTCACATATTTGTATCCTCCCCCTGTGAATTTTAAGTAATCTCCTTGCTTTTTCCATTATTTTTTTAGGCTGTAATCACAACCTCCAATACAAGCTTATGTCTTTTTGGCACCACTAAAATCTAAGACCTCTTAGCCTTCATATGAAAAGTTTTAATAAACATTGCTTATTTCTGTGATATATTTTCTTTAAATGGAATTATCATTTAAGGAAACCATGGTTTTATCTTGTCCAGGCTTATCCTATACATTTTTTATTTGCATAATTTGAATTAGTGTTATTCATGGAATAAGTTTTATTACTATCATTCGGAAGTTGGTTTTAGCAACATTTGGACTGAAAATACTTTCAGACTGTCATCTTAGAGCTGAAACAAGTATATTCTCAAAATCTCAAGAACATTACAGAAGTCTGAATAGAGTTTTATTTGCAGTGATAAATTGCTTTCTTGTTTTTCTAACAGAAAATTTCTGGTGTTTTAAGCAGTTTAGGGGAAAGTGAAATAGATGATAACATAATGGTGGTTATGTACCTTTAGCTTTTAAAAGTAGTTCAAAATTTTGCTCACATGTTAAAACATGTACAAACCTAGTGATGTCTACAACAAATCTTAGGAAAGTATCCTGAGTGTAACTCAGGTAAGGGCAAACTGGAGATACAAAAGCAAAACTTGGATGTTTTACATTGTCAACAAATGAACAACTTGTTCAGCTGCAAATCAATGTATATTGATTTTGATAAGATTTGAGCATGCCATAGCTCATGCATAGCACTGTTCTCTGATCCCTGAATTGGTCATGCTTTCATGCTCATTTGCATAAAGTCTACTGTACTATTTGTCATAACCCCATTTTTCCTATTCAGGTACCCTACAGCAAATAATCTCACTCTGCTCCTCAGAGAGACTGATTTGAGTAGAGGATAATATGGGTTTAAGCTTAAAAATGCTTCTGTCTTCAACAGAAAGATATGGAGTGGATTTTTTTTCTTGCTAGTTTTTTTTTGTTCGTTGTTTTGTTTTTTGGGGTTTTTTTTGGGGGGGGCGTTCTGGGTGCTTCCTTTATTTCTTTCCAGTTGAACCATCATTCCTCACCTCTGACATCACTGACAGGCATTTTGCTTGTCAGTGTCAACAAATTAAATACACTGTCTCTGTCTGCCAATGTGCATTTACAGAAGGTCACTATGGAAAATGGTATCAGTTCCTTAGATGTCCCTTCTAGGGCTGTCATAATAAAAACAACTCTCAACTTATTGATATCTTATGCTCAATAATCATATTTTAAAGTAATTTTATTTTATGCCTCATCAAGATGCTGCTTCATTTCTTACTGCATAATTTTGACAGAACTGCTTTGAAAATCAATGCCTCAGAGCTGTGTTTGGATTTACTGCTGAATCCAATTACAGTATATTATCATAAAAAGCATCAAAGTGAAATTTATTGATGGTGCTTGTTTAGTGAACGTGCAACTGTTAACTCCAAATATAAATATTTTAATGGCGTAATTTCTCACCACAACAAAAGAGCAAAGAGAAAGAAACTCTGTATTCTGGCACGACAAACAACTTACTTTCAGATATAAAGAAAGGCTTTAGAAGCACTGCATTACACATAGGTCTACTCAAACCTGGCTACAATTACAGACAGAAGTACAAGCTTTTAAAATGTTATCTTCTTTTCTTTTCTTATTTTTGTTATTTTTGTTACCTAAATAACAGATATCAAGTATATGCTATTATTTTTTAGACCACTGTAAAATTGCTAGTTGAAATTTATGGGTTCAAGCGCACTTGAAGCAATGTAATTTGCCTGTCCCACGAGACTGATATGTTTCTGCCTCAGACCACCATCAATCTAATTGCTATTCCAAATTAAAAACTGGCATAAAAGAATCAGTCATTTAGTACATTAAGAAACTTGGCTTGTGAATATCTTTTAATCTACTTCTGAGGTGCCTCAGCAGTCTGTGCTAGGCTACATTTGATTCTGTGGATCTTTGCAAAATGACAAATAATCATCTCATCATAAGGTTACACAAAAACAAACCTTGTAGAGTTTCCATGGCATCATTAGAGGGCATGAAGAAATTTGCACACGTGCCCATTAGAAAAACCTGAGACTTTAGACAATAAGAGCAAACAGGAAAAGGAAAATATCAAAAATCAAATACAACATTTAAATTGCAGAATAACATTTCATCACTTTTAGCATCTGTATGAGGTATTTCTTTGCAGGAGTCTTATAATTAGTGGGGTTTTTTGGTTTTGGTTTTTTTGGCCTTTTTTTGGTTTTTTGGGGTTTTTTTAATTGTCATAGCAAGAACACTGATATGTTATACCATATTTTCAAAGAAAAAAATTAAAATATATGAATTTATATTAAAAACACCACAAACAATTTATTCTGATTTTTTTATTGTTCATACTTCTTTGTAAACAAAATTGACTCGATATGTTATTAAATTAACAGAGTTTAATGAATACTTTGATGACTAGATTGTTTTTTAATTCTACTCAAATATCTGTTCATTTTAAAGTTACAGTTTCTACATTTTGCTTTCACTTGTTAAGATATTTTTGACTTTGTTGTTCTGTTTCTCAGCTGCTGTGTTTATTACTTAGGGTCACTTTTTGAGATTTTTTGCACTTCTTGTTTCTCTGGATGGAGATGGGAAATAAATTTCTTCTTCAAAATCCTTTTAAACTGGCTGAAAAATTTAAAATTATATATATGCATATATGTAAATTTAAAAAATTGAACAGTCAGAAGAGATTACTTAAAGGAAAAATCAGTTACTCAGGCTATGATTACATGCTTCTAAAAACAGGCATGAATTTGGATTAAATTTTTTCTAGGCCTGAAAGAATTTTTTTCTTTAAGTCACCTTTTTTACTACAAAGATGGAGAGCTCTCCAGAGTATTGAGGTAGAGCAACTATGTCATTCAATATTTAGGGTTATAAATCTCCGGCTGAACAGTCCATATATAAGAATATTTTTCTGGTTTAAAGCTTCTTGTTTAAAGGTCCAAATTTGTATAAAACTAGCAATTTTTCCTAACTTAATACATTTTAAAATGTTTTTTTAATGATTTATACTGGCAATGTTTACCTGTTTGTAAGTTATCAAGAATCCCTGAATTCAAACATAGCTTGCCCACTGTCTGCCTATGGCTATTAAAGTACAAAACTACACCTCCCCTTATGTGCAACAGCTTTAACTTGCTACATGTTGTTTCTGCTAGGAGAATGCATTGATCAGGGGGGAAAAAAAGCCAAATATTGAAAATCAGGAATGGAACAGCACTTCTAAATTAAAGTATATATAACTGCTGATGGTATACCGTTATTTCTTTAGCAAAAACAGCATTCAGAGAATTTGAGCATGTGAATAAATTGGCAGTGACTTGAAAAGCTTCCATATGTCTCAAACACAAATAATTTAACTCCTCAGTGTACTTTCTACTTTCTGCAGGAGCCTAAATCCCCATATATAACAAATATATAGAAATTTTTTTTCAGTCATCTGCTGAGATTTAACAAATTAAAACAATGCCCAGCAAGCAGTACTTATTCCTCAAAACTGCACTACAAAACAACAGCACATTACAAACATTATTACTTCCTTTGCAGTGTCACACTACAATAAACACTCAATGTGCATATCATGGATCAAAACCTTTATCCTCTCCTTAGTTCCCCAAAATATATTCATCAATCTCAGTCCTGAGTCAGAAAATACTAATTCTTAGCGATACTTAGTGGTAGATCAGACCTGATAATTCACACAAATTCTATTAAAAAGTACCAAAGTGAAAGAGGTCCAGTGCTCCACAAGTGCGGCAATTCAAATCTTGAATAATGGACACTGTAAACACTCACCACCTTTGCAAAAGGCTCTGCTTTTATTTTCACACCAATGAAAGTAGAGGAAGCATCTTTAATTTTAAAGAACTAAGTTCAATGACCTTCCTCTGTCTCTTTTTTCTCTCCAAAATTCATCTATTTACAGATGTTTTTAGTGATTAGAAAAAAATAATATGTCTACAGTTGCAAGATGTGATAAGTACTCATCAAGTATTCCCATGCGGAAGGAAAGACAGAAAGTACAACAGAAGGTTTCATAGGCAAAGTTTTATGAGAATTAATCATTAAAGGAAAAATAAGATATCATATAGGAGGGACTGGGTAACAAATGTGGCGACAAATTAAATGTTATAAAATATAGGAAGAGCATTTGGGGAATAATAATGAACATTAAACTGACAACTTGGAGTGTTGTGTTCTTAGGTGGTTCTTGGGCAGTTTCAGTACTCAGTATAATAAATAAGCCTTTGGGCATAATATTTAATCTAACTAATATTTAAGAAAGATTTCAACAAAGTAGGAGTTATTTCTACAGGTCTTGTCACTTCAAAGGTCAGCATGTCTCTGAAAACCTACCAAACTATTCTACTAGAAATTTTGTGAAGATGCCATATTTCTGTACTAAAGAACATCATCATTTTGTAAAGCCTTAGGAAACCCCAGCATAGTAACCAATGAGTAAGTTTGAATAACTGCCAGGCCCAATTTTAACATGTCTGCAGAAAAGGAAAATGTGGGCCAATGGAATTATTACTGGAATTATTACTACAGAGAAAATTATAAAGTCATGTCAAAAAGTTCTGTGAGATCTCATCTTCCAGAAAGACTGCAATTCTATATCTGCAGAGGCTGAGTTGGAAGACATAACAATGCTGGATTTTTTATCATTTCAATTAAATACTTTGCTCACGTTGTTTTCAAACTGAACATTTAATGGGAAAATTTCCAATTCATGCATATTTTTCAACTTCATAGTATGTTTTCTATGCAAGTCTATTTGTATAAAAATTGCCTAGCCTGGTCTAATTAAATTTTAAGTATTGATAATCTTATGGGGGTTTCCTTCCTCACAAAACCAATGTATTCTTCATAGTGTTTTATATAGTCCACTAGGCTGTAATGTATAAAGTATACAGCATGCTATAAGACAAAAACCAACCTATTGTAAAGGTGCAGAGCTATGACTTTCTCATTCTGCAACGTGTGCTAGAACTAAAGTCTGTGAACTGAGAGGTGTGGTGGTGTGACAGACAAACTCTCTCTGTACAAGGCACTTCAGGAATAGAAAAATGTGCCCATAATGATGTGTTTATTAGTCAAACTGTATGTGACAGTATAGGAAAAAGACAAAAAAAAAGATATTCATATTTTGCCCAATATCAGTGAAAGGACTGTCAGAAAGCTATTCATTCAGATACTTCTCATGAAGAACAATATTGAAATGTTTGCCAAAATATTTGCTCTCTTGATTTACTGCACAGATCCTGAGGTTTGTGTATAGCTATAGAATATCTCTTTGAAAATATATTCTTAAACTTTTTTTTTGCCCACAGTTTTTTTGAATTGTAAACTTTCTATTCTTAATCAGGAACAACAAGATATCACTGGAAACTTGCAGTACAATTCTGTGCCACACTTCTTGTTAGAATGTGACTCTTAAAACCTTTACTCTAGGTCTATTCTATCACTAACAATAATTAAGTTCTGTATTTTTTTATATGCTGGGGGAAAATATGAAATAAAATATAATTTTAACTGTTCTCAGCCACCTCTTTATCACATTAGATGATATATAGATTGAAATACAAAGCATTTACTGCATTCTGCAGGCACAGTAAGGCGTAGGAGACCAGAGGAGGTACAGAAACAGGAATCTCCATATAAAGATACACCCCTTGGGTTCCATCTGTTTTTAGCACATAGAATAAAGGTGAAAATATCTTGTATTATGAAAAACCTGTGCTTCAGGAAATTGTGTCTTTAGCATTTTAGCCAAAGAACACCACTGGATGCTGCCAAGAATTTTTCACTATATACCAGTGAATGGGTAGCAATTCAGGTACCCAAAAAACTGTGGTTGTGACTGATTTCACAAGAGACTAAATGACAATTCTGATAAATTCAGGGGTGTCTTAGTAATGTCCAGAACACATGATGATGTGAGTTTAGAAGACATTTTGTCAAAATTAAGTAATTTTACAATTATAATCCACACCATTTTGACTTAAATTTTGATCCGAACCCGGAAGTGCTGCTTATACTCCGGAGCGGCCAATATATGAATGAAGTTCAGAAATTTGCCAACCCAGAAGTGCAAGCCCATAGCAGCGCCGAGCCGAGCCAGAAACCGCCCAGCCCCGAGCCAAACCCCACAATCCTGCGATTCTGTTACTAATTGGCAACTTTGTGAAGGTTGCACGTGGATCCTTGCTGCGAACGAAAGTGCGGTTTATAATCCGGTGTGGCTTATATATGGTCTAGTGGGAGATGTACCTGCCCATGGCAGGGACTTTGGAACTCAATGATCTTAAAGGTTGTTTCCACTTTAATTTAGCTTGAACCATACACAAGAACTGATGCATTGACAATGAAAACTCTTAGATATTCTGAAAACAATGGCTAATGAATACTCCAATGTTACACCAAGAAAAAAGGACCTAAACGGTTAACTGTTCATGACATCATTCTCAGTTCTAAAAGCCTGGTTTATTTTAATTTAATTCCACAACATTTTGTTCCCTATTCTGTATTTCTAATTATTTATTTATTGATGTAGTTTGTATCTTTTAAGAAACTTAATAAATATTAAGTTAGATTGTTTCTTTAAAAGGAAAATCTAGGTATGTATAAATAAATAAAGGGGTTTATGCTGCAATATTTATGATACAGCGAAAAACTTCCTCAGCACCTAAGCCATCATTTCAATTCTTTTCCATGCTGCTATCCTGATACGTGTTTGAGAAGCTTTAGAACAGAGGTACGTCAAATTGCTCAGGGTATGCAGCGCTAGGTCAAAGACCAAAGTTCCGAGCTAACTAAGTGTCATGGTCAGTTTTTAACCCAAGGTCTGTTTATGTCTCAACTGGTCTGTGCTTAAATGAAGAAATTACAACCAAGTTGCAAACTATTGCTGTTGTTGTCAGTACTGTAGAAAGAGCTGCCAAATATTTCAGTACACTCTTGCACAGTAATTGGTATTCAACTGTCATTCTTCACCTAATGGGGCTGAATAAACTCTTTATGCCACCCAAATGACAAACTTTGATGATGGAGACAGCTATATGGGCAAAGAGCAATGTGGAATGAAACTGAAAAGAAAGGTGGCTGATGTAACAAAATTTTCAGCTAACCTTTGTTTGTAAAATTTTAATTTTGAATTCCATCTCAAGGCCACAGGAAGCTAATTTTTAGGGTAGTCCTACCACAATTTTAAAGCTCCACAGATGCCATGGTTTTACACAATTTGAGTAACCTTTACCAGTTTTTTCAAGTTATATTGTTATTGTAGATATTAGGAATAGATATTAGGATAGATAATATATATTAGGATAGATATTAGGAATGGTATTCCCCCATTAATTTTCTGACTGGAATGCTCTGTGCTGCTTGCTCACTCCTCACTCCTCCTCCTCCCCTGGCATAGGGCTGGAGAGCATGGGAGGTACAAAAGGTAAAGATCTTGGGGTTTTGATGCATTGACATGGATTGAGATAACAACAATTTATTGGAAACAGCAATGAGATGAGCAAACAGTAACAGTAACACTACTAATAATACTGGGTACAAGAAACTAACAATTCACATGCATGCGGTCACCCCCAACAATACCCCACTGCACCGTCATGCTACACCACCTGGAAGAGACCCCTGTCCTAACAAAATTATTTGAGCTGTTATAGAATAACTTCAGGGTCGTAGCCATGCCCTCTCCTGGCTGCTGCAAAAATTAGCCCTGTCCTGGCCAGGACATATATGAATACTGGAAAGAATTAGCTAACACACACCCAAGGGTGAGTGGGAAGCAGAGGAATGGGAAGTACTGCTTATGAGTGGGAAGCAGAAGCAAAATAATTCACTCAACCACCAGCTTAGGTTAGTATATGCCAGTTGTAAATTAAAGAGCTTTATACCAGTTTGCCAAGTCTAGCATGTTCCTCACTGTCAAGAAGCAGAAAGTTTTGAATTTCATCATCATGACTGTGACTCAAGTCCTAGATTCTGAGCAGGATGTTCAGCTCTAACGGGATGAGACTGATTATGGGAACTGCTTCCTTGAATATGTTTATGCTGCACCCTCCCATTTTTTTTGCTTAAATAAAGGGAAAAGCCTGAGAACAGAGTATACATGCTGCAAGGTAACTATGAAGAGTGTAGAAATGACTGAAGAGAAACAACATGTATGCATGTTAAACCTTTTATCAGGTAAAATATGTTTTCTACTTTTATGTCAATTTTTCAGATATTACTTTTTGTATTTTGCAACTATGGCAGGTAGATCAAAATATAATAATCCTGTTATAAAATCCATATTATTAATTTATAATACACTAAATCAATCACTTGCAAAATACATGTCTTCGATGCTTTGCCTTCATATGTTCATTGTTGCAAAGCCTGTATGTTAAAATATATTAACAGAGAGAGAAGTATCTCAATTCTGAAAACTGAAGGGATACATAAGAACAGACTTTCATGAATATGAAACTTTGTGCCTATTGTGCTTTAACCCCAGCCATCATCTAAGTACCATGCAACCACTTGCTGACTCCCTCACTAATGGGACAGGGGGGAGAATCAGAAGGGTAAAAAGTTGGGTTGAGACAAAGACAGCCTAACAGGGAAAGCAAAAGCTGCATCTGCAAGCGAAGCAAGACGAGGAATTAATTCACTGTCTCCAACCGACAGACAGGTGCTCAGCCATCACCAGTAAAACAGGGCTCCATCACATGCAACAGAGTCTTGGAAAGAAAAACACCATCATGCCCTGTGTACCCACTTCCTTCTTCTTCCCCCAGCTTTTATATATTGAACATGATACATGATACCATATAATGTGGATTTGGGGGTGAATAATATGCTGGTTTTCACTGGGGTAGAGTCAATTTGCTTCACAGTAGCTGCTATGGGCTGTGTTTTGGATTTGTGCTGAAAACAGGATTGACAATATAGACATGTTCTTGTTATTTCTGAGCAGGGCTTACACAGAGCCAAGGTCCTTTCTGCTTCTCCTACTGCCATGCTGGCAGGGAGTCTGGGCATGCATGAAGAGCTGGGAGGGAACACAGCCGTATCAGCTGATTCCAAGTGGCTAAAGAGGTATCCCGTAACACATAGTGTCATGCTTACTTTGTAAAACTGGGGAAAGCAGGAAAGGGAAGACATTTTGAATGAGGGCTTTGTCTTCCAAAAAACTGTGTGAGGAAGGCCTATTTTCCTGGAGGTGGCTGAATACCTGTCTGCCCATGGGAAGTAGTGAATGAATTCTTTGCTTTGTTTTGTTTGCATGTACAGTTTTTGCTTTACCTATTAAAATGTCTTTATCGCAACCCACCAGTTTTTTCATTTTTACTCTTCCAATTCTCTTCCCATCCTGCTGATGGGGGAATGAGTGAGCAGTTACATGGCACTTATTTACCAGTAGAGATTAAATCATGACAGTGCCTAAATAAAAAACTAGGATTTGTTCTATTTTTTCTTTGTATTACTATATTATGTTTTATGTATACTGCCTGCTAGATATCCTCTGAGAATGTATAAAGGCATGCATAACCCCACAGTAACAGATGCCCTATGTATTAAATCACCACTGTCTAATTTTACAAGCCAAAATAACAAAACTTGAAAGCAGAATGAAAAACATGGTGTTATACATTTTTTTATTAGTCCAAATGTCTATGTCCAGTAACTCAAATCTTTATGGCCACACTGACAGTGAGATTCAAAACCAATAATAGGCAGGGAAGTTGGAAGGGGAGCGGAACTGAGCGTAGGGCATCACCAGATGCATCCATATTTTGATCCTTGTTTGTTTTAATTGTTTCTTGGAATGTTACCTGGTTCTCCATAGCATTCCTCTCACTGATTAAGAATTTTGAAAGAAACATAATCCCTGACTGAGGACACATTAATACAATACAATTTTCCTAGGGCTGCAGTCCAATTTATTATATTCTAATATAATCCTAATCTTGCAGTGACTCGTTTATCTGTGACATTCATGCAAAATAAAGTTCTTTACAAGATCGGGACCATAAATTCTGAAGCCATATTTATACCCTTAAAATATAGGAAATCTGTTTTATTTTATTCTGTGCTTTGTATGAGGAAACAAAACCATTTCCTCCAGAGAAAGATTGTTTTTAACTGAGGATCATCAAATTGATAATGTCTTTTCATATAATCTCACCAAACTTACCTTTCTGAATTATGTTGATAGAAAATTTTTACTGTGAGCTTTGCAGGTATGAGTGGGGTAGCCCTGGATGTACAGACTGGGGAATGAGAACCTGGGAAAGCAGTGCCTCAGAAAGGGATCAGGGGATACTGGCTTAAGGAAAGCTGAGCATGAGTCAGTAGTATCCCAGCAGCCGGGAGGGCCAACCTCAAGTCCTGTGTACAGTTTGGGTGCCAGAACACAATTAGAGATCATCCAAAGGAGGACAACAAAGATGGTTAATGGCCTTGAAGGGAAGCTGTGTTGAGGTCACTGGGTCTGTTCAGCCTGGAGAAGAAGGGAGATATTGTAATTACAACTTCCTTGTGAGGGGAGCAGGAGGAGCAGGCTCTGATCTCTGCTCTGTGCTGACACTGACAGGACCCGAGGCAAAGGCCTGAAGTTGTGTCAGAGGAGGTTTAGGTTGGATATCAGGAAAAGATTTTTCATCCAAAGGTTGGCTGACACTAGAAGAGGCTCCCAGGGAAGTGGTCACAGCACCAACGTGACAGAGTACAAGAAGCATCTGGACATTGCTCTCAGGCACATTGTGTGACTCTTAGGGGTGGACTTGTGCAAGGCAGGGAATCAGATTTGATGATCCTTGTGGGTCTCTTCCAACTCAGAGTATTTTTTGATATGCCATTTTAAAGACCAAAACAATAGCTTATAGACTAACACAAACAACAGATAATGAGGATCAACAGGTTAAGCATTAATAAATTCACTGCTCATGGTAAGACACCTAATAAGTCTCTGTTGTTCACTCCCTCATCAACAAGATGAATAAGGGATAATTGCTGTTACATATGGAATTGTACTGCTCTTTTTACTTTGCCAAGTTGCTATTTTTCAATTCCCTGGTTTTTGCCTAGGACTTTTTACCCTTTCATATCAGTGTTTTCCCTCCTGAATCCTTGATCTACTAACTACCCAGTCTCAATAGTCTTGTCTCTGTCTGAAATTTTACCTTTCTTACCTTGAATGGCTTACGGCTTATGCGCTTTCTGATGTCTCTTTCCAACTGCTTAGCAGTTTTCTCAGAAATCTCAGCCAAGGTTGCACAGCTGTTCTCTATTAAACCCAGGCTTTGTATCACAGCCAAGTGAATCCCTGGGAGGGGGGTTATATACAGGTTACACCTATGCTGGTTTATTTGACTGGGTCAGGTCCATCACAAAGTACTGGAAGACAAAAAAACCCGTGCCATTAAACTACTGCTGCATTTGGCCATTTGGTCAGGGACAACTAGTACTTCCCAGGTCATGCCTGGGCATGCTTTGAGGGATAGTATTGCATAATAACTCTTAACATCACATAGTTTTGACATGGCTTCCGAGTAGTGGAGTGTGAGAGTTTAATAATGCAAACTCCAGCACCAAAGAGAAAATACAGACATGTATAATTATTTGGCAGTAGTGTTCCCAGGTGGCCAGGAAGGCCAATGGCATCCTGGCTTGTATCAGGAATAGTGTGGCCAGCAGGAAGCCATTCTTCCCCTGTACTCAGCACTGTTGAGGCTGCAGTTCAAGTGCTGTTCCCAGTTCTGGGCCCCCTGATTTAGGAAGGATGTTGAGATGCCCGGACATACCCAGAGAAGGGCGACAAGGCTGGTGAAGGGGTCTAAAACACAAGACCTATGAAGAATGGCTGAGGGAGCTGGGGGTGTTCAGCCTGGAGAAAAGGAGACTCAGGGGAGACCTTATCCCTCTCTACAACTCCCTGAAATGAGGTTGTAGCTAGGTGGGGATCAGTCCGTTCTCCCAGGCAGCCAGTGACAGAAAAAGAGGACACAGTCTTAAGTTGAACCAGTGGAAGTTTAGGCTAGATATTAGAAAAAAACAGTTCTTTACAGGAAGTGTGGTTGAGCATTGGAATGGGCTACCCAGAGAAATGGTGGAGTCACTGCCCCTGGAAGTGTTCAAAAACAAACTGGATGTGGCACTCAGTGCCATGGTTCAGTTGATAAGCTAGTGCTAGGTTGGACTCAATGATCTCCAAATTCTTTTCCAACCTCATTGATCCTGTGATTCTGTGATTAATCCAGACTTGGTCATATGACCAAGTCATATGACCATCAGCAAAAATGTGAAAAAAGAAAGAGGTATACAAACTAAAATCAGAATTAATGAATTATCCATGATGTCAGCTATAGTGAATATATTTCTATTATAATGAGACATCTTCAGATTTGGGGAGTGAGAATACTTGATTGTCCAAAATAACCAATCTCACTACCATTTGATAGCAAAATCCACAGAGCTGCAAGGAAAAAAAAAAGCAAAACCAGTTGGCCAAATGAGGACAAGTTTATTTTAAAGCATATATGATTTTTTTTCCCTGAACAAATATGCATGAACATGAATACATGCACGCATGAAACAGAATATGTTTCAGTGAAGGTTGCTAACACATTCCTCCCAAAATAACTTCAAAGAATTAACATAATGAATGTGTAAATTGAAGCAGAAACATGTTACATTTTTGCTGCCCTACAAGATGAAGGCAGCTTGGCTGATTTGCTTTGAACTTTCAAAATAGTACTCTTTTATAGTTTCAAACTAGGCAAAAGAATTTTCAAGATAGATAGTATAACTTTAAACAATAACAGAGGTACTGAAAAGTAGGCCAACAAGTAGTATATTAGTTGAATCTTTAACTAGTCCCATTCTTTCAAGTTCTGCAGATTCATTCCATAGTCTGTAGAAACATGCAAAATTTAAGTTTTTATGTAGGTTTGCTTAGCATTGACACAAAGCAAAATTGAAACATTCCTTTTGATTTGCAATATATTTTACACAGCTTCTCTTTTGCCACCAGAATATTCTGCATTGTTAACGTTGAAAAAGTTGGAAAAAAAAAGGAAAAGAAAAAACTTGTTTTATAACTATCCCATGTTTACTCAAAGGGAAAGCAGGTAATGTATATCACAGTGCAATTTACAGAGAAGGGAACAGAAGTAAATTAAAGCCAAGGAGTAGAAACTCCATATGCCACAGATTGTTGAACACCTGTTTTTCCCTAGCACCCTGGAATCTATTAGGAGGGCAATGTAAGACTTGTGGAAGGGAAGCTCTTGATGTTAAAACCACAAGCTATATTTAATAAAAAAAATTTTGTTGTTTTTTTTGTCACCTCGTATTATGAGACAAAAGAGCAGAGAGGTTGAAGTTTCACAGCTCTATGATGCCTGATTGCTTATTATTGTTATTGGTCTTATTGTTTTTATTGCTGTTTTATGCATTTTCTTATTTTGCTTCCAGGCAGTTTTTCCACTGGTTTCTTTATTGTGCTTTTGTACATAGCAATCAATGATCTTGTTTCCTTATCTAGCCCTACAGGAGACCTATGTTGTCTCACTCCATCTGCCATCAGCCTCTCAGGTAATAAATGAGAGAGATGATAAGCACTCTGCTTGCCTCCCTCAGGTGCTCTGACTCACCCTCCTGGAAGTGCTTTTTGCTTGAGGGATCCTGGCTGCCAGTACTTTCCTCCTTTTTTCTCTCTCCTGCACCAATGAATAGCCGAAAGCGGACCATGGGACCATAACTGCTAGCCATCTGTTTTCTCTGCAAACTAGAAAAATCATCAAAAACTTGAAATAATTCACTCTCATTGTGAATTGATTTATTAAAAACACTATACTCCATGAACAAAGAAAGAGAAGCAGGAGAGAATTAGATAGCAAGAGATAGTTATTGTTTATCGCTGAAGCTTTCCAGCCATAAAAGAATCAGAAAGCAGAAAGAAAAATTAAGAAATTCAAGTCAATTCTCTATGAGATTTATAAATGAGTGCTCTCTGATGACTAATATTTTAGCATTATTTTACACGCATATATGCATGCATCTTTTAAAAAGTACAAAAGACACTTATGAAATGAACTAGCAGTAGATTTTATTTTTTTTTTTTTTTGTGATGGACACTTCACATCCAGAGAGTTTTGCAATGTCATGAACAATGCAAAGACAACTAAAAGGTGAATATTTTGCACACAAGGTGTCAATGAAGTACGCATTAGTGGCTAACCTTCATGAAGGGCAATGTGTGCTTTTTCTTAATACCACAGTCTCTTCTGAGCCATTCATTTAGCTCCATTAGTAGACAAAATTAGCTAAGGAACCTTCTCTGCACTGAAAACCTATTTCAAAATATTAAAAATTATCTATCTGGAAAAAAATTTGAAAAAATGGACAAAACACTGTAATTTCTAGGCCAAATTTGAAACTACAGAAGTATTTTGAATTGGATTTATTAACAAGGAATTTAAATTAAAATAATGGAGCTTATTTTCCAAAAAAAAAAAAAAAAAAAAAACAAAAAACAAAAGCAGTAGTTGTAGGTATGTTTTCTAATTGCAAAAATATTCTCAAAAATGAAAACTGAACAAATATGTGGAAGTGTGGAAGTGGCTGTTGAAACACAGAAGGAGAATTAACTTCATCTTCAATACCAAGCTATAGACACTTTTCTTTTATGGACAGAGAACAAAATCAAATTCTCCGAGGAAGACTGAAGGAATTTTTTACTTTCAACAGAAATGATTTACATTCTAATATTTAGAACACTCCCGCAAGTATATGTGAGCAAGTATTTACAGTGGTTAAAACTGATTTGTCAGTGTCTGTTGTAAAAGTTTACTGTTGTAAAAGTACTTCAGAGAACAGCCTTAGTCTTTCACCACCCCTGCCCCACAGAGCTGATGTCATGCTTGCCAGTAACCCAGAAAGCAGGCGGAAACTGCAGTAGGAAAGCATAGAAGGGGATGAAGGTTTTTGAATAGGAATTGTGATGTTGGTGGCTTGCCAGGTGATGAAAGAAGTCTTTATTTCGTTAAAAAAAAAAGTATAATTTAAAACCCATTTACTTTTTACAATATTTTAAAGGAAGATAATTAATTGTATCATTTATTGCTAGCTCCACCTATGAACAATTTCAGTGTTTTAATACTTTAAAATTTCAATGACATCTTGAAAGTAAATAAAGATGCAGAAATAAAATTCAGAAACTGTTAGTAATGTCTGCTTGCTCTTGTTCAATTTATACAAGATGAAAGCTATTTTGAGAAAATGATGGAACTATTTGGCAAATGTTATAAATAATTCAGAATATACATTTATTTAAGGGGATTAATAAAGGAGGACTTTGACAGAATTCCAGTCAATGAATTGATAGAAACCTAGTCAATCAAGTTATTTATCAATACAGTATCTCAAAATCTGTAATTTCCGTTACTTTTTCCATGCTATGACAAGAAAGAAAAAGAGTTTGTTCAGTTGCTCATAGACTTTGAATCTTTTCAGTTAAAGTCTGCAACAGAAAAAAAAAAATGAAGTTTAGCTCTAATTAATTATATTATTTTTTTATCATAATCTTTCTTTTTTGGCATTGCTTCCAAAGCACAGGAATAGTGTTTAAAAAACTTGAAAAAAATATAATGCAAAAAATTAAAGAATTGTAAGTGTTTCACTATTATAGAATAAGATTTCAAGTAGGAATTATAGAAAAATTTAGTCAAAAGTGTTTAAAAGGAAGAAATCTCACATAATCAGATAATGAGATGTGTTAAAATGTAAAATGGATGGTGCCTTCAAATTATATCAGTAACATTAGTGGACTAAATGCCTTGGTCGAAACATTTTCAATAAAAAAATTAAGTTTCTGAGTAAATTGTTTAAATGTGATGTCAAATTATTATGGTTATTGTCAAGAAGACCAGTCACTTCAAAATTTGTTTCAGTTTTAGCTAAAGAAAACAAATATTTTTGTCACCACTTCTCCCCCTCCAATCTTTTGCCACATCGAGCTAATTGTATATTTGGGCTTAAAAGTAAATTTGGTGTTTATTTGAGCAATGAATCTGGAATATTTCTTCTTTCTTTTTCTTTTCCTTTTTTTTTTCTCCTCAACTTAAAATTATTATTTGTATTAATATTGTTTATTTACTGCAAACAAATATTATCCCACCATCTCCAGATGCCCACATTGCAAAAGCTGCTGCCCACAATGGTAAAATCACAGACAACTGTCTGGAAAATTTTCAAAGATCCTTTGATTCTCAGCAGATCTCAGGCCAAAGAAAGCTCATAAGTATGATAAAATCGTGTCTTTCAAAAGAATCTGCCCAGGTCTTTGAGTGGTAGGACTGAGAGACTGACTAACAGCTACTTATGGAAGATTAGATCAGGCTATTGTTGGATAAGCACCTCCAAAATTCTTCTTACTTCATTGGGAAAAAAGGGTGCTGATTTGTACCTTTGGCTGCCAGAGGAGCAACAGCCCAGTAATTGCTTGTTAGTCAGACTGTGAGAACCTCTTTGAGGTAATTCGGATGACATACGGAAAAATCCCAGAATACAGTGTCTCTGTCTACAGAAGGAAAAAAAAACTGAATTACCTTTTCCAATTTCTGGTTTCATTGATTATACAAAGTTTAAACCAAGTATGTTGAAAAATGCCATATGCTCTGGAAAAAAAACAACACTGGTTTTTGTTCATGAGTCATCACACGATTGTGTGACAATATTTGAAATAAGAAGGATTTCATCTCCCATTCTTTTGAGGAAATACTGAAAGTTAAGCTGTCTGATTTTGTTAAAAATGACAAGAAGGACATAGAAAATATACTAGAGTGGAAGGACCAGTTAAGCTGAACATGTTTGCTTGTTTTAATGTAGTGATGTGAAAATAAGCATTGCTGCTGTGTAACGAAATTGATTTTGTAATATTCCATACTTCAAAAGTTTAATTTCTCTTTATTCTCTTCTGCATTTTCCAAATTGCAAGTAATGCTTTTGGGGCACTATACTTTCTCAAACATTTGAAGTTTATCAACTTTGAATCATTTTTACTACCCAATGAATTTACCTCTGTGTACAGATGTATACACGCACATACAACCCTCCACACACCTTTCAACATAGTGTTATAATGATAGAGGAGACAATAAGCTGAAAAGAAAAAAAATATTCACAATTAGTATAATGATCCATATTATTTGTGCAGCAACCAATATACTTCATACTGAAGACACAACCTTATAAAAAACTGCATATTGCAAAGAATTTATCTGTGTGTTGAAATGTAAGAGTTTACCACTAATTAATCAAGTATTTAATTTAGTAATAGATCGGTAAAATAAAAGAATCTAAGGTCATAAGAAATTATTAGGACATCCAGTCTGGTAGTATGTTACAAGTAATTGCATTTTTCTTCACGAATTCTATATCAAACCAAGCAATTTTTTCTGAAATTTGTCTTTCCTGGGTAGCTTGCTTGTATCTGAACTAATGAAGATGCTTTAAATATCTTCCTATTTTCATCTTTTTCATTATTTTCATTTGTGCCGTTTAAACCTTCCACTGCCTTGTTTCCTTTGTTCTAGTAGATTATCCTTTTATTCTTTATTGATTTCTCTGCTTATGAAATATTAGATCGAAAGTCAGTGTTTTGATTTAAAATGTAGATTTATATAAGTAAAATAATATCAGAGCATGAATCTGATGACAAGAGTCTTGAAAAACACGTGTCTGGAAAATTTTACCTTACCCATTCTGTTGCTATTAACATACTGTCTGGGAGGCTTTCAACTGAGCACAACTAATATTGTCTGATGCAATGTCTGAGTATAGTCCAAGGATTTAAGGCATCAACAGGAGGACCAGTTATAGTGCTCAGTCTGTGTGGAGCTACCCGGTTTCTGAAGGGACAGCATAATTATATGATTCATGACTTGCTGAGTGATATGGATTATCCATAACCTCCCTGAAATGAACTTTAATGGGTGTGAAATCAGTTTGTAAAACTGATCAGGAAATATTATAATTGGGTTTAAAACAGCTGGGAAAGTGAATTTGAAATGTTTTTGTCAAAATTAAAGAATCACATTTTTCACCTTAGCTGCACTCAGAACATGATGAGATACTGTGTGGTTAGCTTCTCCTCCATATGAAATATGATTTACAAGGATATGTGCAGTCTATAGCAGTTAAGTTTCACTGGTGTACAGAAGTGCATCACTGTTTAGAAGGTGAGAAAGAGTATTAATAGTAAAGAATTCAGGAGAGAGAATACTTTTGAATGAAGTAATGTTGAATGAGTACACGAAGAAAAGGGGCTGCAGATGTAGCATACTTATAAAGAAATTCAAGGTAGGAACTTGAAAAAAAATTATATATATAAGCATGACAACATGAAAATAATTTCTGGCGAAGAATGAAAGGGAGTATTTTAAGCCACATAAATGCTAGCTCCAAACAGAGGGCTAAATCTAAAAAGATTCCTACATCCACTCAATCTTGCTTTAAGCATCAGGATTAACTGCAGAAAATGAAAAACTGCAGTAATAGAACTTAATGAAAATTCAGGAGTTCTCATCTCTCAGAGAGTCTTCCCTAGCTACACAGTGATGCTACACAAAAACACATGGGAAAGCTGAGGTAGTGAAAATGGGCATAAAATTAAATTTACTGAGTTTCAGAGACGGAAGGTTACGGCACTGCTCAGTGGGGGTTTTTCCTGCACATGGTTGATAACAGAAACCAGTCCCACTCTGCTTCAGCTACCTACTTTTTGTTAGCTGGAAGAAGTCCCTGAATTCCTGGCCCCCAAAAATTTCCATTGCAGAAGTAAAGACTTTATTTTTTAAGTTATTAGATGTAAGTCTCTGATGGGGAATAGGAGGATGGAAAGATTCTGTTCTACTGTCACAAAACCAGAAACAATCTCTTTTATTTCTTTCTCAGACTGTGTAGGATATTGGGGATAAATATGTATGTGAACACTGTAGAGAAAGTTCCCATCTCTCAGGGAGTCTTTCCTAGCCACACAGTGATGCTACACAAAGACACATGGGAAACCTAAGGTGGTGAAAATGGACATAAAATTCTCAAACTGTGCAGGATATTTGGCATAAATATGTATATGAATACTGTAGAGAAATTTCTCAGTAATTGAAACCTGTAAAGCCAGCCACGTAGGTGTATGTTTTAATACAAACAAGTTGCTAGAAAAAAAGAAGCTCATCAGAATCATAAAATCATAGAAAATTATGAGTTGGAAGACACCTTGAAGATCGTCTCGTTTTAATCTCTGCCATGGATAGGGATATCTTCCACTTAGGTCTCCATAGTCAAAGTCCCATCCAACATGACCTTGAACATTTCCAGGAGTGAGGCATGCACAATTTTTCTGGGCAACCTGTTACAGTGTCTCACTATTCTCATTGTAAAAAATGTCATCCTTATACCTAATCTAAACCCATGTTTAAAATAATTGCCCCGTGTCCTATCATTACAGGTTTTAGTTAAATCTCTACCTTTAGAGTCTCCTTTAATAATTGGTATAATATACCACAGTGAAAGGTCTTCAATGAATGCTCCAAAACTGGATTACGTCCCTGACTGCTTAACATTTATTACTACCATGCAAAGTAATTATTTTCACAATTTTATTATGGTTTTTTCCTTGATAATGGCATTTAAAAAAAAAAATCTTGAATTCATGTTTAACAACAATGTAAGTCAAAATTTCTCAGTATCCCATTAAATGTGCTGTAAGCATAGCTACATCATTTCAAAAAAGGAGTATTCACAAGCATGATTGTCTCAAATTATCCAAGAAACATGGGAAGATTAGAATGAGGAAAAAAATGTGGTCACTGAATGAAAAAGGTGACTTTGGTATTGACTATAATATTTTCGCACACGTTTACATTTCTAAAATACAAATTTAATGGAAAATTTCAGGTTTCCTAAAAGGGTAAACTTTTGCAGTTTAATATCAAGTCAAATGTTTTGCGAACTCTAATAAGAATTTCACTTCTTTAATGTCAAACCAGGAATGGGAGATAGAGTAAATGTAAAGGTTAAGGGGTTGCAGGCTAAATTGCCATATCTTGTCCAAAACTTAAATTTCCTTCTAAAATAGATTTTTTGTTTATATAATTTCAGCAAAAACCACACTGGAAAACCTTCTAAAATTTACAACATAGGTGACATGAGAACATCTGGCGGGTTTGACAGTTAAATGACACATGATAAAAGTAGAAAAAAATTGTAGGGCCCTACTAAAAAAAGATACAGTAATTTCACGATTATAAGCCGCACTGAGTATAAGCCGCACTTCTGGGTTTCAGCAACTTTTTGGTTTTTTGTCCATACATAAGCCGCACCTGATTATAAGCCGCACGTTACAATACAGAGTGTGATAAAAGGTATCTATTCTATCACCATCTGTTGAGGGTGGGGACAGTGATTCTTATCTCAATGGCAGATAATGTGCTAATGGGCCATCCATTGAAACCAGGCAGAGCATTGTTCTTTATCTTTTCACAACCCATCCTTCCTCCAGCCAGTCATTGTCTGCTAATGGCCCATTGAGTCCCACTGTGTGACTGATAAAATTACTGCATCCCATTGAAAGTTGCTCCAGCCAGGGGAAAGAGCCCAACATTTCTTACCAAGGCTTTGGGACACTAAGGGAGCCCCTTTCTCCACTGGACTCCAGTGGAAAATCGGATTTCTCCACATCACCACTGGAGCTCCAGAGGGAAACTGCACCTTGTACAGGAGCACTGCTTCAACTGAATCACATCTGTCACTGCAGGAGGATGCAGCCACCATTTAATGGGACTGCTGCCAACACCCTGCCTGACGGGGTGTCAGGTTGTACTCTGACTTTGTCAGGGTTTGGAGTTTGTTTCTTTATAGTACTGTATTTCTATTTTAATTTCCCTAGAAAAGAACTCTTATTCCTAATTCCCATATTTTTGCCTGAAAGCCCCTTGATTTCCAAATTATAATAATTTGGAGAGAGGAGGTTTATATTCTCCATTTAAAAGAGAAGCTCCTGCCTTTCTCAGCAGACACCTGTCCTCCAAACTAAAACAGCAACTTTTTGTTCTTTGTCCATATATAAGACACACCTGATTATAAGCCGCACTTTGGGTTCGGACCAAAATTTTAGTCAAAATGGTGCGGCTTATAATCGTGAAATTACTGTATTTTTTTACAGTTTGAGTCTGTCAGACCTTCAAATGTCTAGCTACAAGTTTCCTCTTATTGAATATGCTAACATGATTGACAGTAAAAGAAATATAAGTGTGGAACCTTTGAAAAAAAAATAAAACAGAAAATACACTTTAATTTACTTCAAAAACATAAATATATGTATGTACAAATATATGTATGTTTATATATGTGTTAAAGAAAGTATCTTTCAGATATCTCTTTGATAATGTGCCTCATCATTAGCTATTGGAATGTGACAGATTTCCATTGAGATCCAACTTTATTTCTTAATCTTTCACTGAATTCTAAAAATATGTTTATTATCTATCCAGATTGCATGCAGCTAACTCATTTGAAATAAACATGTATATATATAAATCTATGTAAATAAAATCCAAAACAAAATGCAAACCCCTCATAACTCTTAGATGTTTGTTATTTTTAAATGCATATATTTTTAAAAAGACTGATTTACCTTGCATGTTGTTTTTTAATAAAGAAATCTCTAAAAATTGAGCACACATGCTGTTAACATCCTTGTAGTCTCAGTTCTTTATAAATTGTTCTTATAAATGTTAAGAAAGAAAAAAATGTCACAGATTGCTGAACACTCTGTTACCATATTGTTTTCTTTTACAGATTTCTTTGGTTAAAAATTAGGTCAATAGTCAATCTGTCAACAAATTCACAGCATGTTTTGAAATATTAAATATTCTTTGGAGTTTCTTCTATTAAATTTTTAAAATATTTGCTAAATGTTTTCTATTTTCCTTAGAAAAAACAGTATTCATTTTCGAGGCTTGATTTGGTTAAGATACATGGAAGCAATATGACTTTGAACTTTATTACAGTGATTGAGAAGAGCGGAATATGAACTATGACACTGTCTGAAGTTTCTATTTCCAGCCCAGTGAATTACAATGATTTAAAAGTTATTATTGAGTCATATTTTGGCCAAGTTCTTTGAGGACTATATTTTAAAGTATCTTCTTAATGCTTTAGATTATCAAGAGAGCAAGGAAATGGAATTTTTGATATTGTGAAAAAATAGGTGCAATACATGGAGTTTGATGCCAATGTTACATGTCAAATTATATATCTGCACAATATTTCTATATCCCTGTAGCCAAAAATGATCTCTCTGTTAAAGTAGAAAGTTCAATTTACAAATAAAACAATTCATTTATGATTCTATAATTTTAGATCAAATCCAGTGTCATTTATAGGAATACATAGTTATTTCATCACCCCCTGAAATCTGAATGAATATTCTGCCTTATTTGATATTCTTAAGAAAATTATACAATTTCTTTTTAACAAAATCTGCCCTTCAAAATAAAAATTTAATCCTGAAAAAATTTAAAATTAAAATCTTCAGCTTCCTGAGTTTTATATATTAACACTTTGTCCTCTGCCTCATATTTTTATAGCAAGCAATTAACAGGTGGATGTCTTCTAGAAACTAAAGTTTCAAAGTGTAATTTTCTATTACTAGTGAATGACAAACAAAAATGAAGTATGACCATACTCCAAAACAAGCAGCACATACTCGATTTTGTATGAGAGAATGACCTCACTTAATGACCTCGTTTGCTCCCTTTCACATATAGTTTTTTTCTTATTTGAGATCACAGACACCATTTAACATACAGGAATATCACTGTTATTCTTCCTTTTAGTCAATGCTTCTTCCTTTCCACACTTGTTTTATGCTTTGTGTATTCACCCATCCTCTCCTTTCTGCCTCTTCCCTCTGGGGATCTCAGTAAGAAAAAATGTATAAGAAGGAGTAGGCAATAAAAAGATTTCTTGGGTAAAATTTCCAAGTGGTCAGTAATGCCAGTCCTTATAAAGCCATCCTCCAGCTTCTTCTACTGGAAGGGCATGAGACTGACACTACAGGTAACTTGTCTGACTCTTGTTTGGATATGGCATATGGTAGCAAACACAACACCAACGTTGAAAATGCAATGGAAAATATTATAACTATTGAAAGCGCATATATATTCTCTTCCACATAGTTCTTTCCTACAGCACTCATAAATGTGTATCAAGGACAATTGGTGACACTCAGAAATTTGTGCAACGATGGAACAGCTCATTTAGTATTTTCAATAATGACATATATGAAGAGATCAAGTGTTCCCTCATCAAATTTGCAATGACTCCAAGCTGAATGGGGCATTTGGCACAACCAAAGGATGGGACACCATCCAGAGAGACATGGACAAGCTCCAGAAGTGGACCCATGGTAATCTCATACTAAGGTGCTGCACTTGGATCAGAGAAACACTGGTATCCATGGGATATGAACAGATCCAGAGCAGCCCTGCCAAGAAGATCTTGGGGGTCCTGATGGATGAGAGGCTGGACATGACCTGGCAATGTGTCTTTGCAACCCAGAAAGCCAAACTTATCTTGGGCTGCACCCAAAGCAGTGTGGGCAGCAGAGTGAGGGAGGGGATTCTGCCCCTCTGCTCTGCCCTTGTGCCTTGTGAGACCCACCTTGAGAACTGCATCCAGTTCCGGGGTCCCCAGCCCATAGACCTGCACTATCAAATCCAGAGGAGGGACAAAAAATGGTTAAAAGGATGGAGTTTATTAATTTTCCTATGAGGAAAGGCTGACAGAATTATGTTTGTTCAGCTTGGAAAAGAGAAAACTTTAGGATGACTAAATTGCAGCCTTTCAGTCCTATAAGAAAGTCTACAAAGAAGATGGAAAAGGACTTTTACAAGAGCATGTAGTGATAGGACAAGGGGCAATGGAGTCAAACTGAAAGAGAATAGATTTAGATTAGATATTAGAAAATTCTGTACTGTGAGGGTACTGGAACAGGTTGCCCAGCGAAGGGGATGTCCCATCCCAAATGTTCAAGTCCAGGTTGGATGGAGCTCTGACAAATTTGATCTAGTAGGAGGTGTCCCTGCCCCTGATGTGGAGTTGGAACTAGATGATCTTCAAGGTCCCTTCCAACCCAGGCAATTCTGTGATTCAATGATTCCATTATGTTCCTATGGAGAATTTTTTAAAAGAGAAATCCTTCTTTCTAGTCAATATTACTCAAAATAATGACGGTATGTTACTTTCAGCATAATGAAGTGATTCTTTTGGACAATGCCAAGAGGTTTTTAATAACAACATTAATGGAGGAAGTTGAATCAATTTCTTTCTAATTAAATCAATCCACTAGTCTCAGACTCAAATCTTACAAGTACAATTTTCTGAAGCTATAAGAAATTCTCTGTATACATTAACAGAACTGCAAAATGGATATATATCTATTAATCTCTTTTTCCAAGTAATCTACCCTGACCCACTAGTTCTTAAAAATATATATAAAAATAAAGAACAACAGCTGTATGATGGTAAGGTTACAGAGAATTAAGGTGAGGGAAAATGGAAGGACCCAAAAACCATTAAGGAGAACCTTGTCTCTGACCCTGTTCCTTCACTGACAGAGAAAAATCCTTTAGGATTCCTCTGGGACACTCTAACGATCCAGAATGGTTTCTCCCTTTATTCAGGCAGGTGCCCATAAGCAGACTACTTACTGTGTCTGGAAAACATATTTTAAATAGCCTGAAAATCTGTGTCTAGTCACATTTTCCTATTGATACAGGTTTTTGGGGGTTTTTTTTAAATTATACTTTTTGATTTTCTCCCTGTGGAACTGAAAAAGATTTAAATATTTCTTTTGTATCAAACATAGAAAACTGAACTAAGGAACTGAAGTGAAAGTAAGAAGAAACTACTCACTGTGTATAAAATATTCTCATTCTTAAGGAAGTATCTGTTAGAACACTTGGCCAAGATTAAGAGATTTTGAATGCACAAATTCTATCATGTTCACTAAAGTCTATAAACAATGATAGAGAAGACTTAGCCAGGAGCTAGTGGGATATATATTATATTTAATAGGCTAAAAATTTTCCACTTAAAAATTACCGAATTTTTGGCATTAAGGAAAACTTTGCAGCAGGTCATATATCTCAGTTTTCTATGGGATTTTGTAAAGCTACTTTGGAGAAAGTTGTAAGCATCCCTTTTATAAAGGTCTAAATTTCTTAGAACTAAAAAAAAATCATAAGATAGAAAAATCCCTTCTACCCTTCATCCTGCCTATTCATTTTGGAGTGTTATTTCACTCCAAAATATATGTTAAATAATACCTCACTTTCCCCAAATATTCTGTTAATATGTTATTGAATTATAATAGCTAAGAACTTATTCTTCAAACCTGAGTCCCAAAAAGCATGTGAACAATTTTCTTATTTTATGGAAAGAAGAATTAAAATGAATAAATAGTGGACAATTGATTTGATCGTGGAATTAAAAAAAAATACCTTTACATAGATTAGGTTAGTTGAGACTGTAAAGAATGACAAAGGTGACCAAGTAAAATGGGGATATGGATGTTTGAAAATGCACACAACATTTCAATTCTGTTTTCCTTTTTCTATTAGAACCAAAGACATTATTAAATACACTATGCGAATTGGAATTTATTGAGCAATTTAGTTAAGGTTTTTAACTGTATTTTCCTTCATGCAATTTTATTCATAGATTTTAATCAATAATTTACATATCGGGACTTGAATTTCATTGAAGCATAGCCAATGCCAAAATTTCTTTTGTTGTTTTAATTTGTGAGTCTTTTCCTCTCTCGTTGAATGCTACCACGTTTATGGAATTTTTGTCTCATATTCCTACATAGAAACATTCAGTTCCTGCAAATGCTTCTGGGTTTTACAACAAGACACCAAGGTGGGTGGGAGTTTTAATTTGGAGGGCAGAAAAGGATCTGGGCAGGCTGGATTGATGGGCCAAGGCCAACAAAATGAGGTTCAACAAGACCAAGTACCAAGTTCAGTACTTGGTCACAACAATGCCTTGACTCTCTACAGGCTGGTGACAGAGTCTAGAAAGTTGGCTGGCGGAAAAGTTCTGGGGGTGCTGGTAAACAGCCTGCTGAACATGATCCAGTGTGTGTCCACTTGCCAATGGCCAATGGCATCCTGGCCTGTTTCAAAAATAGTGTAGCCAGCAGGACTGGGGAAGTTTTAGTCCCCCTGTATACCTGGCACTATTAAGGGCACGCTTTAAATCCTGTGTTCAGTTCCGGGCCCCTCATTACCAGAAGGACATTGAGGTTCTGGAGTGTGTTCAGAGAGAGACAACAAAGCTGGTGAGGGTCTAGAGGGTACATTCTATGAGGAGTGGCTGAGGAAACCGGGGTTGTTTAGCCCGGAGAAGAGGCATCTCAGAGAAGAACTTACCTCTCTCTCTCTCTCTCTCTAAATAACCTGAAAAGAGGTTGTAGGGAGCTGGAGGTCAGTCTTGTCTCCCGAGTAACAAGCAACAGGACAAGAGGTAATGTCTTCATGTTGTACCAGGGCTTTGGATATCAAGAGAAGATTTCATCACTGACAGGGCTGTCACTTCCCGGGGAAGTGATTGAGTCCCCATCCCTCAAGGTATTTAAAAGATATGTAGACGTGGACTTTAGAGATGTGCTTTATTGGTAGACTTGATGATGCTGGGTGAATGGTTAAACATCATGTTTTTGAAGGTCTTGTCTGACCTAAATGATTCTGTGATTCTGTAAATTTGAACATTTGTTAGTATGATAGCTATGAATAATATTAGCTTTGAATAAGTAATGGAAAAATGGTAAAATCTTCTCGCCTAATGTTAAATGTTATAAAATTAACTAGAAAGAACAGAAGAAATATATTGACTTCTGCGTAAAGATTAAAAGAACTAATTTTAACAGGTAGATGATGACAAAGTAGGTCATGACATTCTACAAATATTTAAAAGCTGTTATGATGTACAAGGACTGATTATTTCATGGAATAGTGGAATAATTAATAAAAAATGAAAGAACTTTTGTAGTTAATATCAGGAAGTAGTGAGATAGTGATGTCTTGGCAGTAGGGAGATAGTAATGCCTTATGAAGATCTTTAAAGGTAGATTTTACACAGAGTTAGAAAATATCCAGTTGCTAAAAATCTGAATGGCCAGCCTATAAATCTTTTCTGTCTTTATTTTGTAATCCCCTGCAATTTCTGTATGATTAACAGGGTAAGATCTGAAATATCCTTCCAAAGTCAATAGTTGAAATCAGTATATGCCAATAATTGAAAATACCTGGGTAGATCTTAGAAGGTTCTGTCTGATCCTAATGCATCTATGTTGATTGAATTTTCATCATCCTTTTCTGTTTTTCTCTGTGTATCCCAAAAGAATTCTGTAAGCTGTCAGCCAGATATGAGTATTACTGGGGATTTGAAAGATAGCTAAGAGCTGAAGCAATACAAATGCCAAAGGAACGCTCGTGTGAATCAGTAATTGTTTAATTCTCATCTGGGTATTAAAACAATGTATTTAGAAAGACCAACATGTGTGACACAGACAAATCTGGGTCTTTGGCATATCCGTAGTAAAAAGCACCACTAAATAATTGTCTTTGATGTAGTAATCTCTTATTTATTTTATTCTGATTGTTTATTGGCATATCTCTTGTCTCCTGGTTACAATGACAAAAGAGTCCATTGCAGTAATAAGGAGAGCCTTATACAGGGAAAAAGTATTTTCTCAAATGCAAATTACAACCTAGGGCAGAAATGGAAAATTGAAAGTGACTTAGTAGATCTTCTCCAATATCAGAAAACCAGGACATATAAGAACCAGAACTCTTATCTTAATTGGAGAAAATGCAAGTTTGTTTCATTGTGGTAATTTCTAATTCAGTTGTCAGCTTCCTCTATACCAAAAAAAAATACTGCTAATTCTCAAGAATACTGTAACAATATATTTTAAAAAACCCCTTCTCTACTCCATAGTTTCTAAAACCCTGATTTCTTCTATTTATACCTAGTCCATGCTATTTTATTGATTGCAATTTTTGTGTTCGCCGGAGTTCTATTTATTTGTTTGCTTAATTTTGTTTGTTTTTTGGTTTTGTTCTTGTTTTGTTTTAAAAAAACCCATGACATTTAAAAATATATTTTATTTACATTTCTCCATAAAATAAAAATGTATCTTTTCTGTTCTGTTCTTTTTCAGTCCTCCTATTATTTTAGTTTGGTCATTTTTTTGCACTATATTCTTTTACTATGGGTTCATCTAAGAAAACAGAGAATAAAATAGATTTTCTTAAGGCGCGGTTTCAAAAAAATTATCCTTACCCTTCCTGAATAAGCTGAATACATTTTTGGACAACTTTCAACAATGTTTTCTTCTGATGGCCAATCTTAAACTAGTAAAGTTGCAGTTCATTTAATTGATGTTGCTAAAAGTCATCCAGGAGTTTATGAAATTCCCAGACTTGGAAATTGCGAAAACTTTCCTGGGTAAGTATCTGAGCAACCAAATGTATCACTGAAGTCAGCATTCTTTGAGCATGAAGTTTTACTAGAAGAACTTCAGAGATACCTTCTTATACTTTATATGATATATTGTATTTTGTGAAAACAGCTGTCAGATGGCTAAAGACGGTAGTTCTCACATCAAAACTCCAGCAAATGTTTTGGGGCCCAGACATTGTCAAAGATCAGAGGCAAGGTCAGGGTGCTAGGTTCTGAAGGCAAAGAACTACCAGACAGGCATGGTGTATGTAGAAGGTGGGAGTTTATCAACATGGATAGTGTTATTCTGAGGTGTCTTTAAATAGTAGGTGATGAATATCTGGGCCATTACATATATACAAGGTTGAGGACTGGCCCTCCAACTTCTACAGGGCAATAGAAAAGGTTGGTTATGGTCCTGGTTGTGTGAGAGCTCAGCACATATTGAAACTGTGGCCAGTATTTATCAGTTCTGTATGCAAATTTGGAGGTGTTAGAAAACTGCATCCATTTTGGGAAGCCTGCAAAGATAAAATTGGAAACAATCCATGCACCATTTGGAAGGGTCTTTGTGTGTAGTTTCAATTCTAGGATGCAACTGCTATCACCATTGTTTTAGTTTCTGGTTCCAGTGCTTATGAGTGCCCAAGTTTATTTATTGTTCTTATATGAGTTTAAAGCAAGCATTTCTGATTTATTTTGGTTTGGTGGGGTTTTTTGGGGGTTTTTTTTAATAAATATGCTAGAAGAGTGAGAGTTTAGTAGAAGATATTTCATGAACTTCAAGACCTTGAGGTTCTAAGACTGTACTACCTTTCCCTTTTAATTACAATATTTTTTATTCACCATATTCTTAGATTTGATACAATATATATAACTGATGGATCTTGCTTCTTGTTCTTAAGATAGACATTATTTTATTTTCATATTATTAATTAATTTCTATGAAGCTATGAATCCATCTTGAGCTAAATTTCTCATATGCTGTTCTGAACACAGACTTCAGTGGCCATTCTGTAACCTTTTTGATATTCAATCCTATTAGTTCATTACCTTAGTTTAATCTTCTCCTTCACTGTATAATGAACTCATATATAAACTCTATATTGAGACAAAGACAATTTATTTGCTGAGGCTAGTGTTATTAAATATATTAAAATATTTTATTCTGGAAAGCAGTCAGCTCATACTTAGAGAGACAGAGGTCTATGATGTCATATAAAGATCTTTTAATGACTGTTCCGAAGAAGACCTTTCATAGAAGTGTATTTTGACATTTGGCCTGCATCCGAGGAAACCAAAAGTCAGAGTATTGAGAGGGAAAATATAGACCTGGATACATCAAATGCTTTTATGTTCGTGTTCCCATTGTGAACATTTGTTTTATCTTATCACAGAGATAATATTCATTGAAAGGAGATTGGTAATTTGTTTGTCAGCATGTCTTGAAACAGAAAAAAATATCCATTTTATATTCTCAGGCTAAAGCTACTTAACATTTCTCGTTGCCAAATATAAAAAGCTGTCAAAGTTCCCTAATTTTTTAACTACTATTAATATTTGAGGAAAATAGCAACACTCAAACATGCATCAGTAACTCTTGCCAGAGTTACCCAAGAACCACTGAAATGCCTAAATTAAGTGGGCTTTTTTTTGTGGTAAAAATCATGCCTTACAGTACTACATGACATTGGAAGTTAAAATATTTCTACTCTTAGTCAATGTAATTTTGGCAGACAGATTCTACTTGGTAACCTTGTCTGGACTAGGTTTTTCCTATTTTCTGGTGACAATTAATTCTCTATTCTAGAATCAATTTCATTAAATGTATATGCATATTAAATGTATATGCATATGCATAGATATAGATATAAATATATATATGCACACACATGTACATGCTGGAGTAGAGTGATTTATTATACATTGTTGTTTCTTGGGTATTACATGAAGTTTGCAAATAGAAAATATGATAAAAAAAGCACGTTTCTTTTAACTGGGATAACCACATGGGAGGAGATTTTGTCACCCATTTCCAGATCTGCCTAGATATTTTATAATACCTCGTCATGGAAGATGAATCAGAGAGCAGGACTGATTTAAGCTTGTTTTCTGAATATTACATATTTAGATTATTAAATTAAACACTAAGTGTTTTCTAGGTTTAGTGGAGAAAAGGGCCTTCATTAAAATTTAATCCAAAGATAATTGTGTGTATTGGGTTTGTGTAGAAATGCTTTAGTAGCAGGGTGAAACTACAGGGGTGGCTTTTGTGAGAAGCTGCTAGAAACTTCCTCTACATCTGATAGAGCCAATTTTCAAGATCAGTTTGAAACTGACCAAGACTGAGTCCATCCGGGACAGTGGTGGTACCTCTGGGACATCACAGTTAGGAAGAGGGGAGAAAAAAACAGAACAACTAGGCAACTGCAGTTGAAAAGTTCAGTGGATTAACATACGTTCAGTTTCAGGTGAGAATGCCCACATACTTCCCCTGAGGATGTTTTACACTGTTATGCAACACTGTGGATCATGCACAATCCTTTGGTGGAAGGCCCCAGAAATTTGTCTGATTTATATCTTCTAGGATATGACCACTGCCACAACAGCCTAGTTGAATCAGTTATGACCCATCAGAAGGGATGAACATCTTCAGGCTGACATGTGAATGTCCTGATACTTTCCCGGGGGAGGGGGAGTTTTACACCTGAGCCAGCTGTGTAAGGGAGGATATTGGCATAGTAAAAAGTATTGTCCCACGTTTGCAGGATCTGCTTCTTAGCCTTCTCAACCATCTGACTCAAAATCCAGCTTGCTGCTAAACAAAGTTTGGTTTGTGGTGGTCATCCTCTGGTGATAGGTGCACAGTTCTTCAGCATCAGGGCTGTTCTTACACAGGTTAGAGGTTTTGTCATCGTACACCTAAGAACTCTCCTTGATTCCTTTGGTTGGAGGGTACAAACCTGGCCTCAGAAAAGCACCTAATGCTTTTGTGATTGGCCAATTTTTTGAGGCATTAACCTTTTGTATTTCCGTCTGGCACGCATGGTGAGGCAGTTGTGCCCCTGCAGCTCGCAGAGGTCCTTGCTGGAGCAGAGACACACCTGCAGCCCACAGATGACCAGAGCAGATGAGTGCCTGAAGGAGGCTGTGACTGTGGGAACGCTGCCCTTGAGCAGGCTCTTGGCAGGACCTGTGCCCCTGTGGAGAGCAGAGCTCATGCTGAAGCAGGTTTGCTGGAAGGACTTGCAACCCCACAGAGGACCTGCACTGGAGCAATCTGTAATTGAAGGATGGAACCCTATGGAAAGGCCCCATGCTGGAGCAATCTGTTCTTGCAGCACAGAACCCTTTGGAAAGGTGCCATGCTGCAACAGTTTGTGGATAACTACAGCCCATGGGAAGAACTCACATTGGAGAAGTTAATGGAGGATTATACCCATGAAAGAAACCCTGCAGGGGAATAGGGAAAAAATGTGAGGAGTCCTCCCTCTAAGGAGGGGCAGAGACAAGATATGAGGAACTGATGCCAGCCCCAGTACACCTGCACTGCTGAGTGGGTAGAAGGTAGAGAAAAATTGTGCGTGAATTTAAGGCCAAGAACTAGGCAGGAGTGGGATGAGGGTATTTTGACACTGGCCACATGCCAGGCACCCACAAAAGCAACACTGGTGGTGATTGTGTGCACAATGGGAGGCAACAAGCTGTTCATGAGCCAGTACTGTCTTTGTGGCCAAGAAGGCCAGTGGTGTCCTGGGGTGCATTAGGAAAATCATTGCCAGCAGGTTGAGGGATGTGATCCTGCTCATCTGTTCGTCCCTGGGGAGACCACATCTGGATTGCTGTGTCCAGGTCTGGGCTCCTCAGGATGAGACAGACATGGAACTCCTGGAGCAGGTCTGGGGGAGGGCAACAAAGATAACTGAGGGATTGGAGCATCTCTCTTACAAGGAAAGGTTAAGGGAGCTGGGCCTGTTCAGTCTTGAGAAGGGACAACTGAGAGAGAACCTCATCAATCTGCATGAATATCTAATGGGAGGGTATCAGAAGGATGTAGCCAAGCTCTTCTTGGTGCAATAGGACAAGAGGCAAAGGGCAGAAACTGATGCACAGGAAGTTCCTCCTGAATATGAGGAAGAATTTCTTTACTGTGCCGGTGACCTTTCACTGGCACAGACTGTCCAGAGAGGGTGTGGAGTCTCCCTCACTAGAGCTATTCAAGAGCCATCTGGACATAATCTTGTGCTCTAGGATGACCCTACCTGAGAAGAAAAGTTGGACCAGACAACCCACTGTGATCCCTTCTAACTTTACTCCTGTAATTCTGAAACCTGGACACCTAGTTCTACATCAAGCAATCAGAATAAATCTTTCTTCCTTCAGGCTGTCAGCAAATATGCTTATATTCAACTTCTCACTGCAAAGGTTTTCATGGCTCAGCAGGCTAGGCTTTGTTTTCTTGTAGGATAGAAACATTAGGTAGTGTCTTGATTTGATATAGGGCTATCTCTTAAATGAGAAATAAATGGCATTGTGACTGAACCGTAATAAATCCAGGGGGAAAAAAAAGAAAAAGAAAAAATGTGTCTATTCTTCTTTTTCTACCAAACAGATATGTTTAAGGCAAATATCATGGGTGTTATTGGAGAAGTTAATCAAATAGATTTAAAGAATTGGTTTTTTAAAAGTTTTATCTGGTTCTGTTTAGTATATTAATATATTTCTGCTTTTAAAGATCTCCTACTGTAAGGCAAGATAAATCTTAAAATATATGAAAGTGTGTTTAAGTGTGCGTGGGTGTATGAATATGCACAATATCTGTTGATTTCATAGTAAGAGCTAACTGCAAATGCCTTATGGCTTTTTGTATTAGATTTTGTCTTTCCATTTTTATTTAATTTTTTAGAAATATGGTTTCCTTCTCTTGCCTTTTTCTCCAGGCTATTGTTTATCCCAATGGAAAAATTCCTTATAACAAGGATTTGTATCTTAAACATAAATACCAACAACTTGCCTATAGCTGTATTGCCTGTAGAAGCGATTACAGAATGACTGGATTGCACATGAGCAGATCAGAATCAACTTTTTACAGCAAATGTCTTTTAAATAGAAATACATTTCCATTAAAAAATGTTAGTTTTGGCTGCAAAGTTGAAGTCAGAACATCAAGAAATCTAAAACGCTTTCATCCCTGAGGGAAGAAAATATTCTATTCCATGAAATAAAAGTGTGGAAGTATGAAAAAGCAGCTCTTAAAAATCACTGACCAACCATGTCTCTTTTCCCATATCTAGCAACCTCCTCCATTCTACCCTTCCCTCTGAGCAGACACAATGGTTTCCATCTATTCTTTCTACTTTGAGCAAGCATTTTCTTAACCCATTGTATTATATTCCTCTAAAACTCTTTGGTGCTGTGCTAGTTTTCTTCAAAATTGTTTAGAACAAAATCTTATATCTACTGTACCTTTTTACACTCCCTTTGTGCCAAAGCTTTCCCTTATGCCTTTGTAAGATAAAAACCAATTACTTACTTTCATCATGTTAAAAGAATAGCAGTGATTAATATTATAGAGAAAATGTTTCAAAGGACAAGTCTTTTCTAGAAGACACTGTAAAGTCAGATCTCTCATCATTCCAAGAATTCTCACCTCCACTCCACTGATTTAGGAGGTGGTATTTAGGCTGGTGAAAAGTTATAACTAAAGAAATAAAATTTTTAAAATTACAAATTTTTATTAAAAATTTATATCTAGTTATATTTATATTTAAGATAGATAAATCACCCTTGTATTTATATATTAAGGTAGAATTTTGAATTTTTGTTTTATCTTAAATTAACTTTCTATGACTCTGCCAAAACAGACAACCTTCCTCATACATAACCTGAATAATTTTAATTCACAAGGGTGTAGAAATTTCTAATGTATGCATAAAATTGCTGTAGGAGGAGGATCTTTGTACTAGCTTGAACCGGCAAACAGATGCTTTTTATATTTAAGTAATTTCTACTTTCTCTATTAGGTAACTTGATTTCTCACACAAACATGAATATGTTCAAGTATGTGCATCTGCTTCTGGTCAGATGAACAAGTAAAGAGAAAAAGTGAATTCATAAATCACTTTGGGGAGGAAACTGTAACAGAAAAACATTAGATTCAACCATCTGTTTGATCTATACCTGAGTGAAAAGGAAATTAGTTTATTTATAATAAAGCCAGCGAATGCTTGATAGATGAGATTTTATTTTTCAATATTACTTTAAATAAATTCTCTAAATCAAGTAAATCAAGTATAGAGCTATAATTAAAATATTTCTGATAATAACAACCCATGTAGATTAGATTTGATCTTGTCAGTCAGCTCTGAAGAGAAGTCACATGCCTGCAATATAAAGAACTTTCCTGCGAGTCCAAGAATTCAGCTTTCCAAAACAAAATGAGAAACAGATTCCTTTTAAAGAAAGATGGAGCCCTAAAGGACTTCCTGCTTTTTCAATTATTTGTAACTTCTTAAACATTTATATACTTCAGTTCAGATCTGTGTCTCTAATTTATAATTAATATGTACAATAGATCTAAAAAAAAAAAAATCCCAGAATAAATAAAACTTTTTAAATCTGTATTTCACTGAGCTCGTTTTCAATGGTGCATTTTAGACGGAGAAGTCAGAGCTTTTAAGTTTCCCTCTGTTAATGCCTCTAGTGACTCTATGTTTAATATTTATATGTAGAGAGCTTTGTCTTAGGTTAGTTTGGATACTATTCAAAACTCCCTGAAAAGACTGTTTACATTATATTAAAAATCTTCATTATTTCCCATTGAATTAAAAACTGTTTTATTACAAAAAGTGTAAGTCAAGACAGAGATCATATTATCCCTTTAAACAGCATGGATTTGCCCAAGCTTGTTGGTGATATCAATAAAAGATAAAGAAAAGTGAATTTCCCGAATCTAAATAATCTAGATAAGGACTTCAACTGCATATGCAAGAATCTGCTACTACAGATATAAATTAAAATCCTATCCTTTTCATACTTAATTGACATTCTTGTGCAGCAGAATGTCATCTTCTTGCTGGCTTCTTGATGTCCTTTCAAATAATAAAAAAACAAGTGATTGGTATCAATGCCCTGAGCATCACAACATTTCAGCATTTGGCATCAGAGAAAAAAATTATTTCCCTGTGTTAAATACATAATTAGTATAATACATGCTAAAGTAGCCCTGCCTGGAAATGAGCATGGGACTGAAAGAAAAGTACCACTGACATATCAAAAAAACCTGTCCATTGATAAATATGACACCTCAGGGTGTGTTTTAATTACTTTTATTTGACTAATTATAGTTAATGGTTTAAAGTAATACTTAATTACTTTTTACTCAGAAATTTTGAGATGCCCAAAACACAAAGGTGGTTCCCAGAACACATCTTGCTGAAACTCCAAAACACTACTGTCTTTAAAATTTCTTATTCTACTTACTACAATGTTTCTAAAGACACCGAGTTTCTAAAAATTATGTTTAACTGCTGTCTACAGTGTGTTGGGAGGTAGGACACTGTCATGCTCAGATGATAGATAAGGGCTTGGATCTCTTTGGACACTAGAGAAAATTAATCTTTGGTTTGAGCAATCTTCAATTTAGCTAAATTATTATTTTCCTGACTTACTGAGCTATTATTTAAAGCTATTATCTAACTTGTGTTTGATGGGAAATTTTAAATATAAACAAGACCATGGGCTGTCTAATGTTGTAAAAACTGAAGTCCTTGAAGCATATCAGGATAGAAAGTTTTGGAAAAATCAAATGACATCTATTTATCTCAGGAGCTTTCAGGAATAGTTGACAACATAGCCGTGGCTGTGTGGAGCTATAGTTTGAATTTAGTTGTTGAGTTGAGACATTCTTCTGTGACTAAAACTTTGGTTGCAATGGTTCATTAACTGACCAATATTTAAATAAAATATCGGAAATATCAGCTTTATAAGAACTGCACTTACTTTAATATCAGAATTGTAGTCTTTCATAGACCTGCTATCAAAAATGAAGACCTCACGCAGCTTTCAATATTTTTTTTTAATGTCCATTAGAACATGTAGTTGTGCCTAAACTGAGAAGTATTTCCCCATCTCTTATCTTCTGAAAAAAAGATTCTATCAAGTTTCCTACAATAAAGTAAATGTAACCTATTTTCCAGAAAAACAGAGACTTATCTCAAAGATATATATTTTTTTAAGCTGTAGTACTTTGCAAACGACCAATCAGTTATTCTTTAATCACTACCAAAAAAAAAATAAAAATCATATTATCACATCTTAGTTGCCATTGTACCTTGAGGAAAGGCAGGATTTAATTTCAGGTCTTAGAGAAGTTATTGGAAAAAAAGTACTAATAATCTTTCCTGAGCCTTAACTGTTGATTTTGAAAGAGTTATTTTCTCCACTCTCTCAAAAATGAGTGGGTTTGGCCTAGAGGCACCTTAAACTGATCATATTTTAACATAAACTTTGGATTTTGCCTCATTATCCACTATGGTTTGTTTAATAAAATTTACTGTAGCAGGATATAAAGGAAAAAGGAGATTCAATGCTGCTGATAAGAAGTAGACTGCATTATTCATTGACACTGTATTCCAAACTCTTACTCAGTGCTCAGAATCTGAAACTTCCAACAGTGTGTTCCACAACTTTAATGTAAACTAGTAGCATTCATAAATTTATATCTTATTATCTATGTATTAACAGATTTACAGCTTAACCAAAGTAGTACAAATATCAATTTTCAAAGAGACTTGATGCACATATGTAAGACTTTTTCTTTAGTGACTAACCACATAGGTAAATTAAAAAAAAAATATTGCATTTTTATTTTGTTCTTACTTAATAATTTAAATATATTTCTGTGTATGTAAATTCTATTTCATTTCATGTGTCAGATAAATGTCAGCTAAGTTCCTTTCAAATAAAAAACTGTTGTGAAACTTGGATAATATTAATAGCAATAACATGTTAAAATTACTTTAAATCACAGTTTTTGATTACAGCATTTAAGCAAATAAGCTTATATTTGGTAAGAAAAAGAATCATTCTAAAGAGAGAAACCAATCAGATAAATTATTTTTCATATTTGCAAACTTAAAGAAGGTTGATTTTTCAAAGGGCTGCATGACTCTTGATCAATGTCAATATCAGTGATTTTCAATGGATTTGGCTCTGAAGTTTTTAAAGAATGTGAGTGTTGTGCAGAGATATTGGCTTGCATTGGTCTCAGTTGGACCAGATTTGGGACTCCAAGGAGTATAGCTCTGTCAACCTAACTCATGAATGAAGCTGAGAAAAAGGTTAAATGTGAGCATGATGATGACACACTCTGTGGCATTTGTGTCTGAGAGAGCAGGATGACTGCAAACAGTTAGCATGGTTCCTGCAGCACTAGTGGGTAAGTTTGGTTTATTTTGTGCAAGCTCCATAAACATTTTTAAGAGCCAGCCAGTGAGAACATGTCACCTTTGTGAATACCCAGATCCTATCAGTATGTGGTTACATTACATTCATAACAGGACTCAAAGGAGACCTCAAAGGCAAGGAAGAATGTTGCCTTCCAAGAAATCTACCTCCTGGATGTAGATTTTGGACTGCCCACTGATTAAAATTCAGATTTAGCAGACTGTGGCAGGATGAGAAGGTCACTCGTTAAGGGACAGTGGTAGCCTGTTTATTATACATTTATTTCCCAGTTACCAATAACTTCACAGATCCTCATGTCAAATCTTCCTCTGGCACTGGCAAGTACCTCCTTAGAAGACTAAAAATGGCAACAGTGGCTCTCTTGCTGTCATGAGAATATACCAACTCTAAGGTAAGAAATTCACCAAGAAGGACTCATATATATTTCAAATGCTCTGCACATTACTCATTAGACTATCAATATTAATGAACTTCCTGTGTTTTATTTTCTGAAAATATACTGATGAACTTGATTATATTTGAGATACAGCAAAAAAGTTTCAGTGTAGATTTACATGTGATATGAGTTCATACACAATGTACAGCTTTAGTGAACATTTCTAAATATATATAAGTCTGAGCAACACTTCTTTATCCTCTTCATATTATTGTTGGATATTTTAGAAAGAAAAAGGAATTTTTGGATTTGCTCTTTCATTTCAACAGTAGAATATAGAATTTTAAAAAAATTTATAAATAAAACTTCCTTAATTAAATATTCCTCTAGTTTTAACTTACAACAAATTAAATTAATGTTCCATAAGTTCAATCTGTTTTGTCCATGATGGTAATTGGTAAGTTCTGTCCTCATGGTCAAACTCAGGGGCCTGGTTGCTTCCTGTGGGTCTGGAGCTGAGCTGTGGCTGATCACCATCCTCAGAGTACTCCGTTGCTAAAAAAAACACACCTGCAGTTTTTCTATCTGCATAGTATTTAGGATATTAGGAAAAAATTCTTCACTGAAAGGATTTTTAAACATTGAAAGAGATTGCTCAGAGAACTGGTTGAGTCATCCTGCCTAGATGTACCTAAAAGGCGTACAGCCGTGACATTTAGTGACATAGTTTATTGGTGGACTTGGAAGCGCAGGGATAATGGTTGGACTCTGACCTTATGAGGCTTTTTCCAACCTAAATGATTCTGTGATTCTGTGAATCCATGACATAAGAATTTTTAAAAAACTAGTCAATCCTAAGTTCTAAAGCAAGACAAGGAAACAGCAGATTTATTTCTCTTTTTTTGTTTTTTCTGTAAAGAAAGAATTTTGTACATTTTTTTTTGCGACAAAGTATCTCAAAAGGTAGATCAAAAAACAACACAAAAAATTAGTTCTGAAAGATAAACAATTTAATGACATTAAAAGACATTGTAAGCAGTAATCTAAACTTCAGAGCTACTGGTCTTTAATGTGCTACATACTGTTTGAGAAATTATATAACATTAATTTAATTATTTTACTATGTTTCTTGTACACAAAGCTGACAGCTATTTTATAAAACTTGTAAGAGTATAGCTTATTTCTATGATTTTTCTAATTGAATACCATCGTATTACAATTGTACATGAATAATTATATGCATCACTAATCCCCATCTTGGTCTCAATAAGTCTGTTCATATGAATACAGTTTGCACATTTTGCTTCTAAATAAAAAATCAGACAATTGAAAGAAAAAAAGAAAAAAGGTTGTTAAATAAAATTCTAATAATTAAAAAACAAAATAAAAGGCACTATAAATAGCAGAAAACCTGCAACCAAAAAACCCTGCTCTAGGATTTGAGTTCATACTTTTAAATAGATGTTTTTCCATTCTTGAATACTTTAGCTTTCCTATATGTATTTACCAGCTACCTTTTATGAAGCCTTGACCCTAAAAATGTTTTGAAATATGAAAAAAATATTTTGAGAAGTAGATCACCAAGAATAATAAAACATGAATTTTTATATGAAGAATTAGCAGTGTTGCAGTTTGTGATTTTATTTACAGTAAAGTTTTTATGAAGACTTACTTGCAATAAATTTAAAAGTCACCTGATAAAAGAAATATTCATTAATTTTTTTTAATAATAACCCCACCTATGGTCTACTAACAAGCACTTCATTTTCCCCCAAACTTATAATTCTAACAAAATTAAGATTATATCCATTTTTCTGTTCAGGTGTTATACATTGGAGTCGTGTGATAGGTCATGTCTCTGTTAAAAGATTTAGTAACTGCATTTGACATAACACAAATTTTAAGATATTTGGTCTCAAAGATAAATGAAAATATTGTTTTTCAATACTAAAAATTACAGTAAACTTTTTCACATTATGTAACTGAAGAAGATTTGAAGGACAGATAATCCCACTCTTAAAAAAACTGCAAAAACACCCCCTGATATAGGTGTCACAAATTATGGAGGGAAAAAAAAAAAAAAAAAGAACGTATTTTTTACAGACAATACCAAATTTAACAAAATTTAACAAAACCCACTGGGAAATTAATTATTGGGGTTTTTTTTGTTTATTATTTTTTTAAGATTATCACAAAGATCCACTTCTTTTCTCCTCAAGTATATTGTTAGAAAGAACATTAATATGTTCTGCAACATGTAAATTTCAGTAGAATTCATGCTAGTGTTACTTTTGTCAGCTTGTCCTTAGGTCAAAATCTGTTGATGGAATCGAACTGATCGAACTGAAACTATAATCAACTGATACTCAGTAGTATATCTTTGTAATCCTTCACCATAACTGCAATATTTTGAACTGTAGTGAAGTGATTCAAATAAAGCTACAAAGACATTCATGTACCTATGCTACTATATAATTTGTCAAAATTTTGTCTTTCAGTATTATACCAAAAAATGCTGTCTTTAAAGGTCTCTGAATTACTATCTCAAAATCTACTAGTGATGTTTAATCTTGACATAGCTTTTCAGACTTATTTAACAAAAGGGGAAAGTTCAGAATTTTTCTCTTTTTATGCCTTTCAGTCTTTCAGATGTCAGTTTCACAAAACTGCTCAAATACTGTGGCCTTTCCACTGAGTGAAGGTAAATTTTGTCAATTTTCCCAAAAGTGGTTTGATTTTGTCATCTTAGGTAGCCCAAAGTTTTATCAAAATACAAAATCAAATTGTATAGGTCAGTATTAATGTGTACATCAGAAGCAGTTTTAAAAAACAAAACCACTGTATGATAAGAATTTTCTTATATTCAATGTTGCCTTACCCATTTAATCTACTATGTAGGTTGCAAGCCAACTTAAAGACTGTACTGACAATAACTGAAGACATTTCTTTCCATCTTAAATATTTTAACTGTTCAAACCATGCCCACTCACATCCCTGTAGTAATTATTTACTCTTTGCTGTGTCTGTAATTTTTTTTCTAATAAGTGTTGCCCTCAGAGATTTAAAGAAAGAAGTGTGATTTTTTTTTTTTTTTTTTGTAAACAGTGGCAGTCAGTGTTTGGCTTGCATTACAGGGGCTCAAATATTTGGCAATATAAGTTTGCAGTTTGTGCCAAATATGTTAATTAGTTGGACAAATCATAGGATTGTAGAACAGCACAGAATACACAAATCTTACCCGTATTGATTACTGCCACACCCAGAATGCTTCATAGTTATATGCAATGTATTATTTGAAGCGCAAAATAAATTCTTTTACTAGAATAACTGATATTTTGCTGAAAAACTTTTGAGCCCAGAATTTTCCTTAGGTTTGAATACAGTTTTCCTAAAAAGGCATGCACATATCTCATTTGAAAATATTGATTTATGTAAAAAACGTCCACTGAAACAGCATATGCAGACAACATTAAACTTGAAGATGTTGGAAAATTTCAGAATTAAAGTGGTGGTCACACTTCATTACAACCATATTTTTTTTCATCTTTTGACAACCATGTATCATTTAATAAAGGGAGACAAAAATCCTGTGTGTTGCAAATATATCCTGTTTGCATGCAATGAATGCTGGCTATAATTACCCTTTTGAAACAGGAGGAGCTTAGGCTTCAGTTGCTTTGTGTCCTCTTATATGCTTAATTTAAACTTATTCTTTTTTAATTGCCATATTCTTGAGCAATGATCTTCAGCTGTGAGGGGTGGATCTCAGACCTATTTTTGAGGATACAGAGCGCACTAAGCCACAGGAAGATCTGTGGCTTATAAAGCTTCAGATCCTATAATTAAATATTTATATTTCCAAAAGAAATAAATGTGAACTGCAATTTCAGTGATTTTTGTTCCATCGCTTAGTTGCTTGCGAATGTTTAACTTGACCCAAATCAAATCTACTGATTAATTTTTGTCCTCTACTACTTTTTGTAGTCCCATTTTCTTTTTTTTTCCATCATACATGCTATTAAGGCTGCTTTGATAATTTCTTTCACTTCCTTGCTTCAAAGGTCAGTAGTAAGATTTGTGAAAATGCAGGAAAGACAGCTCTGTTCTGGTACCAGTGCCAGGGGAAAATAAAAAACACTATTCAGATTACACAGCCCTTGACTGAGGTTTACTTTCAGAAGACAGGAATTATGAAACCGGTAGTCACCAATTCTTTAATCTTACATCTAAATACTTATTCAAAAGACTAAGAAAAGATAAACAGATTAACAACAACAACAACAAAAAATCATGCTCTAGCAGTTTCTGAGTAGGGAAATCTGATTTAGTGTGCCTTCCAGTGTCAACTAATCTTACTATGACAAAGTTAGGAGCAAGAATAAGCAGTCCCTTTCAATGCAAGCTGTTGGTCTCTGGTGGTGGTTTAAGCTTTGCCTATTTAACAGACAGAGAGTTGGGTTAAACATCTTACTAGTGGGGACTTGAATTCATGGTCATGAAAAAAAAAAAATTCAGATCAACAGCCTATTCCATGTTTCATAATTCAAAAAATAATGTGAAACTATTGTATGGGGTTTTTTTAAGACCCCAGAGCTGGATGCAGAACTCCAGATTGGAGTACAGGGGTAGAATCACCTCACTCAGTGAGGAGAGGTTGAAAGAAGTGGGATTTTCAATCTGGAAAAGAGAAGGCTTTGGGGTGACCTAATTGCAGCCTTCAACTACCGGAAGGGAACTTATAGGAAAGATGGAGTAAGACTATTTACAAGAGTATGTAGTCATAGGACAAGCACATTTATTATTTCCGCCTCTTATTCACAGATACAAGCAGTCAGAAAGAGAACTTGAAATTTTTTGTACAAATATGTGTATAAACTTTCAGTTATTTAACATTCATAATTATGAGATAAATATTCACCATTCAGAAACTTCTGCAACTGAATAATGTAATCACTAATATTTTTTTGCCTTTCAGAAGTACAAAGTCTAAGAATACTATCAAGGTGTGAAAATTTTTCAAATAAATTTTTAAAAATTATAGAAAAGACAAATGCCTACTGTTTTCTAATGGAAGAACCATAGGAGGGACTTCTATGGAATTATCAGATTCTGCATTAGGCCCTTCAATGGTAAAGGAAAGGTAATGATATCTTTGACTACCTGTTAACAGTTTGTCACTATTCATCAGTAAGGTAAGAGAAAGTAAGTTTTTCTATTATGTCTTTATATCATTGCTAAAATGAAAATGCAGAAACAAAATTATTTTGCCAAGAGACATTCTATCTGCAAAAAGTACAAAATGCTTTGAGTATTTCAGAAGTGTTCAGTACTGCATTCCATTAGTGACATCATTACTTTATCTTTCCTAATGTTCAGGGGAAATTTCCTGAGACTCTTATGCAAAGGATGGTTAAATAGAGCTGCTCTAACTTCTTTCTTTGATGCTGATTGCACAGGTTGTTTACTCATTCTCTCCTTATCTTTCTTCTGCAGTCCAATTGAAAGAAATTGGATTACTTGGCTCTTTCTTTGCAAAAGGTGGTTACTCTGAGCACATGCTTCAAGATACTGACATTTTCCCGTATTTTGTTTACTGTGGGAATCACTTTATAAGTTAAAATACCTCATCACAATTATGTGCTGAGACAAAGTTTGTAGGAAAGGGTAGTAGCTGACAAGCTGGAAGTATTGAAAACAAGTTTTCAGAAACAACCTTTGCTTAGGTCTTGAACAAAAACAACAATCTCACAATCTAGCAACATGTCAAGAGCAACTTTTCTGGATTTAGAGTGATTCTGCTCCTTAATTAGACAATTTGAGTAAAAAGCTAGGTAACAGCTGCAAATCAAGGACCATCTTAGAATGGAGAAAATGACAATGCTATTGGTTTCTATATGATGGGAGATCATCTGTCCTGAGGAAAAAATGAGAAATGTGGAAAGTCCAAAATTATAAAACAAGCATTTCTAATTACTTGATTTATTTTTCTTATTTAAAATTCAACTCAGATATTAATGTCAGCTACCAGGACCTTAAGAAGGTGTTTCACTGAACTTCAGTCAAGATCAGGAGGGAGAAGTCAAACCTTAGATTTTAGTGAAAGGTGTTCTCCCATTGGTAACTAGGCATTGAAAGCCTTTATTACTTCTTTTTATCCTAGTTCATTTGAATATGTAATAGGTTTATACTTTAATCTTCAACAAAATTATTGATTATACTATGTTCCATTTTCTTTCTTTTCTTTCTTCGTATATTGATTCTGAAAATGATTTTAGTAAGTAAGACCAGGGATTATTTGAGTATTTTTTTCTCTCAATACTCACAAACATCCAAACATGATCAGAAAAAAAGAAACGTTGTTTTTTTTTCTAATAACTTCCACAAACAATTTCAATTTAAGTGTTCTCATTATTGAATTTACTTAATGATTTAGAGAAGAGCATTTTCATTTAGATATAGTGACATTAGGAGGGTTTTTTAATTAATTTTGCTTTTTCTGTTCACCAATTATATTTCAATAAGATAAAATGAAAGCCTGTGTTCCTGAAAAGAGTAAATAAAGAACTTACCCTGATTTTTTAGTTTAGATAAAGAATATAATTTTGATATGAGTCTCCTAATTATTCTCACTCATCACGTACACATTACATATATTCATATCAGTGGTTTCAGAGTGTCAGCTGTTTCCATTCTGGATGAAAATGAGGCCAAACACAGAAAAGAAACACTTTTAGTATTCTCTGACAGCTAATAATTGCTTAAATCCAGGGCTCCAGTCCTGCACTAGCAAGAGAAGAGCCTCATATGTTGTGGACACTGCATCTTCAGTATTTATTATTTGAAGGGCAGCATCGACTGAGATGCACTATTTACCTCACACTCTAAATATTTCACGTAGGGAGCTTTCAGGAAAAGAACAGAATGTCCACTCAAAGCATTATCAGCTCAAATGGAAGTAAATTTAAAATCCTTTCCATAACTTCTATTGAGACCTAACATTTTAATGCAAGCAAAAGAATATTTTGAGGGGTTTTTAAAAGGATGTGGAACTACTATATTCTGTCACCTGACCTTGAATGTGTTTGGAATACTTTTCAAAGACTCGTTTGCATATTCTGTCCTGTAGCAAAGGAAGGCTTTACTTTTAATCTGCCTTCTTATCAAGGAAACATATTCCTGTGCCTCTTTGAAGGTGGAATTATGTGGTGCAACAACACTGCAAAATTACCTACTGTTTCTTAGATATTACTATTATTTTTGGTTTTTCTTCATACAGGCTACTAATATGTTTAGTACTCTTCATAGATTGTATTCTGTTTGAAATACAAAAGAATAAACTGAGTTCAAGATCTGTTTGAACTGTAAAAAAAACCCCAAGCAATATCCCCCAAAAGTACATCATGTAGGGCAAAGAGAAGCAAATAAAAACGATATGTATTCTATTCATATTTAGGCTTAAACTGTTCAAATTTTTGTAATTTCCAGATATCCTAGTTACTTATATTTGTTGAGATAAAGAAAAGAGAAACAGATTATGCTTTGGTAATATACATTCTCTGTTTGTCTGCTTGAGATTCATATCCATCTCTTGTTACCAGTCTGAACAATATTTTTTTCCTTCTGAAGAAGCTTGTAGTGGTTTTAGCTTTACTCTCTGTAGGCTTGCTCAGAAGCGGGATTTCCAAATAAAGTGATTCTCTTCTTTTATAAATCTCTTAATCTATAAGTATTATTATTGTTGTTTTCTCTTTGTTTGCCTTCTATTTTATTTAATTATACCCTTTTGTTTACATACAGACAATTTGCATAATAATAATCAAGTAACTTGTAGGTGATGTGTGTATTGAAACAGAATGCATCCTTTCCTCTGTTTCCATATGTCTTTGTTTGCGCTGAGGCTGAATAGCAATTTCAATAATTGGAAAATTGTTCTACTGTTAGATAGTAGTTGTGACACATGAAAAGGTCCTTAAACTGCTGCTGTGAAGGATACAAAACACATACAAATATTCTGCCCTTCACAGGAATACCAGAAATCAGCAGGTTAAGGATATCCAGGACAACATGTTTTAAACTAAGCCATGATAATATCCACTTTGGTGGCCCTTGTGAACTGTTTAAGCAACAGAGTGGTGATATAGATGCAACTAAGATTTTTTCTTTTAATATTGTTCCCTATTTCCTCCAGCTTCATATACCCTTTCTCTTCCAGAGTAGCTGTACTTGGAGTTGAAGTTCAGTAAGGAATTTCAGCAATTGCCCACATATAAATATTTGAGTTACTCCTTGAAGACATCTTAATGAAGAAGTGTGATAAATTAAGATCTTAGTGATTGACCAGGTAAATTGTCATTGGTATCAACAGCAATGATAGGAATCTGTCTGGGCAGCCATCTGGCTTTTCTATAAATGAGAACTCCTGATTATTATGTGCATTTTATAAATGCGAGCAAGAATATGATAACAAAATTTTAAGTAAGAAACATTAATTCCAGAATGATTGTGTCTTAAATTTCTATTTAGAAAAATTCGTAAATCAGTGCAACCCTTAATATAAAAGTAAGTTACAAATATTCTCTGAGCTTCAACAAATGACAGTGCATTAAAATAAGTTATAGTATGTATCAAATGAAATATTATTGCCACAAAACAAAGACTCTAAGCTCTTAGAGCTTTTGAAGAGATTTCAAAGCCTTAGTTGAATCAGAAAAGATTCGTAGAGGAACATCTGAACTGGCAGAGAAAATGCTTGCTATTAAGCAGTTTTAGAAGAAAGCACCTGGAAAACTCATCTCAACTCCAGTAAATTACATACTTCATGTTGTTACCTTTTTGAGATGAGGAACGTCTGGATGGTACATAGAGGGTATGGAACAATTTACAGACACAAGCTGCCTTCAAATTATAGCACTCTCCTTTTAAGTAATTGTTTGCACATCGTCTCTGTCAATATTGATTACACTAAATATGTTATTAAAATATGGTATTTTCTGGGAAGGAGAAGAACATGGCACAGTGGATAAGATTTTCATCTCTAGAAACAGACGTTCATTGAGTGAATGTTTGGAAATTAATATAAATTCTTTGGATTTGAGTTCAAATTTAACTGTAGTGTAAAATCCCTACATGGTTAAAATGACTGGCTAGCAGGTTTTTGCAATGGCTATGAGGTTATGATGTAAATAAGAAGTATAGAAATACATGACACAGAGATTAAGTATGTATTTCTGAGAGATTAAGAACACTGTTCACAGAACTAGTGACCCGTAAAGTCCAATTTTAAGCATACAGTTTTATTTGTCCCTAATTTAACATCTGACATGAATGTTCAGCTCTTTTCCCTATTAATGCACTAAACTTAACCTAAGTTATTTCACTGAATTCAGTAAAGTTACAATTTGATCTCTAGGAAATTAGATATTGTTTATTCAAGATACCCATCTGAGCAGCAGCAATTAGGCATATTTTAGTTTTCAAAAGAAGAATAAAATTCTCCAGTTGTTTTCATCTAACCACTGATCCTTGTTCTCAACATGAAACAAAGTTGATTTTAAGACTATTATTTTGGTCGTACAGATCAATAGTCTACTGAACTTGTAAAGCTCCTGAATGAATGAAAATTTGGGACCAGTCTTGTGCATTGTATATAAAAAGTATCTCACATTACATATAGTTAATACACTATAAATAATATTCTTCTAATGTTCAGAAAAGTAATCCACATCCTTGGAAACCTGCTATTTTTAAAATAGAGCATTGATGTGAACTCAGATCTCATTCCACTAGAAAAGTGCTCATTTTTTATCAATTTTAGTGATACTAAGTAGTCACTGGTAGTAATACTATAAGTAGGCACTTACAGTCAGTGGTGCATGTGGTTATCTGAATGCTGAGTGTGTAGTTTGTCCTTGTGCATAAACCCAAGCCTGTGTTGACACCTGAATGGAACCCATCCCCCTCTGTGCTTGTTGCCTCTAAATAAGGCTCTTGATTATACCAGAAAAGTTCAGTGGATCACTTGACAGGTCTTAGGCTAGTACGAAAATCTACCTTAAAATGTAGGCACTGCCATAAAATTCAGAGATTCTTTAAATTTCTACATGTGCAACTTAAATCATGTGAAAGACATATTTAACATTACACGGAACATGCATGGCCTTTTGGCCTCAAAAGTCCTCACTTTAGGTGAAGCAGAGATTATATATATGCTTTAACCACTGTTATTTTTGGGCTTCCCACTCACTTAGATGACATTAGTTCCAAGCTATTTTTCTAACTATTCAGAGAGAATAATTCCTCAACGTTCCCCTGTAAGATTGAACAATTGCAGCTCAGAAATACCCCAGGAACAAACTTGATCAGAAAAACTCCAATATATATCATAAAAGAGACACATTTTTGAAAGCAAAATCTTTACCAGAAACAGACCATTAGATACTTCTAAAAACAAAATGCTACATGGTGCGATATAGCTCATCTGTTTGCTGATTTTAATATGTATACTTTTATATCAATTAGAAGTTGGAATCCAAATTATTTATTCAACTTCTTGGGAATTTATGATGTGAATCAGTAACCATTTTAAGTTACATTTTACATGGATTTTCATTTTTATTGTGTTCTTGTTCTGTACTAATTAAGGAAAAAATAAAACAGTTGCTGACCAGTTATTATAAATAAACATGAAGACAAAAGGATGCATCATCCTTTTGGAAGATTAAATAATTATATTTTGCTATGATTATCTCAATTCACATTATTTCTTGTTAACCCTCAGCAATACATAAGTATTGGCAAGTTTGAATTTAATGATAAATACATATTTACAGTTGAAAACATGTTAAATGAAGAACCATTTCTTATTAATTTTTAAATACATGTTTAATATTTATTGTTTATCAATATTTGGTAATTCAATTTTCTTAATTAATATGACTCATCACACAAAAGGAACCAACATGAATGTGACAGAATAAAACAAATCAGTTTTAAAGTTGTTGCTCAAGAGTAATTAACAAGCAATTTATTAAATTCCCTTTTCATGTGTTTTCTTTTGATAAAGAAAATGGATTGCATTGAACAAAAAGGGAAATTACTTGATCCTGAGTTGATTAACAATTTAATCACATAAATATTGACTGGTTTCATTTATAAGACAGGTAATGGTCAAAGCTACCTACCTCTAACCCTTATGTCTTCTTGATTATAAATACTAAATCTCTCTCAACACTTGAGCATCTGACTGTGACAGAAACAAATACTGTATGTGCATGTACTTGATCAAAACTGAAATGTCACCTAAAAACACATCAGATGTTTTTGAATTGATTAGAGCTGATATGCGGCACATCCTCAAGAGATCTTTACACTGCTTTATTTTTCTTGACTAAAACTCTGGAGAGTGAAACAAAATTTTTCAATTTAGTTCCATGTTCATATCTATCATATCCCAGAATAATATTTTCTAGCATTTCCAAATGTTACCAAAAAATAGTTAAATTTGCATTCTGCATACATAAAGTCTGATCTTCCTAATGTTTCTTTCTAAATGCTTCAAGTTTTCATCATTTTCTGTGGAGTGCACATTTTCTTCCATACTTTTCCTGCATTTGATTACTAATATAAAGACGTTAATTCTTCACAGTTATTCCTTCATTGCTATTGTCAGGATCTTCAAATAATCTTTCTATCTACTGAATGTAGCTTAAAAAAATACATTATTATTTTAAAGTCCCACTGACATGACTAGCCTACCTACATGACTTACCACCAGGAATGACTATCCTAGTGTTGATCTCATAAAAAATAAGGGCTTAAGTATCTCACTTTAATGGAATGTAGATCTAATTCTGCCCACACTAAATGTAATTCAAAATCTCTTTGATAACTTGTTGCATTGGTGATAAGAAGGAGAAAAAACAATCAACCTACATTATCACATATAAATTAATATGTAATAATGTCTGTGTTATTTGTATTTAGCTGTGATCACTTTTCTGGTATGATAAAAGTCAAAAGACAGTGTGTGATTAAAATATAAAATGAAAATACCATGTAGTACAAAAAGTCTGTTTACCTTGATATACTTGAATCTGATGGTAGCCAGTAATACTAAAGGAAGATTGCATGTACACCATGTGTGCATAGTAGTGTTGTATTTTGGATTTTTCGTTATTTCCATTTGTAGTAATTTGGAGGTTTTGGATTTTTTTTTTACTCATAAATTGTAATTTTAATGTTTAATATATTTCAGCAAACTTGTATTTCCTAAAATTTTCTAGTTACTTTTTGAATTCAAGGGCAACCATAACAGTCTGCAATAATGCTTTATATTATTGAGTTACAGTATTCCATTTGATTTATTTAAATTTGTTACATTTTTTAAGGTAGTTCTCTCTTTCATTTAATTTGTTCGGTTTTTTTTCCTGTTATTTTTATCACCGAGTTAATATTTTCAATTACGTCTCTTAGAAATTCTAAGACCTCTTTTCTGGAAAATAATAATTAATATAAATAAAATAATAAATAATTTAAAGGGTATCATTTATACAGATTTTTGGGGTTGCTTGTTTATATATGAATCATTTTATCTGCCAACTTACTTCCCATTACGAGATGATCCTGCATCTTTTCAAATTGTTTTTTCCACTATCACTATCCTATAGTACCTTGCATACATGTCAAAGTCTGTCACCTCATTAATTTTGCCTTTTCTAAGCAACTTAGGAATATGTTGAATGTCAGTTCTGTTAGCACATCCTATATTTTCATCAGTTCCTGAAATTTCTTATAATGTGCTTGCAGGCCTTATGGCAGGCAAGAATGGTGTTCATTGAACATTTCATTTAGAACATCAATTTATCTGCAACAAGAAGAAAACAAATAATTCCCTTTTCCAGCAAATACATGTATCATGACTTTAGTCAAAATGGTGGCAGTACATACCTTGCTATATAATCAAAGTGCAGTTCAGTGTCACAATTATCTATTTTGAAAGACCCAAAAATTGCTTCCATAAAACTATCAAATACCTTAAATTGCAAAGTATGCTAAGGTATATCTGTCTCAATAAATTACAAAAAAGGATTGTTTAATGTCAATCTGTAGAATGTTTTTATAGTCAGTGGAATATGATAAATTGCTGTTTTGGTTTGCCTTTTCTCCTGTCTGAGACATTTTATTTTAAAATAAAGTGAAACTCCTGCTTGATTGGCTAGTTATCATTAGTTATACTGAGGACACAGGTTCTTCAGCTTGGAAAAGTATGTAGCTTGCAGATGGCTGAAGGTAGAATTCAGTAATTCTCATTTCACTTAAAATTAATGATGAAGTCTTTTTACTCAATGACTTGCCTCCTAATGTTACAAAGAACATATACCCATAAGTCAGAGAATAAGAATTCTTTTGGTCTACAAAGCATAAAAGACTAAAAGACTTTTACATGATACAAGCAGAGTAAGGTTTTGTACAAATCGAAATGGGTGGAACTAGTTTAGATGAGGACAATGGTGAAAATAGGAAAGAAAGGAAGAGAGCAATTTGTGTGTGTGTGTGTGTATGTGTGTACATGTGTGTGCATGATGTACAGCATGCTGCATATAGATGGAGCGGAAGAACTCTCACATAAAGCTATTTTAATATTGAAGAGCACAAATTTCTCATGGTGACTGTATCATTAACTTCCACTAACTGGTGATTTAGAGAACCAGTTGTAACTCCTTTGTTTTTGAAACAAAAGGAAAATATAGAAAAGGAAAATTAGTTTCAAAATATATAGTACAAAGAATATGAAACAGAAAAGTTAAATTAGCTACAGAAATGGTGATTTTACCTAGACAATATTTGCACTGTCTTGGTTTTTCATGTCTGTAGAAAAATGATATTATATTTGCATGGAATAGGAAGTTTTAAAAAAATTATATTTTAAAAGTCTCTCTTGTTTTTCATATTTATGTTAATATCTGTGGCAGATGAAGTCTTACCACTACAAACACTTCAATTTTGAGATTTGATCAAATCAAATCTTTCATATCCTGACCACATCTCTCTTTAACAGTCATGACTACAGATGGAATTTTTAAAATAAACCACGCTGAAAATGTTTTTTCATGCTCTTAACTGTTAGTTATTTAATTAATCCTGATTATGATCTGTGGATGTTGAGAAAAATTGGCACTTGTGATGTCTTTTCTGCAAACAAGAAGAGTTAATGTGCCTCCTTTCTTGGAAAGGATCCAGAATGGAATAATTAACTTAGCCATAACACTTTGAGGAATATTAGTGGAAATATTAATTTGACGTGAATGACTTCTGGACCTATATTTTCTTCTGTTTGTCTTCTATATTGAGAGGAGGGTTATTTTTACTGCATGTGTGTCTGTACAGTAAAAGGTTTCACAGTCATGTTTCATTAAGTTGTGTGAATAATGACTTGTCTCCACATACCCTAAAAGGAGCCCACTACAGACATGAGCGCCCTAATACTCCAGTCAGAAACATGAATTCCCTCTCTGAGCTGCCAGAGCTGTTTCAAGGCACCCTCAGGCCCCAAAGCAGGGAAAACTCTGCACCAGAAGTTACAGTAAATTCACGAATACATGCCACACTGAGTATAAGCCGCATCTCTGGGTGTTGGCAAACATTTTGGTTTTTGTCCATAAATAAGCCGCACCCGAGTGTAAGCCGCTCTGTCGTTCGCAGCGAGGACCCACGTGCAACAAAGTTGCCAATTAGTAACAGAACCGCGGCAGGGCGGGGTTTACTGGCTGAGCTAAGGCTGTGCAGGCTCGGCCCGCTCGGGTCTGCCGACGGGGCCAGGTGGCCCAGCCCGGCGTTGCCACTCGGCCCTGCCGCTCGGCGCTGCCGCTCGGGGCCGGCCACCACTGCCACTGGGCTCGGCCACCCCGGCCCGGTGCTGCCCCGCGGTGGCAGGCTGGGACGGAGCTTCCCCCGCTCCTATGGCAGTGGCAGTGGGCGGGGACGGAGTTTCCCCGCTCCTGCCGCGGCAGCGGCAGGCCAGGATGGAGCCTGCCTGCTCCTGCCGCGGCGGGCTGGGACGGAGCACCCCGCCTCCTCCCCGGGCCACAGCAATGGCGCCGGGGCCCCCCCGTCTCTCCCCTGGTCTGCGGCAGAGGAGGGAAGGAGGGAGCTCTCCCACCTCTCTCCCCGCCCCCCGTGCTGCCTGCTGGGATCCAGGCTCCACCCGCGGTGCAACAGAGTAGCAATTTGTAACAACTGCGCAATGCCAGCTTTGCAGTTGCTCAGCTCGGCACTCTGCCTGGCACTTCTGAGGTTGTAAATGTCAGAAAATTATTCACATATTAGCTGCTCCTGAGTATTAGTCGCATTTCCGGTTTGGGAGCCAAATCTTAGTCAAAATGGTGCTGCTTGTATTCGTGAAATTACTGTAGTAAGGGTGTTCCCCATGGCATCTCAAAAATTAAGGGAAGACACTGTCCATTGTTCTGCAGCTTATAATGGGAAGAGTATTCTGGAAGTGAAGATAGGAATGGGTAGTATCTATTCTGCGTACACATTTTTTGGGGAGATATAGAAACTAGACTGTTACTTGGGACTATGGGGCACAGGGTCCCTTGTACCTGTGTAATAGCAGGTGTAGAGAAACTGGACTGCATCCATACTGTGTGGGCAGATGCCAGGGGTATCAAGGTGGCCTATCTGGCAAGTAAAATAACAGTCCTGGGAGCCAGGTACCAAAGTCAGCCAAAGTTTCTGGCTACTGGAGAGACTAGCACTAGGTAATGAGCTAAGTAGCAGTCAACTGGAAGATCCATTTGCATGTGTCCATCCTGGCATTAGTCAATTGGAGTCCAGAGAATGCAGAGATTAGTTACTGGATAAACTAAGTGTATAAGAGCAGCTGCAGGACAGATCCATATTATACATGTACACCTATTTTCCATTAATGGACGTTCATCTTGAGCATCCCATGAAGTGAACAAGACCAGACCATTACTGCTGTTTGCATTTGTCTTAATGTTGTGTGCTCCATCTGTGTTGATCAGTGTGGCCAGACGTGTACATGTGTTGTGAGTGCATGGTCACATGTGTCTGCTAGGGCTGTGTGCTCAGCCTCATTAGCCATTAATAAGAGCATCCCAGGACATGGGGCTGCTGCAGGCTTGTGTTCACTGAGCTACTGCATGCTTCAACTCCTAGTCATAGACATAACAGGGAAAAAAAAAACTATATGCACCATTTAAATGTTAAATAAATGCATATAAAATAGTAATAGATTCTCACTACAATTTCTGTTCCAACACTCTTCACAGTCTGTTGCTTTGGCTGTGCATCAGTGAGTGCTACATATTGTCCTTCCTCATATGTGGCTATGGCCTTCTGCAGGGTAATTTGTGTTGTTGCAGATGTAAATATGCAACTTGAAGTACACCATTAACATTGTACAAGGTTTTCCAGATGTCCAGATATCAAATGATTAGTATACAGTCTGTGGACAATGCAAGCCAAATGTTATTAATTGGCTGTAAAGAGACAGAGATGAAGAGACTGTTACCAGGTTCTCTGGAAATACTTGTTCTTCCTTGTGAGAATATACGTCCATCCTGTCTATCACAGATGTAAATGTACTTAAAACTGACTAAATGTATAGTTTCCTCAAGCAAAAGTCTGATTAATTCATATTTCTAACAGAGATTCTAACTTATTAGCCGGAACTGAGATGCTTGCCTGGTAACAGCAAGAGTCGGTATTTGGCATATAGCAATGTTTCTTTCTGTTTCAGCTACTTATATTCATATATTACAGAAGGTAAAAATAATGCTTGTGAGCATAAGATGAAGCAGGAACTTGCAGAGAACAAGGAAGAGAAACCAAATACCAGTTTCCCCCTAAGTGCAAAATGGAAATCATCATGCTAGCAACAGAGAAACAGCAGCCAAAAAGCAGATATGTTAATAGATGTAGTAACAAATGTCAATAAGAGATACCAGGTGTGTTGTTATTTCTCTTTTTGACCATAAAAACATGCAAATACTGCCCAGATGGTATTATTAGGAACTATGAGAATGAAAAATCCTCATATTAAATCCTAGCATTAGAACTAAAAATAAAGTGGAGTGGGTTTTGACTTCCAAAATAGTCATAGACAAAACACAGTGCTGCCTGACAACCCACCTGAGATCTGAGCCATTCTTCAGAGACATCTATCAATGTGCATTAACAATGTAACCATTCTAACATGATAATATTCTGACCCAGAAGCCTCATTTTGATGTCATATTTAGATAAGATGCATCCTGAACTCTTCACTCAGTTCTTCTCTAGAGGGAGCTGATGACAAAGCTCTTACTGTCTTTTCTGGTGACAGAGCTATTATTGTTTACATCCTAGGATCTTCAGATATATCCCACCCATTTTCTTCAGTTTGCACTTGTAGTGCTGTAATTAAGATGTCACTTTTGAAATATATGAAAATCTCACCTATTCTGTGGAACACAGCTTACACATCTTCTCTAGTCCTTTACTACTTTATGCTTTCTGTTGAAAATGCTCAATGGAATAAGATATTTTGGATTATTAGGTTAATTTGCACATATTAATTACAAAGAGCACAGTAAAATTATGTGATATATAAAGCCCTCTCACATTTGGACAATAAATCATTAAACATGACATATCACAGCAAGGTGGAATAAATCACAGTTTAAGAAAAAATAAAACAAAAGTAATTTATTTTTTAAATAAAACAGTGGAGAATGAAAAACTATATTGTTACATTCTTTTAAGTATCGGGCCCCCTGAATACATTGCTCATATGAAACAGAACTATTTATGAATATTGCCTGGGAACAGATTTCCAAAGTGTCACATGCCAATTAACACAGTCCATGTGAACAGAAGCATAATGAATTTGAGATGATAATATTCCCACATGCAGAAAATGTCAACAAGAACATAATTGGCAGCTATAGCATATGGTATATTGAGCTCAAAAACTTGTTTATACCATCTTGAATCTCCCACTAATAAGATTTCTCTTTATTAACAAAATATAAAAGAATATATCAGAAGTGTCACTTCCTTTTTGAGATTCAGGCATGAAAATTGATTGATGTGCTTTCTAATGTCAAGCTTGACGTTATATAATCCAGTGGGGTTTGTACAGCACTAATAGTATGGAGTTTAACACACATTCACCAAGGTTGCATAAAACTACTTTCTAGCTAAAAGTGATATTGACCAAGGCATTTTGTGTCTGTGTATGTGGGTGTATATTCCTGAACTTTTAGTATATGAAATCACAATACTCAGTATTTTCAAAAAGAAATATGCAGATCTGATTTCATAACTTTTGTGGATTCCACTCTAGTCATAGTTTGTTCACACTAAATGTAAATGACCAAAAGAAGATTTCTTCAGTGTTCTAGGCAGAATGTTTCAGCAACCAAATCAAACTCATTTTCTTCATTTACATCTGAATGGCAAGGGGATATAGATTTTTTGGAAGTGAAGTATCAGTGTTACAGTGGATGATCTCTCTTTGGCTTCCTTGATGCTTTCTAAACGTTCTATGAAAGGAGAAGGCAAGCATACTAAGAGTGTCTTAAAACTCCCAAACATATGCACAAAGAAAATAAGTATGAGCTAGATGGACAAGAGTGATAATTTATTCGGCATTTCTGACTCTTTCATAACTTCTTAGGATACATGAGCTTAATTCAAGTAGCTTCATTAATTATGATAGTTTTTAGATTTTACATAACTGAAATAAAAGCTTTAAATAAAATCCTGAAACATTTCCCTCAAAATTTCCCTGGAAGTTTAATCAAACCCTTGCCTTCATTTCCTGTTCTACCTCTTCCAACGTACTTATTAATTGTATTTGTGACATGTAGTTACAGGTTATTAAAACCATGCAAACATCACTGTAAATCATGTGGTTACTTTCCAAAGTTTCCTCCTCTTCATAGCATTAAGCAAGTTGCATTTGCATATAATCCAAGAATTGCTTTCCATGAAGGTAAATCCAGGTAAGGCTCAGATGCCCCTTATAAGGATTTAAACATCACTGAAACAGAGACATCCTGCCTCTTAAATTTGGCATGAAGAGATTGACACTGCAAGAAGATAATGTAGACATTTATCTGTATCAAATGCTTAACTATGGTGCCTTTTTCTGCATCAGAAAGGGATGTCCAGAAAGCAATCAGACCTTAGAGGTTCATGAATTTTCCTCTAGAAATATTTTGAACATTGATCAAAACAGTCATTTACTAGTGAAATTAAATACTGATTATATTTGGGAGGTCTTATGATTTTTTTAACTTCTTGATCTTATACAACAGGATCCTATATATTGGAGAAACTCCTGTTTTCTTCATTACGAATACAAAGGAAACAAAATATTTCTTTTAGGTTTAAACTCAATTTTAAATTTACAGTAAAAAAAAAGATTATGACAAACACTACAATATTTGCAAAGATGTCTATGAATGAAATACAGTAGAATCCAATAGCCAGCTGATATTGGAAGAAAATTGTAGAGAATTTGAACTTGCCTTTATAAATTCATTATGGGAATGGCACTGAGGAAAAGAGTGATTGAATTTTTTAAATGTCACAGTATTTACACCTGCAAGTTTTACAGGTCATCTGATATTTCTCATGACTTCCTAACCATGTTTCATTGGCTATTCAAGAGCTGCTTCAGAAAAGGGTATAATTAATTACTGTAGTTATTCCAAATAGTTTTTCCCATTGTTTTTAGCAGTCTCACATCCATATAGCGGCTTCAATTTTGTTTATAAGGAATGCCTAGAAAATATTTGAAAACATGTAAAACCCGAAATTACGGTAAATTCACGAATACAAGCCACACTGAGTATAAGCCGCACCGCCGGGTGTTGGCAAATATTTCGGTTTTTGTCCATAAATAAGCCGCACCCAAGTATAAGCCGCTCTGTGTTCGCAGCGAGGACCCGCGTGCAACAAAGTTGCCAATTAGTAACAGAATCGCGGCAGGGCGGGGTTTACTGGCTTGGTTCTGGCCATGAGGGCTCGGGGCTGCCGACAGGGCTGGGTGGCCCAGCTCGGCGCTGCCGCTCGGCAGGGATGCTTGGGGCCGGCCGCCGCCACTGCTGGGCTTGGTCACTCCGGCCCGGCGCTGCCCCACGGCGGCAGGCAGGGTACAGAGCCCGCCAGCACCTGCGGTGGCCATGGGAGGTGGGGATGTAGCCTGCCTGCTCCTGCGGCGGGGCCAAGCGGGGACGGGAGCCCCACGAGCCGCGGGGCCAAGTGGAGAGAGCTGTCCCTGCCTCCCCCGAGCCGTGGGGTCAAGCGGAAAGAGCTACCCGCCTTCCCCCGAGCCACGGGGCCAAGAGGAGAGAGTTGCCCGCCTTCCCCCGAGCCGCGGGGACAAGCAGAGAGATCTGTCCCTGCCTCCCTGCAGCCGCGGGGCCAGCAGGAGGGAGCTGCCCCGCCTTCCCCACCCCCTGTGCTGCCTGCACAGAGCAGTTCCACCTGCTGCGCAACAGAGTATCAATTTGTAACAACCGCGTAAATGCCAGGTTTTACTGGCGGGTGCTCGACTTTGCAGTTTGCACTGACTTGATTTGCACTCCCAGGGTTGAAAATGTCAGAAAATTATTCACATATTGACCGCACCTGAATATTAGTCATATTCCCGGTATGGGAGCAAAATTTTGGTCAAAACAGTGCAGCTTGTATTCGTGAAATTACTGTACTGTTTTCAATAATGGTTTTAGTCCCACATGAGCCAAGTACTTTGGCAGTATTCTTCTGATGCTTAGCTCCACCAGGAAGTATAAATGCCTACTTTTCTCTTTACATCCCTCACTAGAATGGGGACAACGTAGTATATAGTTGCAAAGTTTTCATTATACATCAGGTGTTCTTTAGGTAATGGACGGACAATGATATCCTTAGAACTAATAAATGCATATTTAATGAATTCAAAGTTTACAGGGCCAGAAGAAAGATCACACAAGGAGTGAAGCTCCACAAAGAATACGGTAGGCACTACTCTGGTATTTAATTGTTTCATACCTCTGTTTTCAATGGCATAGGAAGTAAAATCTCTATATTCCTACCTCAGGGTGATGTCTCAGGTAAGATTTTTTGTTTTGTTTCCTTCTATGGTCCAATATATCACAGCAGATCAGCTTCATTGTTATCACATATGACAATAATAAAAACCTCACTTTATAATTAAGCAATTATTACTCAACTTTGGATGCATTGGTAGCAATAAACTAACTCTAACTTTATACATAAGCAACGAGTTTTGGATGATAAAATCAAGTGATAAAACAAATCATTAACCTATGTTGGAGTTGTTCTCCAAGGGTTTTCATATTTTCAGCTTCCTATGATTGTTTTGAAGTGTTGTCATTGTTCTTTTCTCTCTTTTTTTACCAAAGAAACACTTTTTACAGACTTAAAAACTAGAAATTCCCCTTAACTGTCTTAATTTTTTCTTAGTTTTTTAAAAATTATGATCATTTGTTCTTGTTGTTTTGTTTGGTTGGTTGGTGGGTTTGGTTTTTGTTTGTTGGTTTGGTTTGGTTTCTGTTGGGATTTTTCCCAAACTTTCAAGCACTGGCAGAAGGACTTCCATAGTAGTTCTGGAAATTTAATTAAGTTAGTTTTTTACTATTTTTGCTTGATCTTACAATTTTCTTGTCTTTGAAGTGCTTATGTGACGGTTGGGTTCAGGTCTTGGTTTCTATTTAGTTTCCTCCTTTAATAATCATTTGCAATGTATTTTGTAGGAACAGACCCTCCCAGAATTTCTGAGTGGTAATGTTCCCTTTGACTCTTCTGAGGGCTTTATTGTTCCTCAGGAAGGTGGACTCCCTCTGTTGTGCTTAGCAATATGCCATAGATCAGATTATATTGTGCATTGAGTATTAATAACTGTTCTTACAGTTACATAAATGATAAAACCAAAATCCATCACATACACTGATTGTACAGTCATATCATTATATAGTTATATGTCTACAAACAGGTAAGTAACAACTTTTTTCTAACAGGAAGAAGTTTTTATGTGAAATAATGAGAAGAGCTATGTGAAATTATAGCTTCAGGCCAGGCTGTCATTTAGGACACTGCCATGAGAGATGTGTGTTTAAATCTCCCTAAAGAAATCTGGATGTGAGCCCAGAAATTTCATATCAGGTGAATTTTTCAAACAGTGACCAAATAGGAGAGGTGTTTCGAAAAGAAGTCTTGACCTTTTCCAAAAGATCTGCTGATTCAATTTTGCAATTAGTACAAAATTTTAAAAGACAATTATAATTCTGTAAAGATTATGATCCTTTGTCATAAGGGAGATCCGTCCTTGAGTACAAAGAGGAAAGTTTTTAGCCTTGGAAAACTGTAGATATAAAAATATTTTGTGCCTCAGCATATGCAAAGGATTAGCATGAAGAGCTTTCTGCCTACCCTTGTGAAGACTGCTGAAATTCTTGATTGTCCCCAGGTTGCTAATTTAGGGCTAATCTGGTACAGTTTTACTTTAGTCCTACAAGCCTACAATGACATACTAAAACTACTTCTGACTGTTAAAATCATGGCAAACAATAGAAAACTACTCTACAGGTTCTACTATTTTTAGAGCTTAAGGTTCTTGTTCATAACTGGCAAACATATCCTCAAAAATACTTATGGTAACTTAAAAAAAAATTCACTCAATTTAATTCCCAGAAGGATCTGAAGGACAATTTAGTCTTGATTCTACTTTAGGATGTTACCTTTAAACTGATTAACACTATATGCTAACTGTGTGGTTTGTCAAGATGATTTTTCATGAAAAACTTCTCATATTCTAATTTATAATTTACTATTTTATAGGATTCCTTTTTTCCCATGGTGAGTCTTCAGTTGCCTGTGAGATCTTTCTTCTAAGGAAGGTAATTTTCTTATACAAATTCCATGTAATTCTCTAGAGATTTGCACAGGTTTGCAAGAGAATTGTTTGCACTGTAAATATTTTGCTTCTGGCTAAATTATTGCTTCATTTTGTTTATAAAATTTAAACAAAACACAAAAGCAAAATACATGATGTCAAAATAAACACAAAGGAAGAAGTTTTTGGGGGATGTTAATAGATTTTGTTCTCTCTTAGATGTTTATCTCTGTTATTCAGAATACAATTGAACTTCATATTAAAAAACAAAATATCACGTACAGGAGAGTAACTTTCATGGCTGACATCTTTTGTCTTGGTCTCATCATATTACACTAACAAGATCCATTATTCTAGGGGCTCATCCCTAGCCTTTGTTGGAGACTGAAAACATATATACCAAGCCTCAAAGTTTGAAACACACTTTGTTTATAATTTTGAGCTTCCATGATGTGGTAGAATTAACAAATAACTATTAACATAATACTGAGTTCTGATGAGTCCAACATTAACTATACTTGAGTATTATACTTTATATTCAAGCTCCTGTTTAGATCTGATTTAAAAGAAAGAATGAGAAAGAACTATGCAATAAAAATTTCTGCTTCATAAAAATATGACATTTGTAGACAAAAAAAGGAGGAAAAAGTGACATTATTAATTTTAACTGTAACTATATGAACACATAATGAAATGGTCAATGAATTTCAAATTTAAAATGCTTTGAAATTATTTTCACTTCTCAAAAGTTAAAGACCATCAACTCAAAGGCACTTTTATCAATATGTTGTGAATATGGTTTTATTGGCAAAAAAAACCCCACTAACTGAACTTTTGATCTAGGTATATGAATGCTTTTAGTGACTGATCATGTGTCCCTTTTTTGTCAGTTAATTTCCTTCCTACTCAAGGGTTAAAGTAAGAAGTAAAATCACCCTCTTTTAAATTACATTTGCTAATGTTCCTCCTTAGTACAGTGATCAGTAATACACAGATATTTTTTTATCCCTTCTCTTCTTTTTTTCTTGTGCTTAGATGTCTAACAAATACATAAAGTGACATCTCTGGGTCCATTAAATATAATTGAAACTTCTCATTTTACAAGATATTGTTACAATTCACTATTAAGAAAGTAAAGTTGCAGTACAGATCCATTACACTATCACAGTAATTACTTTCTGCTGTTACAGATTATGTCTAGACCAGTGTACAAGAAGAAGGAAAACAATATAATGCATGTTACAAAAGACCATCCATCACTTGATGGGCATAGTCATGATGACGTAGAAGGTGCAATCTAACCAGTATCAATAGAGCAGTTCTCTATATCCCCTAAGGAATAATCATTGTATATATCCCTTTCAATTATTTATGTCTTCCTATTGTCCATTTCTCTGAGGAAAAATTAATTTGGCCTAGCCAATTAAAGCATTACCATCTGCAATCTCTTGAAGAAAAATAATCTAGACAGTAGGCAAAAATATTAATCTAGTCTAAGTCTGAGTAATACCACAAAAACCCTGGCAAAAGTTACTTTTGTGCGTTATGGGCTAGATAAATTAATCATTTGGAAATAAAGTCAAGGAAGATCCAAGATTTTGAATAATTTTTTTCTCAAGAAAAAAGCCCAAACAAAAATCAACCAACTTGAAAATAGTTTGTTGATATTCCTTATATACATGTGTAATCAAAGTCAATGCAGTGACACTTTAAAGGACATTTGTTCTGACAGTAATTAGCTTAAACGATATCACCTGGTTACAGAATTTGCAAACATACAGGCATATGCACTGCGTTTGAAAAAATGTTTCCATCAGTAACATTGAAACCTACAAGAAAACTACATTAAAGAAAACCAGGTTGCAACTTCTTGGCAATTAGTAGATTAATTTTTTTTTTTTTGGGTGGGGGCGGGTTGTTTGGTTTTTGTTGGTTGGTTTGTTTGTTTGTTTATTTTTTGTATGTGTCTCTGTGTGTGTGTGAAAAAAGAAATTCCCCGAAATATTCCATTCACTGCCGAAAAATTCTGAGCACTGGCATAATAAAGTTAAAACAGTTTTGATGACAAACTAACTGAGAAATCATTCCATGCAAAAAACCCCCCACTGATTGATATACACATTTTACATTTCACCAAGTCAAACAATATTTTAGGTCCTTTACCTTTTTTTTACCATTTTCAAACACATGTTCTGATGGTAAATTTTGTCACCAGTATTGTGAAAGATTAACATAGTTGGAATGTTTGACATATAAAAGTGTCAGCATTTATTAGTGATAAACACCATCCTCTCTCCTCTCCTGATGGATTATATGTTCTTTCATTAAACGGAAAGAAAGGATGACAGGGACAAGTAATATTCTGGTGTTTTCTGTTAAAATGTTGCTGGCATTTGAGGTGACTTTTTTATACTTTTCTAAAAGAAAATGTGTCATTGGTAATTGATTCTGTTGGGAAACATGATAAAAATCACATATACTCTCACAGCTTAAGGGACTGTCAAATTTTAACTCCATCAGTTTTCTTCTAGACATGCCAGACAGAAGTGTTAACAAGAAAATGTTAAATAACTTAAAAGTTTTAAACTGGTATTTAGGGAAGGAAGATTTTAATTGTAAGCACTGATTATACCAATAAGCCTGAAATGGACATTTTGCATTTTCAAGATTTTAAGAATTCACAACAATTGAATAATTTAATATCATGAACCTAAAGTGGAATTACAACTCTGTATTGGTTGAAACAGTTATATTTGTGACTATATAAAACTTGCAGCCCTATTATTATCTTATTTTTCATTCTTTCTATCCCATATTATCCTTGTTTGTCCTGGAAAAAAGTTACAACTGCAATTTTGATGAAAGAGACCTGGCTTAACTGTATTCCTTTCTAGATGAAGCATCTCAGCCAACTTCATTAAGTTATAGCTTGCACAACCTGAACTGCAAAATTGAGCATAACTAAAAATATCTAATTCTTTATGCAGTTTTGGCAGCTATTCCATGCTCTGGTACAAAGTAGGTCATCTACAATTTTTTTAGTGTAATGGATATTCTGTTGTACAATAGCATCATTTACCTCTCCATTTACTCTAATTGAGGGCAATTTAATTTGAATTAAATTTAGTTTTACGGCTGAAGCACCAGAATAACAGAAAAGTCAAGGTGAACACAGTCTTCTTTTTTGTTTAGTTGATTAAAATGCATTCCTATGCACTTCCTACTAGAGAAAAGTACTACACACAGCACATACCAAAGGCAATATTAATAAAGTAGAAGCCATTGGAATGAATTCTCACTGAAGAACAGAGAGCTAAAGGAATATTTTATCACAATGAGGTATTTCTCTGATGGAATGTCACTGCCGCTCAAATGGTTAAAGGAGATGAATCTAAAGAGTAAATAATAACCACAGGTGCATGTATTAGCAGATAGAAATCAATATCTATATCATTAAAAGCCTGTATTAATCAGAAAAATGTTATTCTGATTGACAATTTTCTTCACCTGTGTTCACTTCTTTCTTTTTTCCCTCCCTTGTTGCTACCAGACCAGATATCATATCTATGTTTTTAAACCTTGTTGCTTTTAAGAAAAACTGAGACTAAATTGGCCACTGCAGACTCCCTGTGAGGAGACTTCAAGTTTCCTGATTCAGGATGAGATGACACATCAGATTACTGAGATGAGGTCTGGAACCAACGTTTTGTGACTATGCCATGGAAAGCAGTGGTACAGATGAGAATTCCATCTGTTTTTAAAGGTCGTGGCTTGTTCAAAAAGCTTTGTGTCTCTATCCCTTCTGTCTGATTTATCTTGTTTTAAAAGTTTCTCCAGGCCTTGATTTTCCAATGTAATTTCATTTATATGCTTTGCAGTTCTGCCTTTTTTTGTTCTCATTTTCATTGCCTTTGTTTCTCAGCATTTATTTCTGCTTGATCCTTCACCGATGTTGCTTCAAGCTCTGTTTTTTGCTTGTACCATATTCCCAGTTTCATTTTTTCTCGCTGATAATCACTTTTCACTACCTTTTCTGATGATTCTACTTACAAGGTCTTTGTTTCATCTCTCCTCTTTTGCAAAGTGCCATTAGATCAGGTACTGTGGAACAGTTACCTTGTGTGTTTCCAGTGCAATCTATGACAACTAAACACTATGTAGAGTGAGCATTTGTTAAGGGATTATTTTTTCTGTTCTTATTACCAGAAGAGTCTAGCTTTTATTCTCTTATACTTTTCTTCTCTTTCTACATTTTGAATAAAATTTAGCTTCTACAACTTCCCAAAAGTATCTTCACTAGCATATTGAAGGGATTTTTCCTAAACCCTTCAGAAAAATAATTTTACTGCCAATATATGCTTACAGGAGGTCTTCTCATGGTACAGTGGAGGGACAGATGAGCTGTGAGATGCTCAATACAAGAGGCCATAGCTGAAGGTTACACTGCCAGGAGTGCTACTGCTTTTGGAAGGAAATTGAAGTATTTTGTGAAATAAAGAGGTAGTTCACAAGAGATTCTTTTTCACATTCACTTTACCTCACTACAGGGACACTGCAGGGACAAATTTGTGTATATACACCAATGAAGTTGTACATGGAAGCCAAACCTAAATTTTTCCTTTGGCTTTAGGGGTATTTAATACAAGACAGATTGATATGAAGATTAGGTATCTAAGACAAGTTAACTTGTTGCCTGTAAAATGATAGAGAATAAAAAGCACAATAAATTATAGTAATTGGGGAGAAAAAATCTTAAACTTTTTGGTTCCTCTTAGCCGTGCCTGGCTTCAGTCCTCTATGTTCTCCACACTTCGAAAAATTTGTTGTGCTGAAACATCAAAAGTTTTAAGTACAAAAAATATTTTTAAATGCTCCTTCTCTTGCCTATAATATCAAGAATTGTGACAAATAAGCACTTCGACAGATCACTGCAGGGTCATGATAATATGTATAATATTTAATTTGCTTATTTTTATTGTGTTGATTTCTTTTTTATGTCTGCACGCATGAAGATTCTCTGATAAGGCATCGTGGTCAGCACAATGCAAGAACCAGCTTCAGCAAGGCCTCTTCTGGATTTTATGAAAGAGCTTGAAAATTTAACAGAATTAGATAGGGATAGGGATACTTCTTCTCTTTAAATGAAAGCACTAATTTTCAGGTGCTCAGCAGTAGGCATTGTCAGCCTTGGAATGCCAGAGCTAAATAGTCTTTTAATATTGATAAGAGATTTCCACAAAAAAAGGGAAGATGATGGAGGAGCATATCTGCTCTTTTTCAGAAAAGTCTATGCAAATTACCTCTTTCAGAGCTCCTTCAACATTGTCTCTTTGGTGTGGCATTCCAGGATACCAACAAATCTTCAGTTTACCCTTTTCAGTTTGCTAATCAGGATAGATACTACTACCAGCAGCCTAGACAGTTTGTTTGGGGTTTTTTTGTTTGTTTTTTTTAAGTTTTATCCAGTAGAAGGGTTAATATCAAGATGTAATCCATAAGCACTGTTTTAAACTAAAACACTAAAATAAAAAAAAACCAAGCCCACAAAAATCTCTCAGAAAGTGGTCCTATCTTATTTGTGTTTGTTGAAGCATGCTCCATCATAATATGTGCCTCTAACACTACTGAGACACAGGTTATAGACCAGGGAGATAATGAGATCATTTACACTGAGACTATAAAATTGCAGCATAAGGCAAGTACAGATCTAATGCAAGGATTGTTATAACTTGGAAATCTGGAAGTCTTGGAAAACTGGACAGAGACCTGCAGATTTCTGTTGTAAAAAGATGGTGAATATACTAAAGGCTACTGTTACCTTAAAACAAGTGTTTTTGAATCTTTGGGATATTGTCTACTTTTAATATTAATCCTTGTTGTATGCATTCTAAGCTTTTATTTGTCTTCTCATCATTCTACTCTCTCCTGCTTGTCAACCTCTGCTATCATTCCCCCTCTCTCTGTTATTCCTCTGGCCTCTTTTTGTCTTCTTCTTTTGCAATTGGCTTTATTTTTGTCTCCCTGGAGAGACTCAGATCACATTAGAAATGTAGGTTAGAGTTCTGACGTCATTCTTATAGAAAGAAGAAGAAATTGTAATTTAGTGTTCAAGGCTGTATAGGAAGTCCTCTTACAGGTCTGTGTAATAATGCTTTTTCATGATCCTGAGATGCTTGAATGTATATTTGTGGATCAGGAAAAAATGAAAATTTAGGAAGGTATAACTTCAGATTGTCTGAAAACTTAGGCAGGTTTCTTTGTCTCACTGTAGGGTTGGTGTTGTGCTAGCCATCCAGTGAGAAAAAAAAAATCAGAAATGTCACTTTAAAATAAATTAATTCACTGAGTTTCGGATTTGAGATGCATCTATTTCATCAGCTCTTCCTTGTTTAGACAATGCTGTGTGCTATGAATCCCATAACAAGATGCTTCAGTCCCTACAGTTACTATAGGAAACATAGGTGCCTGATTCAATTTCATAGATTCTACTGCACAGCCTGAAGCAATGAAATTTAGAGCAGTCAGGTTTCATGCCTATTAGGCATCTTTCTGAATAGAAATAGTTATTCTTGAGCATCTGACTTGTATAGATTGTTCTGTCAGGTCAGAATCAAATCTTGTTGTAAAATGATACAATAATTTTTTATTACAGTATTTCTGTAACAAATGCTACATACATAGAAACAGCAGTCTCATATATGTTAACACAATTCTTTCTGAACTCAAAGATCTCAAATGTAGGCTGTTATTCTTTTCTAATGGTTGTAATTATGCCTCAGTCATATGGTTGCTGCATGGTTTTAAAGTTTCAAAACCTATTGAAAATCATCCTCTATATTACACAATGCAAAATGTTTTTTCCAATTCCCTTTTTAAATTGACAAACCCATTTGTATAAGAACAGGATCTTTGTTTCTAACAGTTCACCTGCTATACAGAAGAAACTATTTTGTTGCAGAAAGCAATCATGTTTGTCTGGCATGATTTGCCTTTGGTAAACTCATCTTGGCTTTTGTCAAGCACCTTCCACATTCGTCTTGTAGGGTGCCTCAAGTTTTAAATGGGAAAGCTTTACCTCTCAGACATGTATGTGACTAGGAAGAAGTTTGGGTTTTTTAAATGTTGTTTGATTTAAACTCTTATAATTTTGCCTAAAATGTGTCATATTCACTTCCATGCTATTTCAAACGGTCTGGTCTTATCCATTTAGTCAGGACTAGGCAGTGAGGCAGCTTTCTTTGTAATCAAGTACTGTCCTTGTAAATCTATAAGCTGCATTTCCCATTTCCCTCTCAGTAGTGAATTTTAATGCACAGGCAGTGTTGTAGCTTGTTCTAGTATGCTGTCTGCTTTGTCTGCTCTGAGCAATCAAGCTACAGAACATTTTAGCCACATCCATCAATCTCAGTAATATGCACCACAAAACACATATAACAATGACAAAGTCAACAAGCTTTTATAAGAACCTGTTCCTAATTGCCATTTTTATTATTTATTTCTCTTATTGGAGACCCTTGTAATTCTGTGTTTGTTCAAAATCCCATGTGATAGAGCAATGCTTTTTTTTGATTTGTTCTCTCAATGATACAGTTGATAGTATGGTCACACAAAAATCCTCTGGAAGAGCTATGAAGTTGTCCTTTTTTCAGGAGGCCTTCACAAGTCACTTGTAAATAATTCCTTAGCAAGCCAAACGAAAATAAAAATGGAGAGTAATACATGAGAATCTGCTGGATTTTTTTATCCCACTGAATTTTTTGCAATAAATAATATTGTTTCCTGAAGTGAATATTATAGAAAGCTACAGAAAATGTATTTTAAAATGCTCTGTAGTAAACAATATTTTTATGTAATGAAACAGGATAAAATTATTTAACTCTCTGGGAAAGTAAAAAGACAAAAATGTCATTAATCTTCTGTCAGTGATGCTTTTATGTAACACAAATAATGATGTTTGTGGTGCAAGAACTTGCTTCATCCTATCTTGAGTAAACGACTACACTCGCACATTGATTTATAAATTGGTCATCATGGATCACTTATTTCCTTGTTTAGTTCTGGTGTTAGGGGAAAAGTTCCAAATGCCGATCAAAATTTCTCTTAAACACTAGAGAAGATGTAGGTAGTTATTATAAACAAGAATTTTGTATGAAGTATTAGAGAATTCCTCATTGTATTCACAAACTGATGAAATGTATTGAGCTAGCTGGACTAGTAAACCACAGAGTCTCATTTCTGGTGCCTTGATTTCTTTCATTACATTTCTTTCATAAGAAACAATGTTTTGATCAAAACAGCAGGAAACAGCATGAGTATTGCATGAGTATTGTTCCATGCACTTATGTAAGCAGTTTCCAAGAGAAAGATGAACAGAAAATGAGTTATGGCTGTACATGAAGTACCTGGATTCTTCAGCTTTCTTAATTTATAGTTTAAAAAATATAGATTGTGGAAATTTGAGGGATCAAATCTAAAAAATTATCTGGAGTAGGGGGGAAGAATTAAATATATTTCTTGTTATATATAAGGAAACTAGAGATATTTTAATAATTGTCTTTAATATAAATTTAAAGCAACCTCAAATTGGGAACTGGGAATAGAGAGAAGGAGAGAAAGAGGCAGGCTTATTAAAAGTGAATACAAAAAAGTTTGAAAACAAGTACACTAAAAGTTATACAATTTTTCCATAGGAAGTAAAATAATATCTATCTACATTTAGATGAGCAAATAAGCCCATGTTGATCTCTTCGGTTGGTCAATCAATTTTTAAGTTCATGTTTTAACACTAACAAGCTGAACAGTTGCTTTAGGAAATATCAGAAGCCATTTTAATAAAGTAATAGTAAAGCACACTTGCTTTTCTTTGTTTTGTTTTTTTTTTCAATTGCAAGACTATTTACAGGAAGGGGACATTCAAATGACTTTGTTTTCCTTGTAGTACTGTGGTTGAAGAACCAACTTCCACTGGACCAGTCAATGTGGGATGAAAAACTGAGGAAGTTTTCACTGATTTTTTGGGTTCTGGGTTCTGTACACTTCTCTATGTATAATTCCATATAATACCTTGATTCAAGCTCAGACTCTCAAACTCAAAAAGATTTAAGATTTTTATAGAGGACGAAGATAATTAATGAACATTTCAAATTGGTCATTCGCATTAATATTGTTGAAAGTTTTATGCATGGACTTTTGCAACTCTTTGGATAACACATGATTTTAAAGGTGAACAGTTAAACACATTTGTATTCAAGGTTCCGGGTTTGAAAAACACAAGCAACTCAATTGGCGTAGTTATTGTTGAGGCAGAGAACGAGAAATTTTTTTAGAGAAAGCTATAAATTTTAGAAACCTACAATAGCATTTAAACTCTAGTGGTAAATTGATCAATAATTATCATATAGACCTCAATAAAGCTTAATGAGACTATGTTCCTTTCTGCCACCTTTCTTATCTACACGCATACATTTAAAAAAATCTTAAGAATTTCTTCTAAACAAATCAATTTTAGCAGGTTTTCTAAAAATTAAAATACCATCTTTTTCATCCTGATTTAAAGTATTTTGAAATGTCTGTTTGTATATGCAATATTCCTGTAATTAAACAATCAGAGTTATGCTACTCCTGTTACACCCCTTGTGCAAAGAGAATGGGAATAACTATCTTTTTCTATTGATATGAAATGATTCTTAAACTAACAAAACTCTTCAAATGTCTCTTTTCTAAAGAAGCCTTGACTTGCCTTCACAAAAGACTTGTTAAGTATTTTGGATTTTTACTTGTCTGTCAATCCCAACTGTGTTGACAAATACAAGACATTACCTGCTGTCCAATTCTTATGATGGAAAAAAGAATAAAACAGTACATGAAACAGTTACTTTATAGCAGTTTCATCTTTAGGGTAAGCTATTAATGCTATTTAAAGAAACTTCACTGGTAACACAGTTATAAACCAGTCAAAAAATTTTTATAAAACACAGTGAAAAACTGTCTTAAGTGAAAATTCCAAGTTGTGACTTAAAAGGGCCTGTGAGACCAACAGTTCCTGGTGGCCACCTGGCTGGAAAATCCCATTTTATATATGAATTGTTTTGAAGAAGTAGCAGCTGCTGATTTTGTTTCCCTTGGCATCTTCCAGAAGAGGATCTAAGGCTCCCTGGCCTGTACATTAAGTTATGACTCCTTAGTAAGTTGTGAAGTCCAGAAGGAGGTTATGATCAAACTGCAGGGCTTATTATTTTAATGACTCTAATAAAATGTTTTAGAGGACCATGTAAATTCCGGCCAGTTTTGTAGTGAAGAGACCAGCCTGTGCTGCACTTGAACTCAAGAGGAGAAAGGGATTTAGTTCAATTTAGTTTGTTGAAATTCAATGTGTAATGCTCCAGAATAGCAAGTGAAAAATACACTGTTTTCTTTTGAAGTGTGGAAACATTTGGGGGATTTGAAAATGTCGCATTCTGCTTTCTTTGACTCACTCAAAAGTTCTTGGAGTGAAGGTGTGAAGCAATGTTTTGATGGAAAATAAAAATAATAATAATTTTGAATTATTGCATAGAACACAGGGCTGAACATTGTGAAGGAGACTAGTTCTGTATATTCTTCTTCCAGGGATTTCTATACTATCTGCTGATTTTTTTCAGGGATCTTTTTGATAAAAAGCTGCAAAATGATAATATAGAACTTTTATTATTTGGTGTTTTACTTTTATTATGATACATATTATATGAAAGTTATACATTGATAATATTTTTACATATTAGGTTTCTAAAAGCAAAAATTTCAAAATGCTGTAATCTTGGAACAGTCTGTAAAAGAGGGTGCCATCAAGGTGTGGGATTAAGCGAACAATGGATGTGTCATTCAGCTAAGAACACAAAAGAGTTTAGAACAACTTAAAAAAACTTATTCACTTGGTCAGCAATTTTATGTTGGGGCAGTCTATGTGGTGCTGGTGTCCAAACATTCAGATTCACCCAGATCAAGTCGTCCATGCTCAGAAATGTAATCTTTATTGTCAATATAAATATACCAGCACAGTATTGGGATATTTGTTGCAATTCTGCCATACTACCTACTTATTGCACGTTTCTAATAATACTGTAAATATTACTACAGGTAGAAATTAACTCTTTTAATATGCACAAGGTGAGTATCGAAAATGGTTAACCATGGTTAAGAACCTAGAAAAAAATTAATAAAAATAACAACCTCAGTACAGTGGTATGGCTTTCGGAATGGTCTCCCACCAAAACTAAACAAAACCCAGAATTGGTTTTGCAGATAAAAGCATCTAAATTCCATATCTATTTGATGAAAATATCACTGCAATGATACCACATCTGCACTTTCTAAACAAGCCAGCAATTCACCTTAAAGTTTATCAATGACCTTAAAGTTCAGATACAAATTCCAATGTGCTTTGTAAAAGAAAATACTTGTAGCATCTTCTTTGTAGTGGTCCATTGCAATGTTCCTTCAGTTCTCTGCCATATAGATAAAAATCCAAAAACTAGGTGTGTTCTTACTTATTTCCAAAGATTTGATGCTGAATGTAGAGCAGATTTCTTTGTTTTGGAACATGACGTTATACTTAAAATGAAAGTTCCTGTTTCAGCTATTTGTAGAATTGCCCACTGCATAGTCTGTGTTACCTTGATGGGATGTGTAAAAAAAGATATTGAAAATGAAATTGCAAGCATACTAGAAACCAAAGGATTTTCCACAAGAAATAGAACTGTGCTTCTAAAGCATAAGCAAGAGAAAAAAATAGCATATTAAAAAAAAAATAAAAATCAGTGTTGCAGTTCAGCCGGTCACCAGCAGGCTTTATTAAGCAGAGGAATGGTGTATGAATTTCAGATGACAATAACTAGATTGTGCTCTGACCTGGAATATACAGTACTTGAAATTTCATGGCTCTGTCCCAGACTATTAGTAATGGCAGCTTGTATGCAGCAAACTCAGCATGTAGCAAATGATAGATAAGCCAAAATCTGGGCACCTGTCCATAACTGAATTGTAAATACAATTCTCTTTCTGCCTTTGGGAAAGTAGCGTCTGTCTTATACTTTTTAGCATAAAATTAAGAGATTACTTTTAATTAATATTCCCCATGTTCTACTACATGCCATATCTTTGTTGATAAATTGACAATAAAATTTCAAAAAATTTAATATTCTAAATATTAAATATGTTTATTCTGAATATAATTTATTTTGAAATGTTTGAAAATGCCACTCAAAACTCACACTGATTTGAAAATTATGTTCTTTAACTTCAGAACTATGTTGTGAAGTTTTACTTTAATGAGAAAAATAGAAATGTTTCTCTTTAATTTGCATGTAAATTTTTTTCTCACTCTATCATATTTGACTTTTATATTCTTTTTTCATCTTTGGCTTCCTCTGTTGATTGCATAATGTTAACATTGTAGGCATGAGGAGAAAATAGATCTGATTAGATATAGCTTAGATTAAAATTTTTCTTTCATGCTTGAAACACACTCGAGTAATGTGCAATTTAACCAATTGCACATTTGCATTTTGCCAATTTCACAATATTGTGCAAAAGGCATTGCTAAGCTAGTACTAACATTTCCTTCATTGGTTAGAATTTGTCATTACCAGAATTTTCATCTGCATACAGTATATACCAACAATCTGATAGCCTTTAAATTCAGATATTTTCAGAGTCTAAATTTAATTATGTTGCAGTAAAGCTGAAACATACTCTCCCTTTCCTAAAAAATGCAGCTTAAGATGAAATTCAGTCAAGATTCACCAAATTTGTACTTCAAGTGGGTCTTTTTATTCCAGTAACAGTTATTGTACGAAAATTAATTCCAGTATAATAAAGATTTTCAACAACCTCCTTCACTTCTAATTAAATTCTGCAGTATTTTGTCCCAATGATAAGTGTAACATTTAAATAAAATATGTTCAAGTGACACACTGTTCAAAGTGCAAATATCATAATGTAACCCTTGAGAATAAAGAAGGAATGATAAACCAAAGCTTATACTCTTGACAGTCCCAGCTGAAACCACTCCATGAATATTCCAGGTTAAAGTTTCGACTGATATGCAGTTGGAATATATTCATTTTTCAGATCTCTGGAATGCCATTGACAGGGAAAAAATCCCTTGTATCTGGCGAGGTGAGAAATCTTGATGAGTTCCTGCAGAGCTGTGGAAAAACCAAGGACCAAAAAAATCAGTAGCCAAGAGGGCCTTTTCAGCTAGAAAGAGCTCCATTTGAAAGCAATGAAGATGAGAAAATCTTCATGTGCTGAAGAAAAGGAACTAATTATTCTACTTGACTGCAAAAGAAATTACAGTAATTTCACGAATACAAGCCGCACCAATTTGACCAAAATTTTGGTGGAAACCCGGAAGTGCGGCTAATATTCCGGGGCGGCTAATCTATTAACAAAATTCTAAAAGCTGCCAACACGGAAGTGAGAGCCCGCGGCAGCCCCAAGCCAAGCTGGAGCCCGGCCGGCCCCGGCAGAGGTGGGAAAGCCTGGCAGAGGCGGGGCCAGCAGTGTGGGGGCGGGCGGCAGAGCCTGAGCCAGCAGGGCGGGGCAGGGGGGCGGCAGAGCCTGAGCCAGCAGGGCGGGGGAGCCCGGGAGAACTGGGGCTAGCAGTGCAGGGGAGCATGGCAGAAGCAGGAAGGCCGGCGGGTGGGGCTGCCTGGCAGCGGGGGAAGCCCAGTATAATCGGGGCCAGCAGCGTGGGGGAGCCCGGCGGTGCGGGGGCCTGCAGTGCCGGCCAGGGCGAGGAAACGCGGCGGCGGTGCAGACGGGAGGGGGCGGCCGGCGAGCGTGGTGGCGGCGGCGGCAGCCCTGCCGGCGGGGCGAGCGAAAGCGCCGCCGCGAGCCGCGAGCCGCGAACCGCGAGCCGCGAAAGCGCCGCCGCGAGCCGCGAACCGCGAGCCGCGAAAGCGCCGCCGCGAGCCGCGAACCGCGAGCCGCGAAAGCGCCGCCGCGAGCCGCGAGCCGCGAAAGCGCCGCCGCGAACCGCGAGCCGCGAGCCGCGAGCCGCGAGCCGCGAACCGCGAGCCGCGAAAGCGCCGCGGGGCGGGCGCGGCGCGGGGCGGGCGCGGCGCTCGCGAGGCGCGGCGCGGGGCGAGCGAAAGTGGCAGCGGGGCGGACGGTGAGCCCGGCGGCGGCAGCCCTGCCAGCCGGGCGAGCGAACGCGGCAGCGGGGCGGTGCTGACGGGAGAGGGGGGCCAGCGAGCCCGGCGGCGGCGGCAGCACCACCCGGCCAGCCCCGCCGAGCCGTGGCGCTGAGCTGGGCCACCCGGCCCCGTCGGCAACCATGAGCGGGCCGAGCCTGCCTGGCCCCGCCCCGAGCCAGTAAAGCCCGCTATGCCGCGATCCTGTTACTAATTGGCCAATTTGTGAAAGCTGCGCACGGATTCTCGCGACGAACGAAAGTGCGGCTAATATTCGGGGTGCGGCTTATCTATTGACAAAGACAGCAACATTGTCGAGGCACCGGGGGTGCGGCTTATAATCCGTGCGGCTTGTATTTGTGAAACTACTGTACACATTAATGACAAAGCTGCAGAACATAGTCTTGGTATAACAGCAAGGCAGATAAATATATTTGGCTCATGTGGAGGAATAAAAATGGTTGCAGGGATAGCATAGTGTCTCAATAATTGCTTTAGAAACAAGAAAAGAAACCTAACTTAGAGAAGATTATACAATTGTAAATGGGGGTGATTTAGAGGTGTTTCTTTTCCAGGTGTTTAGCAAGCTCAAATAGTGAACTGTGCAAAATATTTTAATCTTTATAGGGTGAATTATATAGGATAAGCCTTTGCATTTATTTTAAAGCAGACAGCACCATTACTGTGATTATCAGCAACTTGCTTCTTAGATAGTCTATAATTTCAGGGAGAAATTAAACAAAATATTGACTGATCAAAGAAAGACAGACAAACATGATTGAAACAGTTCTTTTGACAAAATTAATGAAAATACATTGAAGGTTTTTGGATGCTAATTAATTATTACAACAATGACTGAATATTTATCCAAAAGAAAAAAAGCCAACTGAAAACACAAATATGCATTTAATCCAAAATAAATGTATCACAAAATCCATTTACATCTAACTAATACAGGTATTGAGATAGCTACTGAACCATCTTTGTCCTTGTGATAAAGGCCTCTTCCCATTTCTTCCCTAATGACTTTATCCTGTCAATGGGTTCACTACTATGCAGTGATATACATAATGCATTTTATTATATTATCATTAATAAAATCCTAATATAGAATCAATGATACAGTAATATAACACGATGTTATCCAGACTCTGCAATACATAGAAAACAGAAAAAAAAAAAAGGTTTTAAGGAAAATTTCTTAAGGGTAAATGAGTGGGAAATTCCTCATAGGGGGCATATTACATACCCAAAGTGCCTGTTTGCTTTTGTCAGGGTATGCCTAGGAGGGAGCCAAGTGGCCTCACCCAGGGCCAGGACCACTCTAATGTCTGATCAGAGCAGACACACAGTTCCAGTGGACAGGAGCAATCCAGAGCCTGGCAAGACCTTATTGGATTGTCTGAACACCCTGCTCTGACTCTGGTTCTTCTTAAAACATCAGTATTGTGATAAGTGATGTTACTCTGGCTAGAATGCAATGATCACAGTGTTTTTTGTTTTGTTTTTTTTTTTGTTAAAGGCAATCTGTAGTTTAATTGCATCAAATAAAGGATTTCTGATTATTTAAATTATGTCCATTCTTTAATTATTAGTTTGATTTTGTGTTTAACCAGATTTTTTTCTAAATATAACACAATTTATTAATGATTGAAATTCAAACCAAATAAACACTGTCCAATGATTGTACATCAAATACATAAGTCTTCTTCCATGTTCAAGAAAGATTGATTTAAAAATCAAGAGAGGCATCATTTTGTATTTTAATTCTTTCAAGGTTTTGAAAATAGACAAGAAAAGACACAAGATGTATTATATAAATTTCTTTTTATTTTATTTTTTTTTCTTCCCGGAACCTGTATGTTAAAAAAGAGTGTAATTTTCTTCAAAGGGCCACTGGTTTCCACTGACACCTCAAAAATGATCAATTTCATGTGACTCATCTGTTAATGACCACATTATATTCTGTTTTATATATGTCTTCAGCCATTGTAATCTTACCTTCTTTAAAAATTACTTCTTTAATGAGGCTATACCAGTGGTAAAATCTAAACTGCTTTCTCCTAAATTTCACATTCAGCACTAGATATGGCAATCACAGTTCACATCAAACCCCATCCCAAAAGATCTCTTCTAGTACACTGAAAGGTCAATGTTCAGATCAGTACTTTGATCCACTATGCTTTCTTGTGGATAAATCATGATAGTGCTGAAAAAAGTACATTCTTCTTGTATGTTAATCCTCTTCTTCTAATACTAGTCTTTTGGAGTCAGATTCAGATAATGTATATTCTACTCTCACTCCCTACCCCCGCCAAAAAAAAGATCTTAAATGTAAGAATTAAAACCAAAACTTCCATATTAATTTTAGTTTCTGCAAATGCATATTAAAAGTGTAAGCCCTTATCTGTTTAGCAGCTCCGTAGAATGGTTTTCCTAGTCTAAAGATTCATCGATTCTCCATACAGAAGAAACTACTTTTTGTTTTCCAGAAAGCAGAAAATTAATAAACTTAGTCTTGACTACCTTACTCATTTCAGTGTGTTAACTCGTCTCCACAGCCAGTTTTAGTCTTTCTGTAGCATTTCACACTGTCGTTTATCTTTAATGTAGATGGTTGGGGTTTTTTCTCACATCACTTTGAAAAAAACTCCTCATTTTCTCTTTTGTTTTTGCCACAAAACCAGAACACTTTACCATCAAAAAACTGCACAATTCTGAGTGTCATTTATATAATCCATAAGGTAGGGGTTTTTATAACGACCCTGTGTACAGGCATATTTCTTAGAATAGCTTCCCTTGAGTTTGTACATAACTGAATGTCTCAGCATTTTCCTTTTTAAATGAATATTCTCTTCTTATTCTCTGCTACCTACAGTAGGAAACGGGTTTCACTGAACATTTAATGTTTTTCTGAAAGTAGAAGAAATTTAATAAATGTAAAAGACTGAAGTGGTTGCTTCCTTTCAGCCTTAGAACTGTGCTGAAATCTTTAATATTGTCCTCATTCTGCCACATCCCTTGATTCTCTCATTTTTTCTTAATGAAGGATTTACATACCCATTAATTTATGTGGTTTTCTAGTGAAACCTTTATCCTCTCTGTGTCCCATTAATTACTAGTATTGTTCTGGTACCAGTTTTTCTAACATCACATTAATTTATGCATCTGTGCCCATACAAATACTGCATTTTATTTCATGTTGCTAGTTTATTTATCTTAGGCATAAATGCTGGGTATAGCTGTTGTGAATTGCTCCTCTGAACAAATTATCTTAGATCTTCTTTGTTCTGTTTGCTACACTCTCATAACACTTGGCAGTGCATTTCCATCACCACCCTTGGGCAATATGACAATATGATCTCAGGAACATTCTTTAGCCCTCAGCCTCATTTACTGGCAGTTCAGCTGCCCTCGAGTTTATCAGAAATACTGTCTGCTCCCAAAATTTCTGTTTTTGCTAATACCTCCCTGGTGATTCTTCAAGTGACCTAAAGCACTTGCGACACAGCACTTGCAAATTCTTGAAAAAAATCCCACCAATTATTGCAGTTCCCACTACCTTTCCTTTGTGCCATGATATTGCCTTGTGTTGCATCATTTCCTTCACCGTAGACTTACATGTGGTTTTTTTGGTTGAATAATTGTAACTCAAATCTCTGCATGTTGCTCTGCTTCAAAATTGTTTGCTGTTTCTGTGTAGAATTTGAAGTAATCTTTCCAGTGTCAGAACAGTCCATATTTCACAAGCTGTGAAAGCAAATAAGCAGCCTCTTATATTTAAAACAAATTATTTGGCTTCTGCAAGTTTGAACAGGCTTACTCATCCTGTGTTAGTCAAAAAGTAGTTTAGTCATAAATGCTTTGTTTTTATCTTTCATTTCACTGTGTACATAAAAACATCCTGTATGTGTCCTACTTCAGAATAAGTGAAGTTCTCTTCATCTGTATTTTATTTTCTTTTCCTGACTTGTTGAAAGCTACTGCGAACATCAAATACTTTGGAATAAGTTTGCAAGTTCTACACTTTTTAACATTTTGCAAAAAAGCAAATAATACTCAAGATGCTTAAATATTTTTCAAGCAGTTCCTTAAGAGATGAATGTCCATTCTTTCTCTCTCATGCAAATTATGTATTTTTAGTTTCTGTGTTTTACTTCTGGCCTAGCTTGTGATCAGAAGTCACTCAAAAATAGTCTGTTCTAGGATGGTTTAATGACAAACTAGCATAGTTTAAACCAAGTTTCAATATGATACAACAGTTAGTTCTAAGTAGCTCTCACTTTAGTGTCCTAAACATTATTTCCCACCAACAATGTTAATGAAATTTTTTCACTTGGACTTTCATATCTGTCCATTCTCTTAAACGCTCTTAAAAGTGATCTTTCAGCATATAGAATGTATTCACCTAGCTGCATTTCTGTATATTCAAAAGGTGAAGATTTTGTCATCTATTTTTAGATATAATTAATTTTTAAACTTTGCAAATGTCTTATTATCTTTTCGAAATAAATAAGAAAAACAATTTTTGATGCTTTCCATATTTGACTGATTTAGAAAGCATAGAATTTTTTGTCAAAATTAGAGAGGTGGGAGCCTTTTTCAAAGTACAGTAATTTCACGAATACAAGCCGCAGCAATTTGACAAAAATTTTGGTGGAAACCCGGAAGTGCGGCTAATAGTCGGGTGCGGCTAATATATGAATAATTTTCTGACATTTACAACCCCAGACGTGCCAGCCAGAGTGCCGAGCCAAGCACCGGCCAGTAAAAGCCGGCATTTCACAATTGTTACAGTGTTACTGTGTTGCCCTGGCTCCCTGCAGGCAGCACGGGGGGCGGGGAGAGAGGCGGGAGAGCTCTCTTCTTCCCTCCTCTGCTGCAGCCCAGGGGAGGAAGGGGGGGGGGGGGGCGCCGCCATTGCCGCGGCCCCGGGAGCCGACGGGGGGGCCGCGCCGCCATTGCCACGGCCCGGGGAGCCGACGGGGGGGGCGCCGCCATTGCCGTGGCCCCGGGAGCCGACGGGGGGGGGGGCGCCGCCATTGCCGCGGCGCGGGGAGCCGACGTGGGGGGCCGCGCCGCCATTGCCGCGGCCCGGGGAGGACGTGGGGGGGCCGCGCCGCCATTGCCGCGGCCCGGGGAGCTGACGGGGGGGGGCGCCGCCATTGCCGCTGCTCGGGGAGCCGACCGGGGGGGCGCCGCCATTGCCGCGGCCCGGGGAGGGGGGGGGAAGTGCGCGCCGCCATTGCCGCGTCTCGGGGAGCCGGCGGGAGCCCCGCGCCGCCATTGCCGCGGCCCGGGGAGGGGGGGGGAAGTGCGCGCCGCCATTGCCGCGGCTCGGGGAGGAGGCGGGGTGCTTTGTCCGCGCCTGCCACCGGCGCCACGGGCGCGGGAAAGCTCCGTCCCCGCCCGCCGCCGCTGCCGTAGGAGCGGGGGAAGCTCCGTCCCTGCCTGCCACCGCGGGGCAGCGCCGACCTGGGGTGACCGAGCCCAGGGGCGGCGGCGGCCGGCCCCGAGCGGCAGCACCGGGCTGGAGCACCTGGCCCCGTCAGCGGCCCCTAGCGGGCCGAGCCTGCACAGCCTTAGCTCAGCCAGTAAACCCCGCCCTGCCGCCGTTCTGTTACTAATTGCACGCGGGTCCTCGCTGCGAACGACAGAGTGGCTTATATTTGTGTGCGGCTTATATATGGACAAAAACCGAAATATTTGCCAACACCCAGAGATGCGGCTTATACTCAGTGCGGCTTGTATTCGTGAATTTACTGTACTCCTTGGGACAAGAGACAGGATACCCTATTCCCTACATTGATGCCAGGTAATAATGCCTATCACTGCAATGAATTTTCAGTAATAATACAACTCCATGTCTAAATTGAAGTGTATGAGATACATTGAAACAACTTGATCTCAAAATACTATGTAAAAATATGCTATATCTTCTTTAAGATATGTATTGCTTAGTGAGACTGTATTAGGTTTGATTTACCTTATATTATATAGTGCTTATATTCCTCAAACTCATAGGAAAGCACAAATCATGCCACTTCTTCTAAGTAAGTGTATTTTAATATACTTTAGTGGGTCTATGTTGTTATCAAAAATTGCTGTTAACAGAAATTACTCCCTTTCTGCTACTGAAAGTCTCTGCAAAAGTATAATTGCAACAATTCCATCAGTTTATCTTCATTGGGCAAGTAATCAAGGATGGTAGATTGTGACAGTCGAAAATCACCCATTACAGCCATTCAACAACACCTCGCTGAATGGCCAAAATAACAGAAAATGGAATAGTACAGCTGATAAGGGTTTACATGTCAAGGCAGAAATAGTGAGGAAAACAGAATTGGGAAGGGTTTTTTAATTTTTTAGGGAAATAGATATTATACCTGGATTAATATTAAAGAGTTTATATTATTTTCAACTGGAAAACTAAATCATACAACCCAAGAAGAAGAAGATTGCATTTGATATAGTTTTACTTCACAGGTCATCACTTATATATTAATTAATTTCAAAATTGAAAATGTGAGGAGAAATATTAGGAAAAAAAGACATTAGCTTTTCTTTTGTGACTATAAAAATAGAAGAAAACAAAGTTTTAATTTACTTCACAAAAAGAGACTGTGATTGGTCTTCCAAAGTTCTTGTATACAGATGTATTAAAAGACAGTGCAGAACAATGAGCAAATCTAGGGATTCCTCACAGAATCCCAAAATGGTTGAGGTCAGAAGGGACCTCTGAAGGTCATTTGGTGCAAATCCACCTAGAGCTGGCTGGCAAGATCTGTGCACAGATGGCTTTTGAAGGTCTCCAAGGCTGAAAACACCACACCCTCTCTTTGCAACCTGTGCTAGTGCTCAGTCACCCAGACAGTAAAAAATTGTGACATCCAGAGAGGGTGACCCCTGTTTCAGTTTGTGCCCATTCGCTCTGGTACTGTCACTGAAAATGTCCAGGCTCTTTGCACACTCTACACAACCTCAGGTAATTATACACAGTGATAAGATTTGCCCCTGAGTCTTCTCTTTTCTGCAGTAAACAGTTCCAGCCTTTTTCTCTTCACCTTTTTGGCTCCTCATTGGACTCTCTCCAGTATGTCCATGCCTTTCTTGCACAAGGGAGGCCCAGAACTCAGCACATCACTCCAGTTGTGGCTGAGTAAAGAAGGATTTTCTCCGTCAACCTGCTGGCAATACTTTATATAATGAAGGTTATGTGTACAGCAACAGCCCAGTTTTTTTTTGTCAAGTTCCTTCCTCGATGACTAGCCCCCAGCATATATTGACACCTTAGGTTTTTCTTTGCAAGGTTCATAACTTAACAATTTCCCTTGTAGACCTTCATGACTTTCTTTTCAATCAATTTCTCCAGAAAATCCAGGCACCTCTGGATGGCAACATGACCCTCTGGGGTATCAGTCAATCCAGAAAAAGACATGGCTAAGATAAAAAAATAAAACCCAGAATATTATCCAATATTTTATTCTGTTCATTTGGAAAATCCGTATGGTCTTGTATAAAATGGATTGAATTGGAAGAAAGAAGAAAAAGGGAAAAGGAAAAGAGGCAGAGATCATAAAGTGTGATGCTATATGGAGCAAATATATTGCATAAATAAGGTTTTTTTATTAGATACAAAAAAAAAGCAGTGCAAGAAAATAGGCATTCTCAAAACACTGAAATAAAAATTCCTTTGATACAAGTCTGAAGAGAAAAAGAAGACTGAGAGTAGAAGGTAGGGTTCTTAGTGCTAACAATGACGAAGACTAAAATAATAAATGGATTAAAATGTTACAATTACAATACTGGCTGGAAGGTAGACAAGGAGTCAGATGAACTATTGAAGGACAAGAGTGAGATGCTAATGACGAATGAGGTTCATATTGCCAAGAGGCTGAAAGAACCCTTTGCTGGTGTATGCATGAAAGAATTTGAAGGTCATATTCCACAGCCTGGGATAAATTTTCCTGGTGAAGCAAGTGAAATGTTAAAAGGCTTTATGGTCACAATGAAGTAGCGAGTTAGGAAATTAGACCTATTAAAACTGACATAGTACCAGGCCAGGATAAATTACATCCTGAACATCTTCATGAAACTCTGTAACAAGCAGCTGTAACATTTCTGGATTAGGTATTTGTCTCAATATGAGTAAGGAAAAAAAATCAAGTGATTCACCAAAAACAGTTAAAATAGTTTATCATTTAAGTAAAGGACGGAAATCTTACATGAACACTACCAATCAAAGCTAAACATTAATCGACCAAATGTTCTGGAAACATTGATAGGAGAAATACCTCATCATAAGGAATTGCAACTTACAGAAACTACTCAGTCCAGTAAATAATATGTGGAATCATAAAGGCACAACTATTATCTCTGGATGTTATTTTAATCAGTGTTATTTCAAAGGACTGGGGGGATGAATGGCCAAATTCTTTGACAAATATTTTAAAAAAGGGGATTTATGCTTTGGTGTGTTCAGTGAAAAGGTTACTTTAATCTATGCAGATATAAATGGCCACCGGCTAGTCAGTTGCAGCAAAGGCAGTCAGATATACTCACCAGTTACTTTTCTATGAGCAAACAAATTCAGAAGTGGGTTCTGGGTTAAATTAATCCTAAGGTTCTGAGTTGCACACTTTATAAAGACATTTGATATAATAGAGTATATGTGTGGTCTTTTCTGTGTGTGCACACATATGTACATGAGCTATGTGTATAATAGGCATAATTTAACTTGCATATATTCTCTTAAGTTTCATACTTACATTCTTCATAAATTGCTATATTTTATGTTTTTCTGATGCCATGTACATTTATTAAATGATTACTGCAAGTGCTAAAAAAGTTTTCAGCAGTTAAGCCCCACTAGAACTCTCCCATCACAAAATTATGAAGCTGACAGTATTGGAATCAGTGGTATGATATATGCTGTGGAAAATATCAGGTACATAAGAGAAGGACACTTGTGATAAACTATTCAGTTTTACTTGTCAATATGCACACTTTATGACGGAAGAACATTTTACATAATTTAGGAGTCAGCATTTCATGACTATCATGAAGTATTATGCAGGGTGATGAAGCATAGCAGAGGTCAAATATGTCTGAAAGAATAGCAAGACATAGGAAATCAGGAAGAAGTAAGGAAGGAAGAAAGGAAGCAAGCAGGAGTTGATTCAAATTCAGATGCAATGCTAAGAAGTTAGTCAAATGCAAAACCTGAAATTTGGATACAGGTTAGGATTTGGACTGTTTTCTATGTTAGTGAGATTACATGGATAGATTGTGGGGGAAGGTTTATGTCTATGTAAAATAGCATTTGTGACAAAACATTAACACATTCATTTAAAGACACTTTAACCAGAGAAGGTTGAGACTAAGATTTTCTTGACTCTGGATGTGCCAAAAGTCACATTTAAAAAGAGCCTGTAGGGTGTAGCACTAAGAATGCGAATGAACAATGAAAAGACAACCAACAAGCCCTCCAGCCACTTCTAAGGGAAATAAGTAGCAATGCAATCAGGAAAAAGAACTAGAGAAAAATCAGTGAAGACAACTTTGAAGATTTTTGACCTTTAATTCTTTTCCTGGAGATAATTTGCAGCCCAAATAATTAAGGCAAAACATCTCAATCTATGAGTCAGTTCCATATACTGAACAGCCGTAACCTCAAATCATTTCTGGAGATTTCAAGCCAGTACACTGTGGTCATCTTAATAATAAATATCTCACTAGTAAACATCTTCAAATTCAGCTGATGAAAAAATATTCAGCTGTAAGTGAAGACTAGTGTAAAGGTGAGGCAAAGCTAGGGCTCATCTTAGAAAGCCAAATAGAGTCTCAGCCTTCAGCTAGTGTAGACAGAGTAGACTAGAAATGAGAAATAGATGGGTGCTTAAAATCTAACCTGCCTGAGAGAAAGAGACTAACCTTTAAGAAGATCTCATTCCCATTTTCTTCACATAAAACAGCCTGGAGATGCACATTATATGTCCCTGGTAAATTTTTCATTTTCTACTCAATTAGCTAGAAGTGCTTGCTTTCTTTCAAATTGAAAACCCTAAATTACTATTTTTGTAAAAAAATAAATTCTAATATAAAAACAAAAACATCAAACCACCCTATGGCACATAGGCTGCAATTTGTGTTTCCCTATGTTGTGTAAAAATGAGCAACTGAATATTTGCTTGTTAACAGCATTGTTTGCAAATCATGTTCTTGGTACATTCCTATAGAGTTATGTTTTAGTTCTTTTTATTTACTAGTACAGCTATATATTGTTCATGCATTTGAGAACAAGTTCAAGCCAACAACACATTCATAGTAAGACTCACAATAAAGCTGAGGAGATTTTTAAAGGCTTTAAAAAGTTTCAAATACCTTTGTTGAAAAAAATTGTTATCAAACAAATTTATATAATTCAGTTTATTACTAAAATATATTTTCATTGTGTTCTGAAAAACAATTAAACCCACATTTTTCATAATATTTGACTAGGGTTTTTTTCATAATTATTCCTCCAATTGACTAAGGTCTGAAGAATTTTATTTTGAAATTACTACTATTAACAGAAAAATATTACTAAAAGCAAATTTATATGCATTCTGATGATGCATTAAAAAAAAAGAACATTAAAATGGAAGAAGAAATTGCTTCTACCTGAAATAGATTTTCATTTTAAGAAATGGCAGAACTATTCTTCAAAAGCCTCCATTACAGCTAATTAGATAGAAATTGAAGTACACAATCTCTTCCTATTTATGCCATTATATTATATTCTTCTCAGTGTAAAACTTAAAATACTCTGGAAACTATCTTTTTTTCATCACAGAAGCCTCAAGTTGTAACTCCACTGAATTTTTGTTAATATGAAGGCTTTAGATTAGTAACCAGTTGAATATCATCAGATATCTGACAGATAATCTCCAAATATGCATAACAGATTGAAAATTAAAGGCTTCTAACAAAATTGAATGTTGATTTACTTAAAGAGATTCTGAATTAACTTATTTGTGCTTAAAGTTATACATGTTTTTATTTAATGCCTGTTCAACTCTTTGCATAGCATGTTGTAGCTACAGACAGAGAGCACTAAGTTACCTATGAAATTTGTTAATGAAAAAAGTAAGGACACACATGAGTATGTAGAATTTCAAGGAAAATATTTAAGCAAAACCATGGCATGTGCCTTCAAAATTTATTGTCCCATTGCTTTTCTTTCAGTAGAAGTTAGAAAAATTGGAACATAGTGATGATCAAAGATAAAAAAAAAAAATTAGCATATTTCTTGAGAAAGTTTCTGGTTCATTTTATTTTTTTCCTCCTGGTGCACTTGTGAAAATTTGCGTCAGTTCATATGTATTGAGATAAGCTAATTTACCCTTCACAAAATTGTTTCAGGAAGTAGCAATACAAGAACATCTTGAACCAAACATATTAGTCAGCTAGATAAAAATGTAGAGTTAATTTTATTGCACTAAAATATTCTTCTGTTGTTGCAATTATGTCAAGACAGACGTGACTGGCATTATCACCAGTCCTTTATTAAAAACTTTTCATGCCTTCTCTCAGGCAAATCCACAAAGCACTAACTTCTTTCCTCACAGGCAGCTCCCCACAACACTGATTCCTTCTCTCTGCAAATTTTCTCCTTCCATTTGTATGACTGGCTAAACCCCAACCTGTCCCTTACCCGGCCACCTAATCCTGTCTGTCCCCCACACAACCACATGTCCCTTCCTCTGCACATCCAGCAGGCTCTGAGTCTCAATCTGCTATTACAACTTACTCTCAACTAGCTAGCCCACTCTTTTATAACTTCTATCCTCATTGAACAGGCAAGGCTGTTTCCACTCCTCGGTAATCAGTACAGCTGGAATTCATTGGGAAAGATTGCCTTCTGTACTATCCTTACAAACTATTCTCCCACACTTACAACCCATCTTCCCACATTCTGTTCTGCTCGATTTTCAGGTTTTTTTCCTGCCCCCTTTGATTCTCTGTATTGGATAATACATTTTCTGAGAATTTCCTTGTTTGAAGCTCATTTGTCATCCAGATCCAGTTTAGAGTAGAGTTCTCGTTATAAACTGATTCACAGTTACAATACTATTCTCATCGTCATTCTGTCTTGTTTTAGTGTGATGAATCTATTTCTGTTGTGGTTACCTTGTCATTCTTCCCAAGTCTGACTCCTTTAATTCTAAGTGGAAAAATGTTCATAGTGATATATCAGGATAATACATTGTTTGTTATGTACTACTCTAAAATTTATTCTTTGAGCCCTTATGTTCTGGGGGAAATAAAAAATCCTTCATAATCCTAATGGATTTAGAAGGAATGGAGGGCTAAATCTTACGGTAAATTCTGTTCCTTAAATTGCACGTACAGTCTCCTACATATATCCATTCTTCTTTGTCATCCTCACCAGAGAAAAGTCCTACAGACACTGCAAAAACGAAAAGGAAAAACCTCAAGCTTTTATGAAAGTAAGTTTCTTTCAGTAGAATCTGAAAAATACCCACCAATGAATTGCATGGGAGTAACAGACATCTGCAGCACACTTTTAAAAGTAGATACAATTTATAATTTTAAGTAGTAGCTCATGCTATTTGGACGGGCAGGAATTAAATGAATCACAGATTCCTTTTCCAAAAATAGAGTTTGTCTCAGGTTCCTGATTTCTCAGCACAGGTGTTAAGCTTGTCTAAAATTGTGCAGTCCTCTCCACAATGGCAGCACTCTTATCCTCTTCTGTCTAGGGATAACTTTGTTAGGTCAGGTCCTGTTCAGTCAGTAGCATTATGGCAATATGGAAGAATAGGGAAGATTTAGCTCTTTGGTAATGTTTTATTTAATTTTCTTACTTATGTTACCTTAGAAGGGGACTCTCCTGCTTTGTGATTAAGGATGGAGGAAGAAAAAAAAAAAGATATCTCAAGAATCTCAAGAAACCATTAATATTTTGAAGCACTGAAACACAAACGGTAGAAAGAAAAGATGCTACCTGATACTGGCCCAGGGTGTGCTGAAGGTTTTCTGTCCTTAGTGTGCATAGATCCATTAGATTATGGAGCACTTTCTATCAAGCAGTTTGTTCTTGGATAGACACATCAACTGTGATATTAATTTCACTTTCAGCAGAAAAGAAAATGCAAAAGTGCAGTTCAGGTGAAGACAACATATTTTACTTGGTTTTGTATTCAATGTGGGAGATTTGGGCTGCTTTAGAAAAAGGTCAAAAAAGCATCATTATTTGAAGAAACAACACATGGGCAATCTGGAGGTATGAATGACTGAAGAAATTTAGACTCCACTAGAGAGTGTGTTAAAAGGCAAGCATGTGTAAAGAAAAATCTATAAAGATTTAAATATATGTAATTAAAGAGTTAGGGAAAAAACAAAGAGGAAGCCCAGAATCATTTATTTGAAACATCCCACTGTGTTAAATGTAAACTGACTTGTTCAAAATTCCATCTGTACGTTGTATATCACTAAGGTATGCAAAGGGTTAAACAATAGAGAAGGAAAAACAAACTTTATCCTGGGTTTCTGTAATGGTTGAACCTGGCTGGATGTCAGGAACCCACCAAAGCCTCTCCATCATTCCCCTCTGCAGCTGGACACAGAGAGAAAATATAGCAAAAGTTCATGAGTTAACGATCATGTGAGAGATCACTCACTGAATACCATCAAGGGAAAACCAGACTTGAATTGAGGAAATTACCTGAATCAAAATCAAAGCAGGATAATGAGAAGTGAAACTAATCTTAAAAACTCATTACTCCCACTCCTCCTTCTTTTCCTGGGTTCCACGTTCCACCCAGCAGCGCAGGTTATGGTCAGTTCATCACAGATTGTCTCTGCTGATGTTTTCTCCTTCCTTCGTTCCAGGTCTTAATAGCTGTGGCAAATGCATAATTTTAAATATGTGGACTATGACTGAGTTAATTTCAGATTTGTGTCATCTGTTTTTTAAAAAGACTGAAATAGCTGAAGATATTTAATGATTATATTTTATACAGTTTTTTCATTGAATACACATGGGAAAAATAGTTTTTGAGTTAAATAAAATGAACATCCAAATATCAGTACCTACAAATATGCTATATCTTGCCACAAAGGTAATTCCACAAAACTGAAACCCTGCAACATAACAGAAAGAGCTAGATTTCCAATATTGCTTAAGAAAATGCCTTTCTACCTAATGGCTCCAAGCAAGATTTCTTTTTGAAGTAAGTTGGTAATAATGCATTACACATTTTAAAAATTCTCTAATTTTCAGGGGACAAAAAACAACTGAGAAAAGTAAGCCTAAGAGAACTCTGTTGATATTATTTTTTTCTGATATATATTCAAGAAGATGTTTTCTGTCCTTTAATACTGTTCTGCATTTATTATTTTAGTTCCTATTATCTAAATCGACTGACAGAAGGCCCAGAGTATTTTTATTTTTTAAGCTTTATAATAACATGGGAAAGAAATAAACTGAAAGAATGGGAGAGAAAAAGAATGTCTGTTAAAATATTTGACTGTAATATTTTATGATGAGATGTGAATATTCACTAGTTCAAACACAATATTCATGCCTTGCACCATCAGACTTATAAGGAATAAGCATTCAGAGAAAAAAAAAAAAAGATTTTATTTGGCAAGGCTGTTTGAAGGTTTTCGTTTCTTTTATAAAGTACCAGTGCCCTGAAACCACTCATTTTGATTTATACATGAGATAGAGCACCTCTACAGTAGAAGTTATGTGAAGTTAAGTGATCTGTGTGACCAGCAGCCTCCCTGTCTGTATGTAGAATGAGTGTATCTGCCTCTTTGTATCTCTTAAAGCAATCCCTCTTGTCTCCATCTTTCAAACAGCATTAAAAGATAACCTCTTTATAGATTGATGCTAATGATGAAGTCACAGGCTTGTTGTGCGTTTCACTGACTGGTCAAGTATTCTTTTGAAAAGGGTCTGAAATTCTCATTAGTATGTTGACTATTAGTGTTATTCTGTAGGACTGTGGTCAACAGATTGAAAGAAGATCAATAAAGGTCTGTGGAATTGCAAAAAGTTTGCAAGGAAGTAAACAAATTGTGTAGAGCTGCTATCATTAAAAAAATCCCCAAGTGATAGCATAAGCCTCTTTCTAGGCACAGCTCATCAAGATAAAGTACAGTAATTTCACACCCTTTTGACTAAAATTTTCCCTGGAACCCGGAAGTGTGCCTTATAGTCCGGTGCGCCTTATCTGATGGACAAAGTTCAAAAAATTTGCCTACCCGGAAGTGAGAGCTGCGAGCCACGGGGGCAGCCGGCAGGGCCACGGCTGCCAGGTGGAGGCGGGGCAGAGTGGCGGCAGGTACCCCCCAGCCCCGTGCAGGCAGAGCCGCCCCTACACAGGCACGCCCCAGCCTTGTGGGGGTGGCACGGCCCCTCCAGAGACGCCCCCTGGCCCCGTGGAGGCAACACGGCCCCTACACAGGCACCCCCCGGCCCTGTGGAGGCGGCATGGAGCAGCGGTGGGCATGCCCCGGCCCCGCTAGATACAGGCGGGCCTGGGGACCTGCGGCACCACCCCTGCCGGGTACAGGCGGGCCCGGGGGCCAATGGCTGCCGGGTTGAGGCGGGGCCTCGGCCAGAAACCGTGTGGAGGGAGCTGGGGGCGGAACCTCCCTGCAAAAAATGTGCGCCTTATAGTCCAGTGCGCCTTATCTGATCTACAAAGTTGAAAATTTTACCGACTCCTGGGGGGTGCGCCTTATAGTCCGGTGCACCTTATGGTCGTGAAATTACTGTAATTCCTTTCTTAGCAAATAGATAGCAAATTATTACAGCAAAGTAGCTTGTAATTGTACAGTGCAATCAACAGATATATGTATTTTAAACTTACTCTTTTTCTGTACTTTTTATATTCACTAAGGCTCTGCAGAAATCCTAAAATAAAGGAGTTGGAGATCTTCATTAGAATTTTAGTGTCTCCAAACTCTCCTCCTCACTCTGAAAACATTACTTTTGCTGAAAATCCCTTCTGTATTTCATTTTTCTGTCATAGCATCTAATATTGCATAAAATTGTGAAGATGTATTTTCTGTGTTACTGTATGGTGCATTTTCCAAAATGCAAAGTAGATCATTGTGCCATATAGCTGAATTGAAAGATTCAGATTAGAATCAGATAAAACACACTTACTTGAACAAGCTAGTAATTAGACTGAATCATGTAATGTGTCTCTAGAGCTACTCTATCCTAGTTTGCTTAAAGAACAGCTGACTCTGAAAGCATACTATTTACAAGGCATTCTGTTCCCATATTATAAATTTTTCAATATTTATCTTCCATTGTTCTTTACTACTAGGAGTATTTGCATGAAAACGGGATCTTTGTTTTTCGGGAGTCCATCTGCTGCTGCTGCTTATTCTCAGCCTGAAGTCATAATCCAGTGTTCAAGGCATCAGCCTTACATTTAGAGGAACCAGATGAATTGTCGGTATAAAAAAGTGTAAAAACACCCTCAGATTTTTTCTTTGAATGTAGTTTAAAAGGAGAAACTTGAAAACTCTCAACCACAAAACCTATTTTCTTACAAATTCACACAATGATGCACACCTAGGAAATCAGTAAGAAGAATCAGTAACTTCTTTAAAAGATATGAAGGTACTCCAGGCAGTTATGGAACTAGCTTGCAGAAAGTGGGTTTTGCTATGGTAACACCACCTACACTTGTTAAGTTCCCTAATGTCTTCAAAACCTATGCTGATTTTACCTTATTAAATGAATTTCTTAGACAGATTCTCACTTACCAAGTAGGATACCAGCTTCTGGTATTATTTTCATTACTTTGAGGGGACCAGAGAATTGCAATTCAGACACGGTCCTCCAAAAAAACCCATATATTTACAGTTGGCTTTGACAGAACATAGATTTAAGTTTGGTTTCAGAGTGTTTGTGATTGTGGCTAATGAACTAGAAATGTCATTCCAGATGCAGATAGAAACATTTGAATAAAAATGCATGGGTTTTTTTGGTTTTGTTTTGCTTTATATTAAAAAAAAATAAAAAAAAAAAGACAGAAAAAAAAAGAAGAAAAACTGATGTCTGGTGAGGGAAGTCACATACCAAATTAAAAATATAAGACACAGCCTGGGAAATAGAACTGTTTTTCACTATTTTCACGATGCCAGTAAAACAACTGTGTGTATATATATTGTGGGCCAAGAGACTACAGCTGTACATTCATAAGTCTAGAGAGCATGCAAATTTGTGGGTAAATATATAAATAATATTAGGCAGAAGACTAACATATTGGTGATTTTTTTCTGTTTTCCATGTATTTATGTTGAGGAGGAACTGAACATTCAAGACCCTAAAATATTTAACCTGAAATTATTTACAGCAATTTCACGATTATAAGTGGCACCTGATTATAAGCCGCACTTCCAGGTGTCGGCAACTTTTCGTTCTTTGTCCATATATAAGCCAAACCTGATTATAAGCTGCACTTTACAATATAGAGTGCGATAAAAGGTATCTGTTCTATCACCATCTGTTGAGGGTGGGGGCAGTGATCCTTATCTCCACGGCAAATATTCTGCTAATGGGCCATCCACTGAAACCAGGCAGGGCATTGTTCTTTATCTTTTCACAACCTATCCTTCCTCCAAAGAGTCATTTTCTGCTAATGGCCCATTGAGTCCCGAATTACTTCATCCCATTGGAAGTTGTTTCAACCAGGGGGAAGAGCCCAACATTTCTTACCAAAATAAAAACAGAGGTTTTGGGGACACTAAGGTAGCCCCTTTCTCTACTGGACTCCAGAGGAAAACCGGATTTCTCCACGTAACCACTGGACCTCCAGAGGGAAACTGCACCTTCTACAGGAGCACTGCTCCAACTGAGCCACATCTGTCACTACAAAAGGCCTACAGCCACCATTTAATGGGACTGCTACCAACACCCTGCCTGACAAGGTGTCAGGTTGTACTCTGACTTTGTCAGAGTTTGGAGTTTGTTTCTTTGTAATACTGTATTTCTATTTTGATTTCCCTAAAAAATAACTGTTATTCCTAATTCCCATATTTTTGCCTGAAAGCCCCTTGATTTCAAATTATAATAATTTGGAGCGAGAGGGTTTACATTCTCCATTTCAAAGAGAAGCTCCTGCCTTTCTCAGCAGACACCTGTCCTCCAAACTAAAACAGCAACTTTTTATTCTTTGTCCATATATAAACCGCACCTGATTATAAGCTGCACTTCGGGTTCGGACCAAAATTTTAGTCAAAATGGTGCGGCTTATAATCGTGAAATTACTGTAAATTTTATTACCATGGTGGAGTGTCTCAAACAATAGCAATTGTATTTCCTCCTGTCCATGTAATTTGATTTTCATTCTCGATTTAAATTAAATATTCAGATGGATTAAGAGAATGAAACATGGCCCATAATTATTGCAGTTTCCTACTCGTCTACATTCATCGCAGCAAATATAGTCCAGCTAGAAAATGTGCAAAGAAAATCAACCTGGGAGATAGTATGAGGTTTAAACTTACAAGCCATACTAGTTATTCAGAAGGCATTTCTAAAACTGTTACAATTCTACTGAGACTTTCTATCAATTATGGTTCACTTTATCAAATTAAAATTAAGTCTGCATTCACGTAGTGTGTTTTTGTTTCATAACCATGTACAATTTTCATTGCTCTTGACCAGTCTGAACAAGGTTTGTAAAGAGCAACCTAAAGTTGCTACCAACTGTTTTCATTTCATCCTCTGCCTTTTGTGTTTCAGCTGTGTTCATCCTCCTTTCTTCACCTCTTGTAACTTGGTCTGCCTTAGCTCTCAATAATGTGATGTTACTTGTTATTTAGGGATGTAATTCCAAGGAATTTTCCTGGCAGCATTTAAGAAAATAACATGGAAGAAAATACTGAAATGTATTAAAAATTAAAACCTGAGAGAGGCTTTGGTGTATTGTAGAGAATTTGTGTGAACGTTCTGTTACTAAGTGACTGCATTAAATGTTTGACATGTACTTATTTTAAAAAGCAAACAAACAAACAAAAAAAAAAACCAAAAAACCCCCGAATAGTCATTGTCAAGTATCAAAAGCCCTTCTATATTAGACTTAAATTATACCATCTGCAATATATGGTCTGGCAGTGCCCTGCAATTGCATTTATGAAAGAAACATCTTTAGGCTTAAATATAAGGAATTCTACACCAGCCCATCATGTAAATGTCAGAGATGGATTTCTATCAGTACTCGAACTACTTAAATATGCATTAGCATATATAATTGAAAGCAAAGAAACAGCAGCTCCTTCTATTCTCAGTTTGTTATTGCTTATGTGTCTTGATTCCCTCCCAAAAACTTGCTTAAGACATTGTTTTTTGTTCAGATTTTATTTTTCTTCAGGCACATGAACTAATAGACTTTCTCTTTAATTTCAGTTTTAGAACTGACAGCTTCATCAAACAGATTTTCTGAGAGATTAATGACTTTCATGAATCCACAGTGGACACTTGAACTTCTTTATTAGTTCTCTTTATCTAATAACTAATGGATATTTTCTTTCACATGCTAATTAAAAATTGTGTTTTATCCACTGTGTTAAGTTTTTGAGCATTCTGAGTTTTGATCTTATATTAAAGATTGCTTTTTTATGTAAGTGGAGGTCTTATATAAGACCCTAGTCAATTATTCTTTTCCTTCTAGATCAAATTCCTTATGGTCCAGTACCGTCCTTGCAAACAGTCAATCCATGGTCACTAGTCTGAAAGTTACTTATTTGTTTGTTTATATTTGTGCAAATGTGGAAAGAGATGCTGAACATATACACCTTGTTTGAATTCTGATGTAACATAGTAAAATGTGAGCAAACCTTTTTTTTTCTCTCTTTTTTTAATGAACACATGAGTTACTAAAAAATCTGAGTTTAAAAATATCCAATAAGTGGTAATGATGTTCTAACACATGAAGGAAATTTCAATCCCAGTTTGGAGTCCATTGTGTTAGATTACATTGCAGTTGCTTATAATCCTTATGTCCTTAAGTTTAAAAAAAGCCTTCAGAAATTTCAGGTGTGACTGACCAGTCAACAGATGTGTTTATGTATATATACATATCTTCATATATCTACATCTCTTATGTATATATACATATTGCTGTATCATATAGTATTAAAGGATACAACTGATCATACATTTTTTTTTTGCTTTTCTTCTTTAGATGTAAAAATTGTAGGGTCTGAATTTCATGAAGGTCAAATTGGCAAAAGCTAATAAAAACTCAGCATCTCAAATTGAGGTCATGTTTTCTAAAGAATCAGCTCCCCTTTAGGACTCAAATTAATTGGCCAGATTGCCAAAAGAGTTTGCATTAGAAAAGTATTTTGCTTTTTTTTTTTTTTGCCTTTAGAAGAAAAAATATTATTTTATAATAATTATTTCCAGTTTTAGATGAACAGTACTTGAAAATATGGCCTTGAGGTCTTCTCAAAATCTGGCTGTAATTGTGAAGCTGAAACAACCTTCTCAAATCATAGTTACTCAAAATGTCAGGAATATCCTGAATATGACTGAGTTTTATAACTTTGTCAATCAAGCCAATCAATAAATAAAATGTCAGATTATGAGTTTGTCTATTTATTGCCAATAAAGTTTGAATTTTAATTTTGACAATGTGCCTGAGAAATTATGATTTTCCATTTTCCTGTTAACTCTTCCTAGCAGACTTGCAAAGTATAGTTGTAGTTTGCATTTGGAAAAAACAATTTTATTTTGTAAATTCTCAAGAGTTTCATGAAAATATTTAAATATACCTTTATTTTGTCCAAAGCTCTTCAATATTTCACATTTAATGTGGGCTCTTACTGGAGTGCAATGATATTGTGGTCTAGGCCCTCACTTAACATGTCTGTCTATCTCTTAGCTTCCCTCTACCATATATGCCTGCAAATTTTATTCTTCAGCGAAGATGATGAAACCAATGGCCACGATTATTAATTATAACTCATTAGTCCTATACACAATGGTGTGATTAGACTTTTCATATATAAAGATGATACATCTTCCAATAGGATACTAACTTATAGAGACATTCTTTTTATAACAGAAAGTATAAAGCTCATGTTATTACATTAAAGATAACTTTATTTAGTCTCAATATGACACGATTAATTCTTCCTATAAGGTATTTTGACCTTTTTTTTTTTTTTTGCCTGTGTTCTCTTTAAATTCATTAATATTTTGATATTATGGTGACTATTAACAACTTTTGTTACAAAAATTGGAGCTTTTGCTTAGTATATGAAATTACACTACAATGACAGAATAATATAGCTATGGAATATACAGTGGTTTGTCAGTGCATCCAATCCTTCTGTTTTTCAACGTAAATTCAATTTTCATGCATATAACACATAACTACTTAAAAAATAATATTACCTAGAAAATAACATTGAAATTATTTAGTATAATGTGAACTATACTGTATATTTTACCTCTTTTTCCATACCTCCCCTGCCAATAAAATCTCCCTATAATGCCCATGGGATTTTATATTTCCTAAAGTATTCTTACCTTTGAATCCACTCTGTTTTTACTTCTGAGTAGGTGTAATCATCAAAGGGTGCCAGACTTAATTTTCATTCCTAGTGCATTTCATAAAGTGTAGGCTCTGTGAGGTACTAAATATATATACATATACATAATCTGAATGTGTTGCAGGCAATGTTTCCCTGATTTAGATATACTGTTTCCTGAGAAGAACTATCATATGCTATACCTGTAGAAAGATTAAATTTACTTTATGTAATCTCTGACTCTTCTATGCTATCCTCCAAACTTTGAGACTGGCATCCTCCGTGGCCAACTATGAGCAACAGTGTGATGGTTTATATAAATTTAGCCCTAGATGCTGATACTGTGGGAGAGGGAAATATTAGGTAGAAGAGAGGAACAAATATAGATCAAGAAAATAAAACATTTCCACCAAACTCTGACATTTTCATGGTAAAAAATTGTAGTTTTCCACATACAAACTGCAAGTGTATGTATGCTGGGAAAGGGAGAAAAAAACACCATCTGTGGGGTGAGAAGTACAGTAATTTCATGATTACAAGCCGCACTGACTATAAACTGCATCTCTGGGTGTTTGCAACATTTTGTTCTTTGTCCATACATAAGTCGCACCTGATTATAAGCCTCTCTGTTGTTGACAGTGAGGACCCGCGTGCAACAAAGTTGCCAAATAGTAACAGAATCGCGAGATCGCGGGGTTTACTTGCTCAGTTTGGGCCATGCAGGCTCGGCCCACTCGGGGTTGCCGATGGGGCTGGGTGGCCCAGCTCAGTGGGGCCACTCGGGGCCGGCCACCACTGCTACCGGGCTCACTCGCCCCGGCCCAGCGCTGCCCCATGGTGGCAGGCGGGGACGGAGCCTGCCGGCACCCATGGTAGTGGTGGCAGGAGGGGAAGGAGCCCCCCATTCCCGCGGTGGTGGTAGGCAGGGGCAGAGCCTGCCTGTTCCTATGGCGGCAGGTGGGGGTGGGAGCCCCCCTCTTCCCCCCCAGGCCACAGGGATGGCAGCACGGAGCCCCTGCCTCTCCCCCGGGCTGCACTGCCTGAAAGAGGGAGCCCTCGCTTCCCTCCCCCCGTGCTGCCAGCACAGAGCCCACCTGCATCTGTCGAGCAACAGGGTAACCAATTTGTAACAATCGCGCAATCTCTGGTTTTACTGGCAGGTGCTCGGCTCGGCACCTCGGCTGCACTTCCGGGGTTGGAAATTTCAGAAAATTTTTCACATATTAGCCGCTCCTGAGTGTAAGCCGCATTTCCAGTGTGGGAGAAAAATTTTAATCAAAATGGTGCGGCTTATAATTGTGAAATTACTGCAATTATGGAATGGTAGAGAAGGAACACAAAAAAGTGTAATCATGAAAATGAGAACACTCCATGGAGGATGTGCGAGAAGTTCCTCTGAAACCTCTGCTGGGCTAGGTGGGCTCTGCCCTATTAATGTATTTAGCTGGTGGCTGATTCCTTCCAGGAGAGGCACTTAATTTCAGAACACAGCCTTCTCATTGTGGCTGTGATTTTAAACTTACTGGGTAATGGAGCATATTACCATTTACCATATGATGAGATGGCCTTGTCTGTCAGCCAGGGAGATGCTTAATGTTATATATTGGTCAAATGAGCCAAAAAAAGAGAGAAGGGAAAAAAATTCAAGAACCTTGAGCCCTCTAACAAAAGGGGAATCTTCTCCCATGGCAAGCAGCCACATAGTGTTTTTTTAAAAGATCCATTTTCTCTTGAAAATTGATTAAGTACCTCTAAATCACATAAGAGAAAGGGATTCCAAGGTCAAGGGGGATTTCTGCAGAATCACCCATTGCAGAGATCACAGTAGCAGATGTTGTCCTTTTGGCAGAAATAATTCTTTAATGGTTGGAAATACTTTTAGTTCCATGAAGAAAAAGCAATTCTCCAACATATCAGAACACTAAAGCCTTTCCTTGTGAATGTTTTCACACAATAAATGAGGAAGAGGTATAAAAACCAAATCAGTCAGATGTTTGGAATTTGACTAGTTGCTCCCAAAGACAGTTTTACTGAATGTATTCCTTGGAAGGTGCAATACTATTTGCAAACCTTACATGATTTCTGGCTATGTAAAAGTACAGAAATAAAGCTAAAAAGAAAGAGATTTATTGAACTAATCTTATGTCTCAACTTGATTTAGTGAAGGTGTTTATTTTTCAGCAACTTTGACCAGAAAACCAAAATAATAAGTTCAGGTTCAGTCGATAAAAATGCTCTACAATAACCATGAAATGTATTACATAGACAAAATAGTGTTTTTCCTCAGTATTCATAACATTGGTGTTCTGCATTATAATTAATAAAGTCCTAGAAACCTTTTATTGAGACAATGCAGAGCAGAATTCATCTTTGAAGGGTTTGGATATCTGAAAAATTCCAGAACATGATCAGTCATGTATTGCACTTCTTAGACTTAACAGGATTCTGAGTTTTGAATTTAAATGTAGATCATCTTTCTGTCACTTAAATTAGTTGACATTGATTTTACCCTAAATATATAAACTATTATTGTGGTAAACATACGCAAACAATGAAGTTTGATTACAAATAAGGATAAAAAATGTGAAGACCTTTCCAGTCAGTCACATGATTAGCCCACTCTTAGTCAGCAATCATAGCCTTCCATGGTGACAACTTTCCTCCACAGAAACTATATGCCCATAGATGAGCGCAGTATATATGGAAATTTTCCCCTAGAATCTGCCTAGTGACCTCCTTTAACTAAATCTGAAGAGCAAAGACCTGAAATTCATGCTTAGTATTTCTACGGCTAAACTGGCAGATCTACATTAAGATAAATTCCATCCTTGTCTATAACATTATTTTGTATATACTGCTTTTAAAAGAAGGTCCATGGTTATATGCAAAGTCTGCAACAGGAATTTGACTACAGGGCTGTTTGTGTCTATTAAAAGGTGTCTTTTTATATTATCATATCTTATTTTTATGATAGGACCTGCAGAATTTTATAGTTTTGTCCCAAGTACAGTTTTGTTGCAGGTACAAAGTAGGCTCTAAACACATCTCAAATATCTAAAAATTACTACAGACCTCTAGAAAGAGGTCCTGGAGAAACAAAAAAGATGCCAGCAGCTGCCATTTTTATCACCCAGATCTTATTTAATGAGAACAATATGGAACTGTTTTGGAGTTCACAGTAATCATAATGCCGTAAATTCTCCCATCTTAATTATTCATCTTAAGATTTTTTATTAAAGCCAAATTATGCCTCAAGAGAGAAATTTCTATAATGTGCCTATGGATGATGGTGAATTTTCAATATCAAATATGAACCAGAAGTTTATGCCATCCAATCAACATCACTGCTCCAAAATCCATATTTGTAAGTGCCCTGTGGTGTAAAATTTTCTCTCGTAAGTTTCCAGTTTTCTTGACAGTCACTTTGATTTGCTTTCAGTGGGAGTATGTTAGCATTTAACCAGTAATTTGATGTCATCTGAGGATTTTGAAAGAAAAAAGAGCTCTTTCCTTTTATACTGCACTAGCATAATGGAAAAGAGTGCCCAGGAAAATGCCCAAGTTCTAATTCACAAGTGATGAAATTTTGTATTGCTTTCATAGTGTCAGGTGATTTTCTGTACTGTCAAATGACAGGCTGACTTTGGATTTGTTTGGTTTAAATTTGATTTGTTGCATTTTTCCCCTCCCTTTGTTACATTTTATGTTTGAAAAACCAGGAATCTTCATGTGGTCTTTTTGTTAGAGAAATGTGTTCAGATCAGATGACTAAAAACAGCTGCAGCACAGGAACCTGTACCTTGTGCTGCCACGATTCCCTATGTTCAGCAAAGTCAGGAGGCGCCTGGTGTTAGATGCTCTCTCTCTCTCCCTCAAATGTATGGTAACACGAATGGTAAGGACAGAGTTACAGCTCATGTAACATCACTGGGGTTTCTGAAGTGTAGAGGTAACCACAAAGGGACTGCTCTGATGGTTTCACACAACAGTGGCTCAGCGGGGATTCATTTGGACAGCATCATCTGACTTGGCTTCATAGAAGAACCTGGTGGTCATAATACGGAAAATAAACAATAATAGGGATAATTAAAAACAAACCCACAAAGACAACTTGAGACATTCACAAAAAAAAAAAATGGAGCACTGCAAAACCTTTCTTCAAGCCTCTGTCTTATTTTTTGTTGTGAAATGTAAATTTATACAGCTCTGAAAGGCCTTATTGAAGACTCTACACAACTGATAAAAAACTATAATTAGTGAATGACTCAGTTATTTGGAATCCTGGATTAATAGTAGAGAAATAATTTGTTCTGGCCATAAATTAGAAAGGAAAGCATAAACATGAAATCTATTCTTTTTAATTTAATAAATGTGGTCAAATTAAGAAAGTTGCCCAATATGACAAAATACAAATTCAAGGGATGTTATCACACACCTGAGATATAATGCTCCTGTTTAATGTTTTACAAGACATCTTTGTTATGCTCTCATACAACATCAGAACAAATGTGCATCCATTAAGGTGAATTTTGTCATTCTTGAGTCTAACTAAACCTTTGCTTTTTTCTTATATTGAAAAATAATGATTCATTACAGACCATATGGAAAATACTTATTAAAATTTATTTTGGTTTTTATTGCCCTTGAAATATTTACTTTTATTCCTCTGGTTATAAACCCTCAAATCGTCTTTAGTTTGGAACTTGAAATCTACCAAAAAAAGGACAAAATTAAATACAAGCTACCAAGGAATAAGGTTTATGGCATCTTGTGTTTTCTAAAAAATCACAAACAAAAAAATATTCAAGGCACCACTGAATTTGCAGGCTGTATAATTCACCATTCACTTAGGATCTGGACTTGATGATCTTTGTAGGTCACTTCCAATCCAGAATATTCTGTGAAATCTGTGAGTAATTCAATTGTAATCAATCTGAAGTGAAAGACAAAGTGACTGATCTATATCCATGCTGGAAGATAAACTCTCTTTCGAAGGAAAGAATGTAGTCAGAAATAAACATTCTAATTGGAGAGAAAAAAATGTTAATGTAGACTTGTGAACACCTCAAAACTTCAATACTTTTTATTTTTGGGACTAATTGCTTCAGCTGTAGTCAACAGTAGACATGGATGCTTTTTAATATGTCCCAGACAAGTGTTATGATATGTATGTTCATATACTATTGTGTGGGCTATTTAAAATGTGCTTTTTAGGAAAAAAAGAAAAAAAATGGAGCTCAGATATATAAATTCCTTTTATAGTCAATATAAAGAGGTTGACATCTGTAAATAGTCAGATAAAATAATTTGCTTGTAAAGAGATTTATCTGGATTGAAGCTGCCAAAATTACAAACAACAATAAAATCTCTACAACTGGCTTAATATTGTATTTTTTATAATAAGGTGTTTGTTTGGTCTTTTTTTTTTTGCCTGTGTTTGGCAAAAAGGACTGCTGGAAGTAATCCATTGTGTGTTGACTGCGATGTTGACTCCATCAGTGTTGCAAAGAGCCAGCCAGATAATAATGTACCTCACTAATTATGCCTGGAAATTACCATGAGCAGAAAATGGAGACTGCTTTCCAAAATCAAGTTCAAAATAAAACATGGAGTATGGTGTTTTCATAACTGCATGTCAGTATTGTATGTGTTTATTCTTTTTCTAGTTCACAGTGGTCAGAAAGATATCTATGAGAATCAGAATATGCACAACAGAACTTAATCACTATCACAGTGTCTCAAACAATTAAGTTACTCAAAGCACTGAATGAAGAAAGAAAAACTACAATTCTACTAGAAACTACAGAAGATTTGAAGTATTAGAAACAGGAGGAATTGAAATTCTAATGCCTCATTCTCCTTTAGGTGGAGCATAATGAGAACAGAAAATAGTACAACATTAATCCATCCTTGTGACAAACCTTGCAAGGTAAAGGGCAATGGGTACAAACTGACCTGTCCTTGTTACTGTCTTCTTGTAATGCCACAATCCTCTCTTGTTACCCAAGTACAAAGTCATACAAAGTATTAGTTTTCAAATCAAACTGTATTGTTCGCAGTGGGTCCAGTTAACTGGAACTGCAGTTTCTCTTTCACCTAAAATAAGCAAACATTGATATACAATGTGCTGAGAATTCAGTCAATACTAATGGATAGTTCATACTTAAGTGAAGGACTGACTCTAACTATTGTGTATATTTTGATTTTGGCATTGATTTTTCCACAAAGGTTATGTGCTGTCACATATATCTGGAAGCTTTGGCTTAATTGGATGCTTTTGTATTTGAGTACAAAGAAACCCTGAATGACACTATTTATGCTAATTCAAAAGTGTGGGATGTAGTGAACATTTAAAAATAGGCTACATGACTATGTATCATAGAATTGGAGTTTCAAGGTTATTTCAATACACAAAAGGATTTTTCCTGCTTAAATACCACTGCAAGAGAGGCCACACTAATCAGGTGAAGGCACGTCTCTGAAGTATCCCAGATGATTAGATCTACTGAGGGCTACTTCCTTCCTACATGTTTTTAATGTCTTTGTGACATTCTAAAAAAGGTTAAATATTTATCTTTAACTTTTTGACTCTTTTGAAACAAATGAAATCCCATTTTTCAAATTTACCTTGGTTTTGAAATCAAGATTGCTAAGAAATATTAGTCAAGATTTTAATTTTCACCTTCTCAATAGAAAAGAGGAAAAAAACTATACTCTGTAAAAAATATTTTCAGAGAGGTTTAGCACAACATTCAAACAGTGTCATTGTATTGACTGGCCTAGAAAAGAGAACTATACCAGTAAAAATTAAATCCCAGATATAGTTTAAATTTTTTTTATTCACTCGTGTCAAATCTGCGTTTTTTAATTTGAAAAGTGTTAAAAAACATTGGTTTTTTTTAAAAAAAGATAACAGTCATCTTCTTTTTTCCTCCCCGTGCAATAGATCTCCAGTACTGGTGTGATCTCTAATCACACCAATGATCAGGTTTTTTTTTAATTAAAAAACTCTTTTTTTCACAAAGTGATTCAAATGTAGATGAGATTAAATATGATAAACTAGATAAAATGTGTGAAAGAGAAGAATGAAGATGAAAACAGCATGAAGCATTTCACTCAGTTATAGAGTGTGGTATCAAGTAGAGATTGACTCTCAGAAACTAATGAGATTTTTGACATAGGTTTTAGAAGCATGAAAAGAAGTGTAAAAGAATTTAAACCACCCTCCTTGTGAAGGATAGCAACTAGTTAGCTATGTTTAGTGCTTAAGTAAGTACCTGACTAGTATTATTTGGAAAGATTATGAATCTGGTTGATAAAGGCAATTATGCTGATCTGAATTCTTTAGCACCATGAGACATGTAGTTTGAAACAAAATATAAAACTCATTATCTTAAAATTAAAAGGTTTATGCAAAAATAGGAAGGCCAGCTCTTACTGGCTACATTTGTGTTACTGGGTCTAAATGCATTTTTCTGCTTTTGTTTCAGGTATATGACTTGATTTTATCAAAGTACTTGAAGGAGTATCCCCCACCCCACTGCACACTGCAGTCCTCTGCCCCGTGTGCCCATCAATGGAAATGACAATGTACAGGTGTTATTTTTGAAAATCAGATTCTTTCACTAATAGTGGTAATATATATAATAAAGCATTTTAACAATTCTGTTACTAAAGTTCAGGGACAGATCTTTTATCAAGCGTGTTAGAATGTCCATCATGTTTGGGTAAGGTACCTCTTTGATTGCACCAAATATTCTTTTTAAGGAGACTCCCCTTGCCACATTCATGATTTTCCTATGATCCACAGAACTGGAATATTTAGCTAAACCTACGTATTTTAAGATCCACATATTTTCAGTTCTTTTATGCTTTGTCTTCTTTCATAAAGTGGTGGTTAATTAATTGGAAAGTATGCATAGCTGGATATTTTTAATGACTTCCTGATATATCACTTGTTTTTTCAAATTTTGCTATCCTATTTCAAAAAGGACTGCATTTGACTAGGCCATTTTTTCTTCAGGTCTAGGTTTTGTCCCTGAGATTTGTAATTCCCTTGCAGCTAAGCTTCAAATGCACTCTTGACCTGAAATATAAATAAAATTGTCTGCACTTTTCCAGACACATTAATCCTACTATAGTAATTATGTGTATGTGAATTTTTAGGGAGGCACTCACAGTCTCATGAACAAAGTGTTTGTTAAAAGGCAAAACTAATTTATCGGGATCTTGGCAAATAATAACACTCATATGGGAAATCAAGCCTCTTGAACAGCATGATCAATTGCTGTCTAATGGCAATGGGAGTCTCCACTGCAATAATCACTGCAGCGGCATTTTCAGCAGAGTTGGGTAAAATTCCAGCTGCTTCGTGATCCTGTGTGACCACTCCAGCATATGAATAACCCACTGCTATCAATTATCCTAACACCACATAAAACATCTCACAAATATCTCAACAATGTACAAAATGTTGCTCTGCGTGACCCTTTTTGTATTTCTATGAGCAGTTCTGTATTGGCTCTTTATAAATATTTATTCTATGTATAGATTGATCAGTTCTGAAACAGAAGCTGCCTTGAGATCGTTGGGATAATTCACATGGGATATAAATCTGCAGATTTAAGGATAACTTGATTTTTGAGCAGGTTTGGGGATCCAGATCCCAGATGACTGGAAGCTGACAAATGTCCCAGTTTTCAAGAAGAGAAAGAAGGAAGATTCTGGAAACTTCAGGCCCACCAGTCTCACTTCACTGTCTGGTAAAATAAAGGAAAAGATTATTCTGTAAAGTACTGAAAAACACCTGGAGAACAACATAGTCCTTGGTATCCGAGGGTGTAGCTTCATGAGGGGAAAATCCTGCTTGTTGAGCCCTTCCTTCTATTACAGGGTGATCCACTTAGGTGATCTAGGAAAGCCAGTAGAATTTGGACTTCAGCAGAACTTTTGATACTGTCTCTCACAGTAGCCTGTACAAAATGCTTGAGGATGAAGGTGGTGCAGTCAGTCTACTGGTTAAAAGTTCTTTGTCTGCCATCAGTTATCTCATGTATGCAGATGGCTGGCTGGGGAGTTCCTGAACAACCTGGAAATTAGCATCACCACCCTGATATCTATCCACATCACAGTTTCAACTAAACGGCAGACTGGTATTTCAGCTTGTAGCTTACTAATAACTAAGATTCTTAGCATTTGCCACAAAATAGATCAGTGAAATGCTTTGGTATATACAAGGTTAAAAAATAAATATACAAATCCAAGGAAAATATGATTGAAGGAAGAATAGGGCATGATTATGTTCGGGTTTTTTTATTCTGTAGAAGAGAAGGATTTCCTTATCACTTGCAAGCAGGGTCGGTATATATATGTAAGTGCAGAAAATCTCAAAACATGCATGCAGATTTGAACATTGCTTCTGGTTCTATCTATCTTGTATTATAAAACCACACTCCCAGAAAATCTGTTGTGTAGGCTAACATTTTTCTTCACCCTTGTCATGATGGATTTTTTGTTGTTGTTCATGCTGTTTGGCATCTGAGCACAAAATACAGCATACATGATGTGCTGCTAAAACAGCATTTGGGAGGATGTAAACGGACAACTAAGCATTTCTTAGTACTAAAAGTAAAAAAAGTTTTCCTTACTTTTTGGCTGTCTGTTCTACTGAGATTTATTTTTGCTGACATGTTTTTACATTAATTTCCCCTGCAACAGATAAAAGAATAAGGCTACAGGACGATTGCATTATTGCATTTATTTATAATATTCTTATGCATACAATATAGTGAGCACTTAACTTGTTTGAGATCTAATAAAACTGAGGCCTGTTATATTAGTTCAGGCAAAATTTGTTGATTTTTCTCTCCCTTCCTTTATTTGCTTTGTTTCTGGCTTCTATTTATTTCTTTGCCATAATCCTTGTCTGCTTAGAGATTTGTGTGGATAAAATAAAAACCTTGTTTGCTGTCATTGGTTTATTCTTATTCCATCTTGACAAGAACTGTAGAAAACCCAGCTAGAAGGCAAGGGTTTTTAAGCATACAGTGTCTCTTTTCTTTACCTACTAGCAGCTATGTAAATAAAAAAAAACAAAAAACAAAAAAACAAACACAAAAACAAACAAACAAGAAAACAAAGAAAAAAAAACAAACAAAAAACTAACAAAACACCTTAAATAATTTCCTATCTTCTCAGAGCATTGTTTCCTAGGGCAATGGCACTTTCACTCCCTGTGGACTGCCCTTTTATACAACCTTTATACTTAGTTGTGTGCAATCTTCTTATTCTCCATGCAATACTTCTCATTTCCTGTTTTCTTGGTTATAATTTTCATCCCACAGAAAATTTTTGTTGTTGCTGTCCTTAGATCATTTCAACTTTATGTCTCCTTTCCAAATTTCCAAAACTTTACCAGGAATTTCTTTTTTTCATTTACATGATATTTTTATAAACATTTTAGAGATGTATTTGAAGTTTATAGCTCTCTGCAGCTGAGTGTTTCCCCGGGCCTGTTCACCTCATGACATCTCTGTAATTTCATTCCCTTAATTATATTTTAGAATGCAAAAACAATGGGAGATAAAGTCTTCTCAGATGTTAGACAAAATCTGCAACAGACCTTACTGAAATTTCCTGCCAGTAATTATTTTTCTGATAAGCCTCACAATTACTAAGACAATAGTCTGTTTTGTAACGTGTAGAAAATTAGTCCAATCTGATTACAATTTGATACTGAGAGTGTTCAGTGCTGCTTGCGTTCATTATGGAGGCTGGAAAAGCCACCGAAGTGACTGGTGAGTAAATCCATTATCAGGAGATGCTTTTTTCATGCTTTTTTCAAGGCAAAGTTCTATGTTGCCTAAAGATACTTCCTTTTAGGGTGGAATTCCATGCACTTTCATACCTATGAATCCCACACGCCAGAGCAGCTCAGTTACAATATCCTTATTTGGCAAAATGCTTAATCTCATCACCAGAGAAGTTCTGTTTGTTGTTCATAGCCCAACTGATTCTTTTCTGTCCACCTCAGAGCACCCAAACAGTTGGATTCAGCCTACTCATTTCTACATTAAGCACCAAATGTCTTCAAAAGTTTGTATTGCAGAAGGCAGAGGACTGCCAGAGTGGTTGTTTTTGTAATTAATCCCTATGGAAGCAAAATCTTGTGATTTGAAATTTTGACCAGGCTAAGAAAAAAATGGACTTTAAAAAGAAAAATTTTTGTTATTAATAAAATTTACATATCCCACATGATTTGTAGTGCAATTGGCAGGAGTTAATTTATAGTGATGATATAGTGAAGAGATAGTTCATCAATAGATGTAGTTCCACGCTTTGATATATAACAGAAATAAGACTGTACCTGACTTGTTTAATCAAGAAGCTGCGTAATCATAAAATCAAAGAATGGTTTGGGTAGGAAAACACCTTAATGATAATTTATTCCAATATCCCCATTCACTGCCGTGGGCAGGGACAACTTCCACTAGATCAGGTTGCTCAGGGACCTGTCCAACTTGACTTTGAACACTGTCACAGACTGGATATCCACAATTTCTCTGAGTAAACTGTTCTAGTGCCTCACTCCCCTCTGAATAAAGAATTTCTGCTTAAAACTTAATTTAAATCTCTAGTCTTTCAGTTTAAAATAGTTACCCTTTGTTCTATCGCTGTCTGCCCCTGTATCAAGTCACTTTCCCTCTTTTTTTTAAACTTCCTTTAAGTACTCAAAGGCTGGAATAATGTTTCCCCAGTGCCTTCTCATCTCCAGGCTGAACAACCCCATCCCCCTCAGCCTGTCTTTCTAGAAAAGGTGCCCCAGGCCTCGAACAATCTTTGTGGCCCTCGTCTGGACCCACTTTAACACATCCATGTCTGTCCCATGCTGAGGACTCAGACCTGGCCACTGTACTTTAGGTGGAGTCTCACACTGTCTGTGATTAGGACAGCCAAGTTCAAATTTGGTCTGTTAAAAACCTCCATTTACATGATTTCCATCTGGAGAAGCATAAGGAGTGATTCTGGTAATTTTACCTAAAAAAAAAAAAAAAAAAAAAAAGAAAGGAATGCTTTCTGTTTGACAGTTTGTAATATGAAGATATGAAGAGAGTCTGCCAACTGAGGAAAGATATTTACTTGTATGACTCTTGTGTTACAGTGTACCTGAGTATAAGTCTTGGTTTAACAACAACCAACAAGCAAGTCCCAAGCTTGACTCACTCCTCCAGCAGAAGCATTGGGGAGACAATTGGAAGAGTAAAAGCTCGAAAAATTCTGCATTGAGATAAAAACAGTTTTTATAGGGAGAGCAAAAACCACATAAACAAGCAAAGCAAAACAAGCAACTAATTCACTGCATACCACGGGCAGGCAAATGTTCAGCCTTCCCCCAGGGGAGCTGGAACACATCACGTGTAAATGGTTCTTTGGGAAGGCAGATGCTATCACTCCAAATGTTCCCCACTTCCTCCTTCTTTCCCTCACTTTAATGTTGAGCATGATCTCATGTAGCCTGGACTATCCTTTGGCCACTTGGAGTCAGCTGCCCCGGCTGTGTCTCCTTTCAACTTTCCTATTCAGCCACCAACTTCCTCACCAGTGTGGCAGTACAAAAAGCAGAAAAGGCCTTGGCTGTTATAAGCCCCACTCAGCAATAGCAAAAAACATTTCTATTACCATCACTGTGTTAAGACCAAATCCAAAACACAGCCATTGTGAAGAAAATTAACCCTATTCCAGCCAAAATCAGCACAAGAATATCTGAATCTCCAGCTGAGGCATTCTCCAGCCTAAAATATCTTGTACTAAAAGACTTCCTAAATAAACAAAGAGGAGAAATAGCTGTTTTCAAAGAGATTGAGGCAAGTCAACACTTTCAGAGAAGCAGGCTTTTTATTACTTCCCATCACAGCTAGGAAGAGTAGTGACCCATGTAAGAAGACCTTTTCCAGACAGGACAAAAAAATGCCTTCTTGGAAAAAACATAGGGGAGACTGATATTGTTCTTTAATGACAACTACATCCTAAGTTACCCTTAATGGTAGTTAAAGGTCTAGATTTAGTTTTCAGAATGAAGCCCTCAGGTGATCAATGACCAGGGCTTGAGCCACCTAGAATTTAAAGCTCTGCTCTTTGCAGAATGCCTGTATGACATTCACCAACTTTTATCACAAACACTATTGCTGAGCTGGGACAGACTACAGAAGGCAAAACCAGACAAGATAAATAAAGCGAAAACAGAGAAATTGAAGTGTTCAGATGGTAATATCAACATGGGGATCTAGAAGCAGTAGAACACATTAAAAAAACTAAGCAAAAGAAAGAGAAGTGAGATGGGAGATTTCAATTTAACAATATCGAGGGTTATGCTGCTCCAAGAAGCAATGAAAGCCAACTCTTTCCCAGATGACTGAAGAGACCCAAGTTAGCTTGAGGTTAGATTAGGCAGAACATTAATGATTAGCCCTATATTTTGCAAGTTCTACTTCTCATCTGTGTCTATCAGACAGTAAATACTTTCTGGGTGCCTGTGGGAATGTGCATCTTGCCTTCAAGGTCTCTTTGTGCAGCGCAAAATATTCCAGGAGAAATTGTGGTACAGTAAGGGAAGGTTGGACCAGGACACTACTTCAGAAGGAGTGCAATCACTCTCCAGAGGTGAACTTTCAGGTTGGTAATATAGGAGTTAGGTACCTCTGATCCTTAGAGCAGCCTTAGCAGTGTTGTGAACAGATAAAACAATCAATGCAGTCAGCCAGTCAATGTGGGATCTTTTGTACTTTCATATCCACATCTTCTCATCTGGTAGAAGTGCTTTGCTACACAGTTCATATCCTTGTGAGATTTTTAGTCTGCTTGCCTGCTCAGGGAAACATTGCTGTATTACTTGTTAGACCACATTTTAAATTTATTTTCTTTTCAGAGGTTATGAGTAGATTTTTACTTTTTAGTGTTTTGTTTTTGTTTTAGTTTTTGGTTTTTTTTCACAGGAAAGATGAAATTTTTATTTTACTGTGTAGAACCAGAAAGACAACCAAACAGAAAACGCATTGCTTATATTCTTATGTAACTCTGCTAGTACCTTCCTAATTAACTTGACATGGGTCTGAATGGTTTTAAGCCTCCATTTGCTTCAAACATCAAAAAATCTAGATTTATTCAATCTCACTTTAGTCTTCAAACAGATATTTGTGTCTATGTGTGTTGGAGAGAAGTAGGCTCTCCACAGGATGATTCAGAACTTATTTAGATTTCTGTCTTGAGGTGTCATTCTGTTAAGTACAGAAATAGCTTATGCCATTTTTGTGCCTAGGTTAGACTCCTCAGGAAGGTGCCAGAAGCTAAGTGGAATGAACTTAGTTTAAATTTTCTGACAAAGAGTTTAGGTTCAAAGATAAAAAAAAGAAGTCTTTCCAATTATATACATTATATCTGAAAGCTCCTAACTCATTCTCTCAAGAAGGAGAATAAACATTATTTCCTTACAAGTTTGCTCCCTAATTTCCAGGAGCATATGGCCTGTTAACCCACCTAGCTGCAACTGCACTCAACAGTAACTTCTGTGCCTGTGTTGCCCTGTCAACCAACAGATTGCTACTTCACTGCTTGAGTTATTCACTGATGGGCTATCAGTGCTCAGATGACATTGTCTATAATTCTGCTCACTTCTGCTATGAGTTACAAAGTTATTCAGGGCCTCAGTTTTGATTCTCCTCCCCCAAGGTATGAACAGCTGACACTCTCAGCCATCTAATTCCATGAGTGCAACCAAAATCCGAACTGCCTGAAATAATAGTATATTTTATTTGACTTATAAAAAGTGTGCTTTTACAGGTGTTATTGCAATACCTCCTCACAGTTTTACAGTTAAAGCCAGTGTCAGAATGCAACATACCTCCAAAGAGTAATAATTTGCAAAACAAAGCAAAAAATTAAAATAAAAAAATTGAAGTTATTCCATTTTCAGTTTCTATATGCGCCTAAAGATCTATTGGTCAAGAAATTATATAATTCTTTGTGAAAATTGGGGCAGAAATTCTACTTTATTCAGATCTAGGACACAGAACTCACACTGTGTAGTAGCCACAAAAACTAGATGAATTATTGATGAGTAAAAACAGGATATTAATTCACAGTGGAGTAAGATTTTTTTTTTAACTTCTACTCATGCTAGTGATAAAATATCCTATATCATGTGGCATGAGCCTCACTAAATATATGCATCCTATGCTTTCATAAGTCTTTAATGTTTTACAGCCTCTATTTCAGCTTTAAATACTGGCAATGAAATCAAGACACATGAATTATTAAGAGCAAAGATTTTGCTAAAATGACAGAGCATTCAGTCCATCTGTCTAAAATTTTTAAGTCCCTCCATTCACATGTTTTCCAAAATCACAAAAGTAATTAATAGAGATTTCAAATGCTTTTTTTCTTCCTTCATATTTTAATATATTTTTATTTTTAAAAAATTAAAATATTTTTTAATTTTAAATGTAGGCTCTTGTCTGCCCAGCAGAAAAGGTGCCCAAAATCACAGAGACTAAGCTTCTTACAGATTGTTCCTCCAAAGCACAGGAGATCAAGGTCCTATATCTATGAGAGTTGATACCCATATTTCTAAATAATTCCTTAATTACCTGACTGTAAACAACTCTGATTTTTTTTTCTCTCCATGCTTCCTCCTAGATGTGCATTAGAAAATGAAGAAAACAAAATGTAAGGCAAGAAAAAAAAACAAAGGATAAAAGTGTGATTTTTCAGCCTAGTATGATATCTTTATTCCTAAAATTGTTCATTTCTGGATTTTGTTTCAGTCTTACTCACTACGTTTTGTTAACCTTAAATAAAAATTCAGAAATCATTATTAAGTATGTGTATTCTAACCCATACTTTGTGGAACTGAAGTTTTGTCTAAAACAGGACTTACTTAGTATCTAAAGATAGCTGCTGTCACACTCAAGACCTCTTAAAATAAATGAAGTCTGGGTAGGCTAGTTGGGGAAATGGACTTGATTTCCCTGCCATTTAGAACATTTCAGTCAAAATAATCAAAAAACTACTATTTTCAACAAACAATAAAGTAATGCCATGGAATCACAGAATCAAAAAATATTACAGCCAGGAGGGACTTCTTGTAGTTTAGTACAACATCCTGCTCAAAGCAGGACCAATTCAGTCAGGCTGTGCAGGTCTTTGTCCACAAGGATTGAATACCTCCAGGGTTCAACTCACTGCACTCTTCTCTGGGTAACTTGCTTCAAGGTTTTGCCATCTACACTGTTAAAAAAGAATCCCAATATTCAATCAGAATTTCCCATGTTCTGGCTAGTGTCCTTTGCCAATCACCAGGCACTTCTGTGAGGTTATTCCACGTCCTCTATATCCTCAGATCAGGTGGTTGCAGACAGCAATATGGTCTCCCTGAGCTTCCTTTTCTCCAGGCTGAGTCAACCCAGTTCTTTCAGCTTTCCCTAGTCTACCACGTGCTCCAGTCCATGGCAGACATAGTGGCTGTGCTGAACAGCCCCCAGGATGTCCATGTCATTTTGCAAGGGGTAGCCCAGATCCTGTGAAAAAGCAAAACCCTGCAGTCTTGTTCCTCAGTCTGCTGGCTGCAGTCCTGCTTGTGCAGCCCAGAAGGCAATTGGCCTCTGCTGCAAGGAGCACTTCTGGCTCATCATCTGCTTAGAGTCTACCAGCTCCTGCAAAGCTGCTTTCCAGCTGGGCAACCCTCAGTATGCACTAGTATTTGGGTTTACTACTCTCCAGGTGCAGACTTTCGCATCTGCTTTTAGTGACCATCCTGAGGTTCCTCTTAGCCCATTTGTCCCACCTCTCCCTCTCAGTCCTGCCTCTATGTACACTTCACACTCTGGGGTTGTTCTCAAATTTGCTGAGAGAATGCTCTGTCCCACCATCTAGGTTGTTATAAAGACACTAAGATGCATTTTTTCCAAGACTGGTTCCTGAAAGATGCCACAACATTAGCAAACACCAATCCAGCATCTGCTCTTTCCAGCATTAGCCACTGGTCTTTGAGTCCAGCAGTTCAGTCAGTTTTCTGTGCACCTTACTGTCTACCTGTCCACGCATATCTCAAAATTTCAGTAGTAAGGAGATTATGAGAGACTGCGTCAAAGACCTTCCTAATGTCAAAGTGTAAAGCATCAGCATTTATCACTTTATTGCCGAAAGCAGTTAGGTTGCCCAGGTACAAGCTACCCTTGGTCCATGTAGGCTAACTTGTTCCGGTTACTTAAATTGTCTATTGTGTCTTGAGAAATAGCTTCTGATAGAATTTACCCCATAACAGATGAGGTGAGACCTTTACTTGGATGTTTCTCCTAGAAGATGGATGTGATGTTTGCCTTTTTCCAGCCATCAGAAACCTTTCACAATTTCCATTTGATTTTGAAAATTATCAGGTTGGCCCCTCAGCAACATCAGCCAGCTACTCTGATAGCCATGGATACATTGCATTTGGACATACAGGTTTGTCTATGTGGAATTGTCTCATATTTAAAAACCAGAAATGAGAAGTCTATGTTGCTAACCTTCCCACAACCATCTTTTAGTCCTCCCAAGTAAAAGGGGAAGTTCTATCTAAATGGGAATTTCCTACCTGTCAAAATTTTGACAATGACAGAAAATATATTTTTCAGTTCATCTTTAAACTATTCCCAAGCATTTAAAGAGCTCAGCTTTTATGTCATGCTACTGTTCCATTACTTTCTCTATTTTTTTTTTCTTATGATATTCCCAAGTATATCAACTGCTCACCACATTTTTCAGGCTTTTTAGTGTATTTATTTGAAAACTTTGTTTTTAAATCTTATTCTTTCAGTCATTCATATAAATTATCACATGTTTTTGGTAGGCCTTACATTACTCAAACATATTTTCTAAACGTTTATATGCAAACAAATAAAAAAAAGAATCTAAAATAAACTCCTCTATTAAGCAGTAACAAGATATATAGGCATTATTTATATTGCATCAACCGAAAATGAGAGACATCTTTTCATGTCATTGTCATCAAAAACATTCCAAGCAAGTGACTTAATTCTATTATTCCAGTTTTGTGACCAAATTTGGTTTATTCAGTCAGAGGAAAATAAAGTTCTTTGTATTGCTGATTTATTTTGCACAAACCACTTTAATTAAAGTGGCGTAACCAGTGGAAAGTAAAGAGCTATTAGACTGCATGAAATGAAAGGAAGAGTAAAGCATTTTCCGCTCCCTAATCAGCTATTGGGAAAGGACATAAATTCTGGCTTTCAGTTTTCAAGTAAAAGTTTGGAAATAAGTGTGAAGGAGGAGAGAAAAAACAGTTTATTTGCAGTTGACTTTGTTTTCTATACAAATATAGCTGTGAATCATTACGCAGTTGACAGACAAACAAGGATTAGCAGTATGGAGACACATGTATGCATTTAACATTATCAAATTCCCACATGTTTCTTCTGCAGCCCTGTGCTGGGGCCAGTGGCTGCTGCCTCCCCTGCTCCAGCTTCAGCCCTGTGGTGGCCCCACTGAGGAAGGGGTGACACCCCCTGCCTGTCACTGCCTGACAATGCATAGCCCTTTGTGTGCATGGGGCTGGAAGAACTTCAGCTGATAGACCAGGAAAAGGGTGCCAAATGGACAAGAACATTTATAAAGATAAACCTAAGAATAACCAAGGCCAGAGGCGAAGGTTCCACCCACCATCATGCCCCTCCCACTGAAGAAGGCAGGATGCTGGCAGCTCCATGTGCCACCCTCACCTTTTTTTCTGACATTGTCAACAGAAGCACACAGAATCACAGCATTAACTGTGTTGAAATAGACCTTTGAGATCATTGAGTGCAACAACCTTAAACCCAAAAGGATCCCAGTTTCATAGTATTACTGTAACTGAACTGCAAAAAAGTCTGTATTTTCATTGAGTTGTTAAGATAATAATTAGGTTAATAAATTATTTGTTCAATGTATATACAGTAATTTCACGACCATAAGACACACTGGACTATAAGGCGCACCTTCGGGAGCCGGCAAATTTCGCAACTCTGTACATTATATAAGGCCCACCGGACTATAAGGCGCACTTTTTTTTTTTGCAGCGAGGATCCGCCCCCAGCTCCCCCCATACTGTTGCTGGCCGAGGCCCCGCCTCAACCTGGCAGCCATGGGGCTCCGGGACGGCCTGTACTCGGCAGGAGGGGTGCTGTGGGCCCTCGGGCCCGCCTGTACCTGGCAGGAGGGGCACCGTGGGCCCTCAGGCCCGCCTCCACCCAGCTGCCACAGAACCGTGGCCCCGTGGGCCTGCCTTCACCTGGCAGCCCCGGCACTGCAGCCCCACCTTCACCTGGCTGCCATGGCCATGCCGGCTCCCCCCACGGCTCGCAGCTCACACTTCCGTGTTGGCAAATTTCCAAACTTTGTACATTACATAAGGTGCACCGGACTATAAGGCGCACTTCTGGGTTTGGACCAAAATGGTAGTCAAAAGGGTGCGCCTTATAGTTGTGAAATTACTGTATACTGTTTTCTATTTTTAGCATATAACAACGTTTGGAGCATAAAATGTCATACCTAATCACACAGAAAGAAGTGCTTTTCAGCAGTATCATTTGAAGCTCTATTTCATACAGTTAATCATCCCATGAACAGTCTTTAAATTCCTATTTCACAATTCATTCCTTGCTCTTTTTTGAGACTAAGTGGGAGCAGGCTGCCTGCAGAATAGAGGTAAGATCCTGAGAAAGATTTATGTTAATATCTACATTAATACCTTCTAAGTTAGCTTTGGAGTTTCACCAGAAGTGAAGATTTCCACATATGAAGTGAAATGAAAGCAGGTTATTAGGTATGATCAAATCCTGTCTCCTTTTCCCTACTTTTGGCCTGCTTGCAATAAGACTTTGAGAAGAATTTACTGACATAATTAAAAGTAAAATTAAAGAATCTTAAAAACTCCTGATGCTTTCCTATTTCTATTAGAAGTAGGCTTTTGGTTTTCTTTGCAGAGATTCTGTGTAGAGTCATTGGGGAATATTTAGCTTCAAGAAAAATATTACACAACTCACACAAAGAATTGAGATGTGGGTTTTATCACATTTATTATTAGGCAATCAATAGACCACACCTAGGCTACTCTTTCCAATACAGTTGGAAATATTCTGCTTTCCCCAATACAATCAAGACATTAATATACTTGAGTGACTTTAGCAGAGGCCACCAGGGTGCTTGTGTATTGGAGCACTTGACCTGTGAGGGAATGCTGAGGAAGATGAGCTTGTTCTGTCTGGGAAAGAAGAGGCTTTCAGGGTATGTTAGAGAAACACCTGATGCATATGGGACAGGGTAGATGGGCTCTTAATAGAATTACATAACTGAAAGACAAGAGAAGAATTTTAATATTAAACAGGAGCTATTCAGACAGACTTAAAAGAAAACCTCTTTTTTTTCCCCATGAGCATGGCCCAACAGTGGAGAAAGTTGTCCAGAGATATTCTGCAGCATCCATCTCTGGATTTTTTCTACATTCAATTGGATAAAGCCCTGAGCTGCCTGGTTTGACCCCATAGCCGACTCAGTGTGGAGTAGGAGGTTGGGCTAGAGACCTCCTGAATTCCCTTCTCACTTGAGCTATTCTGTGCTTCTACATTCAGAATGTTTACCCAGACCTGGACAATTCTGTAAGTGCAGACAGAGACAGGATTTATGGCTATATCTCATTGTAGTCTTATAACACAACATATCTATAGCATTCCTTTATTGACTCTAGGAAATTAAATAAAATTAATTAAATATAACAAAAAGTGACATAAATCCCATTTCGATGGAGACTAACCCTTTTTCCTCCAGTATTAATAGGAGCATATGTACAATAATAAATAAAAGATGATTCATCTATAAGTCCTTCTTTGAGATAGAGAGACAACAAACCACCAGATGATAGATTGGCAGCTGAAAATGAATAATTGGAACTATGGATGAATCAGGAAATATTATTAGTTAAATCTGAAAATCAGTATCTTTTTATGTATTTCTAGGTACCCAAACTGTCATTAACAATAGTATGTTATAGCTGAAGAATAAAGAGTGCCTAGTTATTGACAGCTGTAATATCATTATATTTACTTTTTAAACAGCCAGTATGGTATTGAATTATTGCATGTCTTTTAAAATCCTTAATGGTGATTGCTGTGTAGACACACACGTCAATTCTTCATTTCTTCATTGTCAAAATAATTTCTGTCATTGTATTGTTTTATGATAGTTTGGAAATCCTGGCTGTACTTAGGTAAGTGTCTTTGAAAGAAAACTGATGACGGTAGAAAACATGAATTAAATATACTTTCCAAATAAATATCAAATAGAATATTAAGTTTGATCTGAATGTTTAGAAAATTCTGCTGAAGCTCAAACATTAATATTCAGTACAACAGAAGCAAAACAATGTATGGAAAGATCATTTCTCACTGACTGAAAAAAAGGAGTATTCTTTAAATGTCTGATTTCTATTCATTCTTAGATCTCTTCTTAACCACATTCTTATCCTCTCTCTTTTCTTGCTTTTCTTTTCCAGCTGCATGTGTTAGGTATAAAGAAATTGTGTAATTATAACAAAAGTGTGATTTCAGTCTTATTTGGTGAAACATTTGTATTTCTCTGCCATTTCTCTGATTAATATGCTTTTTTCTCCCCTACAAAGTAACAAAATGCAACCATATGAGTTTTTCTTTTCAATCATTTTCTTTTCATTCTACAGTATTCCTAGTCTTTAATTGGTAAATCAACAGCAGTCATTCAGTAAGAAGGATTTTTTGTGATGTAAGACCTCTTTGGAATTTATTTTTATCTCCCTAAACAGAGTTTTAAATTACAAAATAAATTTATGCTTAAGGCATCCAAACATCATTCATATTTGTATTTTTCAAGTGTACTCCAAGTAGATGCACTTACTTAAAGGAAAGTTCTTTGTATGGAGCATGTGAGATTTGCCAAAATCTGTGTGCTGCATCTGTACCCTTTAAAATAACTACCAGAAAACTGTGATTAATGTGGATGGATAACTGTAAGACCCAACGCTTGCTGAACAAGGGTCTTAAAAAGGCTTGAGTTTCTTTTATGTACTCAACAAGATAATCCTTAAGAGGTCAAAACAACAAAAACTTTAAAGGCAAAATTCAGAAAATAAGGGAACTTTAGCAAAAGTTTAAAGCAACATTCAATCAAAATAAAGCATTTCACAAACCACTCACCTAGCAAACTCCAATTCATCCAACTTTAAGTTATTCAAACTTTGAGAAGAAGGAGAGATACAGAAAAGAACAAATATAGCTACCACCCATGGCTCCAGTAGTGTTTAGCTGATTTAAAACCCAAGAGGAGGTAGGATCAAGACTTGTGTGTGACTCGTGCTCTGGCTTAAGTACACTTTGGCTTTCCTAGATCCTTCCCCCATGTGGGACTTGTGGTCATTCAGCCACTCAGGATTTGGAGGATTTGGGTTAGGGGCCCCAGGATGGGGGTGTGGAACATTGCCTCCCACATGCCAGGGTCTGGCCCCACTGCAGGACTGGGATGCAGCCCCTGGGGGTGCAGGGTGTGTGGAGCAGGGCATTGTCTCACCAGAGCAAGACTCGACTTGACCCTTTTGCCACACGTGAGCCTGAAAGATTTTAAGTCAGGATCCTACTCCAGTCTCTCACAGTAGCCTAACTCTAAAATTCAATCTATATGGTTTCAGTATGAACAAGTAAATTATAACTGGATACAATGCCAAAGAACTTAGGATACTAGTACTTGAAATGTATGTATAGTGGAAAATATTTTTTTTTAGTTTGTGGCAATAATTTTTTCTTAAGAAGAATTGCCTACCTGAAATGTAATGATGTTACAAAGCAGAAACCACAAATTCTACTGTGTAGTCGGCAACAGCTTGTGTTGGGAACATCTGCAAATGCTCTAAATTGTGCCAATAATTTTGTGGTTGAATAATTTCAGTTACGGAATGTTGAACAAGATTCCAATATTGCTGCAACGTTGTTTATAGATGTTAAATAACACCCAAATCAGACAAGAAAGAGGAGACAATTACTGGTTAATGTATTTTTGTAAGGGGCAGCCCAGTTCTGTGGAAACACAACACTGCAGTCGTGGTCTCACTGGTGTTGAGCCAAGGACAAGGTTCACTTTCTTTGATCTGTTTGCAGAACTCTTACTAGTGCAGCGCACAATACACCAGTACGCGTTGCTGGTTTATGGTCACCCTGGTGTCTGTCAGGACCTCTAGGTTCTGTTCTGAAAAGCTGACTTCCAGATGGTCATCTGTATGTGAGTTTAATTGTTCTCAGGTGCATTTTTTTTCATTTGCTTTTGTTAGATTTCCTGAAGTTTCTGTCAGTCAGTTTCAACTAGTCTCTCTCAGTTGCTGTCCTGCCTCCCAATGCACCAACAACACCTTCCATTAACACATTTCATGTTGTCTGAACACTTGCTGAGTGCACAACTTTTCCTGATATACAGACCATTGTTTATTTTTCCTCTGAATATTTGATGGTGGTTCCAGAAAAACTAAAAGTTTACCAAAGTGAACCGAAATTTTCCTTTAATAGAACTTTTGAAAGTCTGTTGTCATTGACATTTAAATCTCTACCATTTTCCTCTGGTAAAAAAAAATGAACATTTATGATTGTGATTTTTAAAAAAAATATTTATTAAATTCTGCTTTAGTTGGCTGGGATGGAGTTGGCTGGCTCTGGCTGGGATGGAGTTATTTTTTTCCTAGCTGGCCATATACATCTGGGTTTGGATTTGTGACATAAACAGTGCTGATAACACACCAGTGTTTTGGCTGTTTCTGAGCAACATTTGCTCAGTGTCAAGATTTCTGTTTCTCAGACGGCCTCCCCAGTAAGCAGGCTGGAGTCATTAAGAAGCTAGGAGGGGACACGGACAGGAGAGGTGATCTGAGTTGACCAGAGGGATATTCCATGACATATATCTCTCCTTTGCTCTTCCTATTATCTTTCCCATCTTGGTGGGGTGAGGGAGTAAGGCAGCATCTCTGTGGAGCTTAACTGCTGGCCAGCTTCCACTCACTACTTGTGGTCTTCAACTATACTGCAGAAGTATTTTAGTTATGTTGGTTTCCATTGCGTGTTATAAACCTTGATTTTTTTGCTTGTCTTTACTACTTTTGGTGTATTACATCAATCTATTACAAACATATTTTTTTCATGTCAGTGTAGATAGAATTATAAAATGCTTAATCATTCCACTTACATTAAGTTTAGTTTCAAATTGTAGTTCAGCTGAACTGATGTTTATGAAAATTCTTTGTTTAATTATTCCTGCTTAACACTTTAGATCAACTAATAGTTAAATATTTTATTCTATAATGTGTGCTAATTAATTTTGATATCTTGATTTTGTGTCAAATTCCTTTACCATTATTATTTTCAGTTCTCTTTGGCCATGTCAGCCCATCTACCATGATGATTTGTTCTGCTTTTATCAGGAGTCCACCTGAAGTGGGCTATTTTTCTGGAAAAATGGGGGGAAGGGGGTAAATCAACTCAACCAAATAAATACATATGAAAGCAAAACACATACACTACCACCCTTTTTTAATCTCTTATCCAACTCAAACAATTATTCATGATAACATGAAAAAAGAAAACAACAGAGCAGGCACAAGTTCTGTTGTAATCTAGAAACAAAATGCTTTCTAAAAATTTCAGTTACATTACTTCTGTGATTGTGGGACTTTAAGACACTTATTGCATACATAAAACTCTAAAAACTACTCATGCTGAAAGCACTGTAAATGTCTTAAATCTTACAATTTACTGAATGCCGATAGCTATCTGAGAATATTAAGGCACTAGGAAATCCATTATTTAGAAAAAACATAATCCAATGGAATGAAAACTCAAACTGTGTAGAGGGTTTTTTTGGTCAAACAGAAGAAATAATTTTTAAATATTTATCAAAATCTATGTTTTTGTATCCATATTTTAAGCACTTGTAAAATGCCCATTTGTCTTACTTTGCGTCAATGATGGATATGTTTTGGATTGGTCTCATGAACCTAAATTAATATTTCAGTGATCATAATCAAAAGTTTGTTGAATTCTTTGGGAAATGTGAATTGATTTAATGCTTCATAAAACATGCCTGTAATAGGCATGGGGGACTGTCCCTCATGTTTAAAAAAAAGTAAATCACCTAACTGATTAAAAAGTCAGTATTTCTTTATCTGTTGCTTATGAGTAGTTGATAATAAAAGCTGTGTCACTGTTTCAATATGATTGTCTGTAGTCCTCAAAATATTCTTTAAAAATCAATTGTACGCTTCTACCATGACCTTTTTTCTTTATGCTAATGTCAGTTCTCAGTCTAAAAGAGACTCCAATCTTTGATTTTAAACAATTTTCAAGGGTCAGAATTTTATTAGCTCTTTTTAGTTTGTTCACTTGTCTGTTCTCAGAAAAAGCTCCATCCTAACTTCAATCTTTGTTTAAAACTAAAAAAAAAGGGAGGAGGGATGAAATTTTTGAACTGTTTTACAGGACAGCTATTATTCAGAACAGGTTATTGTACTGCTTCCAGCTGAGCTGGAATATCCAGTCTTGTTCCACCTAGTGAATATAAGACAATGCACCAAGATTTCCCCAGTGTAATGCTGAAGTGTGCCTAACCTGTATGGACAGTATCACGTCTTCAGAAAACTTCCCAATGATTCCCTCCACAGCCAGACTGAAAACCTAAGCTTCTCTAATATTACAGTTTCATTATTCTTATTTTCTTTTATACTTAATGGAAAAGTTATGCAGTATTGAGCAGTAACTGCTGTTAATTTCCTGCTGTATATAATTTGCATTTTTTGTTGCTAGTGGAGAGTAATTAACATGCTCTAATTATCACACTGATTGTCTTCTTTAGCTTATGAGAATATAGTCATCTCAAATCTTGTTGATCTTACAATAGTACATTTTATTGCCCTCAGTAATTGCATACAGGGCTTAGTTTTTACTGAAAAAATGATGTGATCTAGTTGCAACAAGTTCCCTGAATGTTTCAATTTGGAAGAGAATAATGTAAGTTTTTAGAGTGCCTATTAAAAAAATAGAGCCCTGCTTCTACAGTAGTGCAATGCCACCTTTTTAAAAACAGAATTGTGGTTGTATTACCACCATCATACAAAAGAAATATTGTCTTGTGTTCTATTCAGATTATATTTTACTCTTTCTGTGAACAGTTAACACAGAAAACACATTCAATTTTGAATATGCTTACAAGAGATAGCGAGTGTTTTTTCTTCTTGCAAGGGTGCTTTTTAGACAAATAGACATTTATCTGTAGGAAAAATGTTTTCCTTAATTTAAAATTTCTATGTAATTAAACTCCTTAGTAAATTTTATGTCTGTCTACAACTACCCTATAAAATAATACCTCAGATAGGAACATATAAATGAAATCAAGTCTTCTGTTGAAATGCTACATACAAGAACACAGAGGCTTTTGGCTTTTAAAAGTGTGAAAACATCAAGTACAATAAATTACAGCTGTACATGCAAATAGATTGATCGCATCGTTTTCACAAGATCAAGTCAAACAAGTGGTGAAATTCAAATGGGAGGTTTTGTATGAGTCTATTCTGCATTTACCTCAGCATAACCATTTAGTCTAATAGACACAGAATTCAGCAGTCTGCACTGTCTTATGACTTCCTAGGAATCAGAACTTCGTTTGCAACAGATTCTTACAGGGGATCAATAAGTACTGTGAAGATGTATGACTGCTTTATAAACATTGTCCATTAATTCTGAAATTAATATTGTTTTTCTGAAAGCAAGTGGTATATTTGGATTTTTTTTTTCTTCTCAAACTTTCTACAGTATTCACAACTTTTAGAATGCCTGTATGAATCTGCAGGTGTATATGAATAGGAAATGCTAGTGTAGGAGTGAGACAAGCTGTGTGCTTTTTTATTTGTGCATGGTTAGTCTGTTTTGTATTATAGATCATTTTTTCTGTGCAGTCTCAGGTTAGGTGTACTCAGAAGTAACTAAAATACTGTTTGTGAATGATACTAAAAACCAATAGCTGTTAACAGAGAAACAAAGTAACACAATCCCAAACTTCCAAAGCAGAAAGTTTCTTTGAGTTTTCTATACTCAAGGTATGAAATAATACAGATCAGAGAAAAGCCCTAGAGTCCTCTTTTCAGCACAAGAAGCTGAATTAATTTGCAGCAAAATCAGAGGAGACATATACCGTATCTCATCAGTGAAAGAACTTGGATTGACAACACACACATTTAGAAAATATCTGACCATGAGCATGTAAATAGTTGTCCTTTTTTCATGATTTTAATTTATTGTAACATTACATATAGGGGTCAAATATTACTCTATCATATTGAACTGGATTCTATCAAAATAAATAAAAGAACATGGTACCTGCTAATTGATCAAATACACAGTGAAGGACTAGAGTAACTAATTTACTGAGAACCTAATCACTTCAATGAATGGAAAATTCAGGATTAGAAAATGAGTAGAAAACAGTAGTGCTTATTAACACTTAGAGTTCTAGAAGCAAGGCATACAGTAAATTCATGAATACAAGCCGCACTGAGTATAAGCCGCATGGCCGGGTGTTGGCAAACATTTTGTTTTTTGTCCATAAATAAGCCGCACCCGAGTATAAGCCGCTCTGTGTTCGCAGCGAGGACCCGTGTGCAACAAAGTTGCCAATTAGTAACAGAACGACGGCAGGGCGGGGTTTACTGGCTGGGCTTGGGCTGTGAGGACTCGGGGCTGCCGACAGGGCTGGGTGGCCCAGCTCAGCGCTGCCGCTCGGTGGCAGGGGGGGCACAGAGCCCGCCGGCACCTGTGGCGGCGATGGGAGGCGGGGATGGAGCCTGCCTGTTCCTGCGGCGGTGGCATGCGGGGACGGGAGCACCCCGAGCCACAGGGCCAAGCAGGAGAGAGCCCCTGCTTCCCCCAAGCCACGGGGCCAAGCAGGAGAGAGCCCCTGCTTCCCCCGAGCCACGGGGCCAAGCAGGAGAGAGCCCCTGCTTCCCCCGAGCTGCGGGGCCAGCAGGAGAGAGCTGCCCCACCTTCCCCACCCCCTGTGCTGCCTGCACAGAGCAGCTCCACCCACCGCGCAACAAAGTAACCAGTTTGTAACAACCGCGTAAATGCAGGGTTTTACTGGCAGGTGCTCGACTTTGCAGTTTGCACTGACTTGGTTTGCACTGCCAGGGTTGAAAATGTCAGAAAATTATTCACGCATTGGCCGCACCTGAATATTAGCCGCTTTCACAGTATGGGAGCAAAATTTTGGTCAAAACAATGCGGTTTGTATTCGTGAAATTACTGTAATATTTGCTTGATTTATTTTCTTTCAATTTTTAAACATTTTTTTTTCTTTTTAATTTCCTTCCTCATCTTACAGTCCCACTTTCTCCTGCAATATTATAATTGGGGTTAAAGAACAGTGATTCACTCAATTTAGGCATCTACTCCAGGACTCTGTCAAATGGCTCAATATGGTCTTTCTAGATTTGATGATTCAAAGAATCATTCAAATCATCATTCAAAGAATCATCATCATTACTTTTTTATGTTTTCCTTTTGGATTCTAAATATCCATTAGTAAAGCAAAGAGTAGGTACAATGTTCTTTGGATGAATAGGAAAGAGGTGACATCCGAAAATAACCCCAGATATTAATTCTGAGAAAGATATGATTTTTAAAATTCTAAGCTGAAAGCAATTCATTTTGGTTTTTATTCTGAATCTAAATGTTTAGCTAATAGCTGGTATATCAAAGCAGGAAACCACTCACTCCAAATAGCTTTATTTGCCCTTGTACTATGTTATAACTCACTGCATTGAGGTTAACAATTTAAATTATATTAAAAAATAAGAATGTACTTGTTAAAACAATAAAAAATGCTATTTACTCCTATATTTTGCAAAATGTTATTCATTTCAGTAGAAGCAAAGTAGTTCTTAGTTGTGTTAAATTAAGATTGGTGGGTACGTTGCAAAGAGTTTATTCTCAAGAGTTCTATGTTTTGTTCTTTAATCTTGACTAAGTAAGTTAAAAAATGGATGGTTGGCCAGGCCCAGAGGGTGGTGGTGTGTTGAGTTAAATCCAGGCAATGCCAGCCAAAGTGGTGTGGTGTTCTCCAGGGCTCAGTATTGAAAACAGACCTGTTTAATATCTTTATTGAGAATGGAACTGAGTACACTTTCAGTCAGTTTGCTGGTGACACTAAGTTGGGCAGGAGTGTTGATCTGCCGCGAAGGAGGAAGGCTCTACAGAAGCATCTGGACAGGCTGGACTGATGGGCCAAGGCCCATTGTAGGAGATTTAACATAACCAAGTGCTGGGTCAAGCACTTGGTTCACAACAAATCCAGGCAGTGCTACAGGCTGGGGCAGTGGCTGGAAAGGGAACCAGCTGAAGAGGACCTGGGGGTGCTGGGCAATTGGAGCTGAACATGACCCAGTGTGTGCCCAGGTGGCCAAGAAGGCCAATGGCATCCTGGCCTAGATCAGCAATAGTGTGGCCAGCAGGAGCAGGGCAGGAACTAACCCTCTGAACTCAGCACTGGTGAGGCCACAGCTCAAATCCTGTGCGTAGTGCTGGGCCCTTCACCAAGAAGGACACTGAAGGGCTGGAGAAGTCTAGAGAAGGGCAATGGAGCTGATGAAGGGTCTGGAACACAAGACCTATTAGGAACAACTGAGGAATCTGGGGGTGCTTAGCCTGGAGAAAAGGAGGCTCAGGAGTAACATTATCAGTCTCTGAAACTCTCTGAAAGGAGGGGGCAGTAAGATGGGGGGGATCAGCCTCTTCTACCAGGTAACCAATAAGACGTGAGAGGACATAGCCTCAAGCTGTGATAGAGAATGTTCAGGCTGGACATCAGGAGGAATTTCTTCATAGAAAGGGCTGTTAAATGTTGGAATGGACTGCCCATGGAAGTTGTGGAGTGGAACACATCCCTAGAAGAAATTACTGGATGTGGCACTTAGTGCCATGGTCTAGTTGACAAGGTGGTGAGCAAAGATTGGACTTGGTGTCCCCAGTGATCTTTTCCAACCTAAATGATTCTTTGACTCTGTAAAACAGCTTTCATTTTAGACCTTCTGGGCCTTCACTTCAAAGAGGACATCTGTGACTCTTACCGAACTATTTTTTCCCCCTTCATCTTAAACAAGCAAAACCAGACAAATGCCCCCACCACCCCCCCTGCCCCCTTATATTTTACCTAAAAATTAGAGTTGAATATGTTATAGCCATCCAGATTCTTCCTGAATATCTTTAATATGTTTGAAATCTTATCATTTAAGGTGAATTAGTTTAAATTACCTGTACCGTTAATACAGACAGTTATCTCCAAATTTTGTCTATTCTAGAAATTGACCTGATGTCTTATCTTGTAACTGGTTTAGTTTATTTTATTTAAAAAAAGGTAGTTAATGAAATTTCCAGTTACTTCATAATTTATTTTAAAGTCATTGCTCATCGTACTTTATTCACTAGATAACCTTAGTAACTTTGTGTGTCAGTGCTTCCACCTCTGAATTCCACCACCATCCTGGCAAATTAATTACTGAATACTGAATAGTTAATAACCAGCATAGCCAACACTAGCTATAGGACCTGAGGTGGAAGGTCTGAACTAACTTCCTGCGTGCTCATCCTGTTTCCAGAGGAAGCTAGAACTTTTCCATGGGTCCCAAGAGTTACAGCTGCATACAATTATTTCTCATGTGAATAGAGAAAGGCATCAATTTCTCTTTTATTGTCTGTCAGGGTCCAGGGAGAGCAATATGGAGCAGAAGTTCCTGTGTTAGTAGGTCAGAGGCCATGAATTAGTTGCATAGGTAGTCCTTCATCCTCTACTGCCTTATAACCTACTTAGCGACTTGTCAAGGACTAATTTAATTACATAAACTTAGCCAGCTATCAGTTGTGTCCAATGTCTCTAATTTCTATTGCCCTCCAAATGTTTTGCCAATAATATTATAATTGCTATTTCTACCCCATAAAGAAAATTGCAGCACAGTGGATTTTGTATGAAAAGCTTGTCTCAATAGCATAGGATGTTCTACAGTTAATATCTTTTAAGATTATGAAACAGGTCCCTGGTACAGACTATGGGCCAAATTAATTTCCTAGAGGACTACAGATTAAACATAAGTCATGGTTTCGAATGTGAAAGGTCATGTTATTCAACCACAAAGCTACAGTTCAAAATGTGACTGTATGACTCCTACCACTTCTTTCCACTCTGAATTATTCATCAAGTTAATATTTCACTATCATAAGTTTTCAAACCCTTTAAATTTAGAAAACAAAGTTTGCGGGCTTATGTTAATAAAATCGATTTCAAAGAATAATAGAATAAACCTAGCATACCCAGAGCACAAAAGAGAATAAAATATTATTTTTTAAGTTGTGCATGAATTCTCTCAATCCAAATATTTTTGAAAGTTAATAAAACTTCAGAATTATTTGCACAGATTACACAGAATCACAGAATAAATGATGTTTCAGGAACCTAGGGAGATGTCCATCTACCTGTTGTAGCAAGGTCAGCTGGAGCAAGTTGCTCAGGGCTGAGTACAGTTAAGTTCAAAATTTCTTCAGGAATGCAAATTCTACAACCACTCCAGACAACACAAACTGTACCACTGTTTCAGCACCTTCAGTGTTCACAAAAGAAACAACACACCCCTCCCCACTATTTCCCATACAGGAAATATGCTCAAGAGATATGTGGATCTGGCACTGGGTGATGTGGTTTAGTGCTTATGTGATTACAGGGGCAGTGCCAGGTTGAGAGTTGGACTGGATGATCTTGATCTTAAAGGTCTTTTCCACCTTTGATGAAATTAATTTCCCATGGGAAATTCTATTTATAGCTTGGAGAAAAGGAGGCCCAAGGGGCACTTTATTGCTCTGTACAAATGAAAGGAGGCTGCAGCAAGGTGGGAGTCAATCTCTTCTCCCAGGCAACCAGTGACAAGATAAGAGGAAATGGCCAAAAGTTGTGCCAGGAAAAGTTCAGTTTGGACATCAGGAACACTTTTTTCATTGAAAGAGTGGTTAAACATTGGCATGGACTGCCTAGAGAAGCGGTAGAGTTGCCACCCCTGAAAATGTTCAAAAAATGACTGGATGGGGCACTTAGTACCATTGTCTAGTTGACAAAGTGGTGTTTGGTCAAAGGTTGGATTTGATGATCTCTGAGGTCTTTTCTAACTTTAATGAATTTTTTATTCTGTATTTCAGACTTTGCCCATTGCTTCTTGTCCTTTTACTGAACAATTCTATGAAGAGTCTGGCTTCACATTGTATACTTCTCACTTCATGTCAGGTATTTGTATATATTGATTTCAGCAGAACACACATACACACACACACACACACACACATACATACACTAAGGACTGTTTTAAAATTGTATTTCCTACAAGTTACTGGAGAAAGTTTGAGTATTTATAACATGAATTAACTTTATAGAATAACAAGACAGAAAATTCAGTAGAGATGTACAGATTAAATAGACCTGTTTGGGGCTTTTTTATTGCTTGATGAATATGATCATCCTAAAGGTCTTTTCTATTCCAAATGGTTTTATGATTATTCTTCCTGAATAATGTGTTTCCTTAAGAAGCTGAGCGGAAAAATAAGTATGTTTTCGAAATTACAACTATAGATTAAACAGCACAAATAGAAATGGTTGCTTTGAATATAAAACTATTTTTTCCAAGTAAGAATTCAATGATGCAATCATTAATAATTTTAAACATCTATGAAGCTGAAGAAAGATAGTTTTAATAGATATTACAACAGAATTTTACCAATGTAGATCAGCAAGAAAGAAATTTTTGAAAGAAAATGAAAGCATAGGTAAGTAAACTCAAATCAATATGTCCAACATAAGATATGCCCAGAATTTTTGAAAACAGTAGGTAATTTACTCACTGTAAAAATGTCCATCATTAAAAAAAAATAACATTTAACATATAGATCCAGTGCCATTAATGTTACTGTAGAAGCTTCTAAGTGACCTTCCAACAATGATGAAACCAATGTTCAATTACTACTGATGACCACAGGATGAAAATTTCACCTCTAACTCTTTTAACTATTAAATGAGTTATAAATAGTATTCCTATTAAGTGAGCAACCCAATATTCAATTAACAGTTAATGATGCATAGGGAAATAGTTTCCAACCCTCTAAAATGGACTTGAGATTATTTTCAAACTTAACATGAAACTTCTGAACACTGAATTGTGACTAATGCCTAGTGATAATACTTTTATACTTTTTCATAATGTACTTTATTATATACAAAATGAACTCTGGAGAGAATCAATTATGTTACTCCTTGGATCAACCCAGAATCCCCTGATAGATATGTTTATATAAGTGTTTTGATTTCTTATGGAGTTTTCTACTATCTTAGAATCACAAGTCTCTTAACACTTTTTATTGCAATTTTTCCTATTTACAGTAATTTCATGAATACAAGCCGCACCAATTTGACCAAAAGTTTGGTGGAAACCCGGAAGTGCGGCTAATATTCGAGGGCAGCTAATACATGAACAACATTCTAAAAGCTACCAACACGGAAGTGAGAGCCCGCGGCAGCCCCAAGCCAAGCTGGAGCCCGGCCGGCCCCGGCTGAGGTGGGAAAGCCTGGCAGAGGCGGGGCCAGCAGTGTGGGGGGCAGGCGGCAGAGCCTGGGCCAGCAGGGCAGGGCAGGGGGGGCGGCAGAGCCCGGGCCAGCAGGGCGGGGGAGCCTGGGAGAACTGGGGCTAGCAGTGCAGGGGAGTATGGCAGAAGCAGGAAGCCCGGCAGGTGGGGCTGCCTCGCAGCGGGGGAAGCCCAGCAGAATCGGGGCCAGCAGCGTGGGGGAGCCCGGCGGTGCGGGGGCCTGCAGTGCCGGCCAGGGCGAGCAAACGCGGCTGCGGTGCAGATGGGAGAGGGTGGCCGGCGAGCCTGGTGGTAGCCGCCCCGCCGGCAGAGCCTGGCAGCAGTGGCAGCCCTGCCGGCCAGCCGAGCAAACATGGCGCGGGGCGACCGGCGTGCCTGGCAGTGGCGGCGGCTGCAGGCCCGCCGGCAGGGCGAGTAAACCCAGCAACGGGGCGGCCGGCATACCTGGCAGCGGCGGCGGCTGGCCCGCCGGCAGGGCGAGCAAACGCGGTAGCGAGGCGGTGCTGACGGGAGAGGGGGGGCCAGTGAGCCCGGCGGCGGCTGCAGCACCATCCGGCCGGCCCCATCGGCAACCATGAGCGGGCCGAGGCTTCCTGGCCCCGCCTCGAGCCAGTAAACCCCGCTATGCCGCGATCCTGTTACTAATTGGCCAATTTGTGAAAGCTGCACACGGATTCTCGCTACGAACGAAAGTGCGGCTAATATTCGGGGTGCGGCTTATCTATTGACAAAGACAGCAACATTGTCGAGGCACCGGAAGTGCGGCTTATACTCCGTGCGGCTTGTATTCGTGAAACTACTGTAAGTCCATTCCTGAAACTTACTCTGATTGCAGTAATTTCAAGACTATAAGGCGTACCCTTTTGACTAAAATTTTTCCCCGAACCCGGAAGTGCACCTTATAGTCCGGTGCACCTTATATGATGTACGAAGTTGCGACATTTGCCCCCCCGGAAGTGAGAGCTGTGAAGGGGGGCGGCGCCGTGGGACCGCCGAGTAGCCATGGGAGGGCAGCCGCGGGCAGCCCCAAGCACCGGGAGCAGCGCGGGCAGGAAGGCAGGGTGGGTCCCCGGGCAGCCCCAGGCACCGGGAGCAGCGCGGGCAGGGAGGCGTTACTACTTCATTACTTTGTTGTGCACGGCGCCCTGTGCCGATGGGCCACAGCCAATAGGGGCCGGCGGGGCCGCGGTGCGCCTTATAGTCCAGTGCGCCTTATGGTCATGGAATTATTGTATTTAAAAAAACAATTTTTGCTATTATTATTTGAATGTAATTTAATGGAATATTGTTTTTAGGCGGAAAAACACAGAAATCTTAAAATTAGAAGAAAGGAGGTTGAAAGATCATTTGTTCCCACCCTAATCTGTGTCTTAAACTAATAAATCTCATTCCTGAGACATATTCTCTAGAATTTCACAAAGTAGTCGGTAGCAGACACATCACAACTTCTTTCAATCATTTCAATGTTTCACTGTTATGGGTGCAATATTTCAATGGTTCACGATTACGAAATCCATAGATGGTTTTTATAAAGCTTTTTATTTTTCTAATTTCTTGTTGAGGTGAAATCTGATAAAAATTAAACCTGTTATTCTTCATCTTCCTTTTCACAAACATAAATTATTTTATAGTACATTTTGCATATTTGAATGCTTTAGTGTGTCTCTTCCCAGTCACCTCTTTAATAAGTTAGGTTAATCTTTTCTTATGAATCTTTTATTATTATTGATGTTCTTAGGCTGTTATCTGGCTAGTTGGATCTCCCATAATATTTATGCCCACTTTTTCCACAAGAGGATTCAGTTAAGACATTGCTAGAGTCCCAGCAACAGTGGGAAAGTGAACTCATCTAATATGTAAGAAAGATATATTCTTGTTCATTCATACTGATGTTGTGACTTTCTTTTTTCAGAATGTGACAATATTACTCAAGTTCATCTTATGATCTGAAGTAATGACCCTAAGAATCTTCTTGATAGAACTTTTACCTAGTTGTTTCCCTTTTCTTATAAATGTTATAAAGAATTTTTAATTTTTAAATTATATTGATTTTTTTTTTCTCACCATCTTACAGAATTTTCAATTCTACTACTTTTTGGTATATTTAGCAATAATATTTTCTATGTGAACATAAAAGTCCTATATAAATATTCAGTAATCTTACACACCTTAAAAGAAGGACATACCTTAAAAGAAGATTTCCTGTGAGATACTATGAAATGTTCACTTTCGTCCCTCTATTTCTTCCTCTGCATGTATACTTCAGTATCATACATCTTGTTCATGACTTTCCCCCTTACTTTATGGCTATATCACTAGCAAGACTGCAGATAACACAAAGCTGACCAGTGCAGTTGATGTAATGGAAGGAAGGGATGCCTTTCAAAGAGATATGGACAAGATTTGGAAATGATCACAAGAGCATGATATGAAGTTTTTCTACGGGCAAGGTGCTGTACCTGGACCCAGCCAATCCCATACTTGAGTGGGAGATGAGCTCATTGAGAATGTCTTGGTTCTGGTGAATGAAAAGCTCAACATGAGCCACAGAAGTGCTTGAAGCACAAGAAAGATGTAGACATGTTAGAATGGTTCCAGAGGAGTCCGCAAAGGTGATCCGAGGGCTGGAGTACCTCCCTCGAGAAGACAGGCTGAGAGAGTTTAAATTATTCAGCATGAAGAGGACTCAACTCTTAGGAAACCTTATTGCATCTTTCCAGTATTTAAAGGGGGCTTATAAAAAAGAGAGAGATATTTTTCATTTTTTAGTGATAGGACAAGAGGGAATGGTTTTGAACTCTAAGAGGAGAGCTATATATTAGATGTCAAGAAACAATTCTTTACTGTGAGGATGGTGAGGCATTGGAGCAGGTTAGCCAGAGAAGCGGATGCTGCATCCCTGGAAACAAGTTAGAGGCCAGGCTGGAGGAGGCTCTGTGTAACATGATCTAGGGGAAGTTGTCCCTGTCTATGGCAGGGTGGTTGGAACTAGATGAACTTATGATCTCAGCTCTGAAGCATTTTATCCTTTCACCTACCATTACTTCATCAGCTTAATATGTGAATTTTATGTCTAATTTTAGACTGCAAATGGCTCAACAGTACATGTGTTTCTGTAGGTAGTAAAAATGATAGAATAATTTTAGTCACAGCACAAACAATTAGTACAAATTAATACAAACTAATATATGGTTTTAACAAGTATTAACACTTTATGACTAGAATAAAAAGTCATCTATATTAGAAAATAGACCTATCCTGATTTATGATTGTCCAATTAGGCTATAGATTAAGGATAATTGCTATAGAAAATCTTTAAGATTCTGAATCCATTAATATAATATTTCATATTTAATGAAATTGTCAGCAATTCTTGGTTAAAAATGTAAGATCATTTAAGAGCATGCGAGTCATCACCTCCCTGCTACTGGTTTGGTATATAGATATTTCTTTCTCTTCATCAGCAAGCCTGCAATTTTCTTTTTAAATTTTATCCACAATATTGTCATGAAATTCTTATTTAGGAAGGAAACAAGTTAAAACCCGTGAAATAAGCATCAGCAGGAAAAAATTTACAGCATTTATTCCTAAAACTTCTGAGTTCTTTATCAAAGGGTAAATGTTTTTACAACCTTCTTGTAATGACTAATTTGGCAGGACACTTTAAATGTTAAATCTAAGACTGGAAATTAGTTTAAAAAATGTTTTGGGAATATCACTGTATGTAAAAACTTTTGATTTCCTTTAAAAAGCAAATTAATGCATCTGTGCCCAATAACATGATGGACTTTGGTTAATAAACTATAAAAAGGGGAAATAGGTAATATTTGGTATTGTATGGCAAAGAGCTACACCAAAGAGCTATTAGTATATTGACAAATATACACCACTCTCTGTAGCCCTGATTCATGGTCCCATGCTCTGGAGTCAGCAGTGAGTTTAGAAGTAGTTCTGGATTACTCTCAGAAATACATTCAAACTATTTCTTTCATGCTCGCATACAATGAGGGCAAGATTCTTTGATTTCCTTTCTCATGTCTGTTGTGCTCTGACAATACAGCATACAATGTAATATGTCTATGGTTGTTAGACCTAAGGTGCCAATAATCAATATCATCAGGTTTTCCCGTTTCTGTTCTTCAGGTATCCCTTATTTTATGCACATCACAGGTTTAATCAGAAAAGCTCTTTGGAGTACCGTTCACATTCAGCAATCGGCTTTATTGCCTTCTGTGCATATCAATTGCTATTGGGAAATGTTTCATAAAAATGTGAACTTATTGTGGTGCTGCTTCCTCTCAAAACATTGCCCAGAGCCACATATTTTCCCACACTGAAGAACAGAGCAGTGAAGCTATATAATATCTGAAACTGGACATAAAAAAGCAACTTCATCTAAAAGGCAGAAGACAGTCAGCTCACATTAATTGGAAGTTTAAAGGAACTTCTTTTTCCAGAATATCAAAACACACAAATAATTGCCTAGCTAAACTATTCTGATGCAGATACTAGACCTGAGGTTTTCATCTAAAGTTGCAGAGCACAGGGCAGTGACTACATAAAATGAAACAAATTGGCCACTCTTTGTAGAGGCAACTAGTGAAGGGATAACAAAACTTCAGCCATAAATGACAGAGTTGTTCTATTAATTGCTGTACTCTCACTCTTGCAAATAGCAAAAGTTCCTCCAAGCCCTGTCTTTGAAGAGAGACCCAGGACAAAATTATCCATTCAGCTTTGGAAAGTGTATTCATGCCTCACTGCTTAATTGATTTCTGAAATTCTGAGTGCACAGTGATCTCCCCTGGGCAGCTGGGAAGGAAGTGAAAGAATGGGAAGCAAGCCATGTTCTTGACATCTCTCTGTAGCTTTGCATGCCATGTGGCTATGTGTTGCATTTTACTCTAGTAAGTTGAAGGAAGCAGCTGGCAAAGCCCCCTCAGCTCTTTGCAGGGCTGGGGAGTTCACCTGGTCTCTGTTTCCTGAGCTGTTAAGGGAGGGCAGCATGTGGGGAGAACAGCATTTAGCCACCAAAGGATGAAGATAATAGAAATAATTCAACAAATTTGTGTTTGTCTGTCTTATGACAGGCTTTGAGTTAGTTTTTTTTTGTTTTTTTCAAGTTGATGGATGACTACAGTTGTGACTGAAAAGTCAGATTTTCAGAAAATAATTTCTTCCCCTAAAATGCCATTGACTTAAATAGGTAACTTATCTTTTACAAACCTGGGAACACTGAGAGAGTAGGCTAGAATCAAATTAAAAGCTTACTAGAGTCAACTGTTTTGAAAATCTTGGCTTAAAGTTGTGTACAATGCAGTCCTTATTCTTTATGTGATTTAACTGAGGATCTGATATCACAGCACTACAATTGCAGAAGTTTTAAGCATGGACGTTTGCGGAATGTGGCTCATTTTCTAGCAGCCAATGACAGACAGTGAAATAGGTCAGATAGGTCTGTCTAATGATTGCCATCTGCATAATCAGCAATCTATTAAGATTAATGAGGCTCTCATATGATATTCTGTACTTCATCTAACCCACATTAAAATCATATTAATCAGAAAGGACTATATATCTTATTTCATATTTCAAAATATGAAGTTCAATCCAGACCTATTTAATTAATAAGTTAAATAATTTTAACTTTAATTTAGTATGCAGATTGGGGTGGGGGGGAGGGGTGTTTTGATCACAGATTATTATGGGCTGAAAAAGAATCACATTAAGAGAAATTCAATTTTGAAAAAGCAATTCTAATTAACATTATATATGCCAAAATTCCCTGCCCATTATTCTGAATAGGACCTTACACATTTTGCATTTCCTTTTACTATATAAAATGGTTACATTATATGTCTATGGATTATATCTGCTGAAAGAAATCCTTTTGTTTTACATGAAACAGAATAATTTCTTACTCTATTAGCTTTATTTTTGTGTGATTTCCAAAGAAAGCTTTGAACTGTAAGGGTAAAGTACTAGCTTCCCTGCCATCATAGGAGTTTTTCTCCCCTTTGTTTCTGACATATTTCTGTCTTAGTAAGCCTTCAAGCAGAGACTTTGTAAGACAAGAGCATCTCTTTCATGGTGTTGCTCACTCTTCAAAACTTTTTCTAGAATGCCTTCTGTGCATGTCCTAAAGAAGTGCTCATCCTCTCACAAATCCTCATCCTACCCAGAACTTTCCTACTCTCCTGGTTCAAAAAGGCATTTTTCCATATTAGAAGTTTCCCCCCTGAATCACAGAATAATACTATTATTTAGCTTGAAAAAGATTTTTAAGATCATGAAGTCCAAACATAAATGAGTATTCCTGGACTCTATGCCAGTAAAATATTGGCAGGTCTTTGTAATTTTATTTCAATGGGCATATTTTGTAACGCTAAGCTTCTATCATGAGTAATAATTTGTTAGGCCAAAGCTCTGCATAAGTTCAGTATTATTTGAGATAAAAAATAGAGTAAAATTATTTACTTTCATTCCTTGGACTCCTTTACTCTTTTTTTTTTTTTCAGCTGTACTGATCTGTTACTGTGAAATATATTTCAGGAAGCTACATAATAATTTTCTTTTTTATGTGTGCAAGGTCTGTGATCTTGGAGGTTGAGTTTCTTTAAGATAAGATTCAGTACAGGAATTGCAGAGCTTGCACGTTTTATATTTTACACTCATACCTATCGCTGACACAAACCATAATTCAAATGCACAGTCAAGTCCATCCATAAACAATAAATAAAAGATATTAAAAATGATGCCACTACAATGACCACATACCTTTTTGCCCAATGAAAAGAAAAAAAAAAACATAGAAAAGGCAGAAAACCTGATAAGGGTATCTAGTGGGGTCATTCTGTACTTACAGAAAAGTAAGTGACACAGTTTGTTTAGTGATATTTTATATTCAGTGATGCTATCTTGAAAAGCTTAACTCAGGTCCCTAAAATACCCTCTGCTATTTTTAGCTTTTATTCATCATGCTGATAAGCTTTAAGCTTCTCTAGAATAAATTAAGCTCTTCTTTACTTTGTAGGTCACCTGACTCTGAATGGCACAATATGCTTCCAGTCCAACTACTTCAGTTATGCTGGATAAAGAAAATACTGAGTATTATAGTTTCAGGGAATTTGTGGGCCATATGCAAAGAGTGAGATTCTATCCTGACATATTTTTCCAAGACAAGTTGTATAACTGGAACAGAGGCAGCAAATACTGAGCTCAAAGTTGATCTTTAATATACTTCTCTCTCCTAATCTCCAACACTGATTTGACTTAGGCAACCTGGGAAATAGTTACATTTTTCTAATATATTTGTATATTCTATATGTTCTTGATTGTAAAAGCCAAACTATCAACAGCATTCTATATATGTCTGACATATTTCTTTTGCTGCTTAGTCACTACCATTGTCTCTATGCCAAGTTTAGCAGAGCATTAATGTAATACAGTATAGCCAATTCCAGAGTAATTATCTTATATTTTTCAGCCCATTTGTGCCAGCATATGTCATGGTGGTGCTCTACCACTAACTATATTATTCTGATGTTGCTTTTTCAGTCAATGTGTGTGGAATATAGTGAAACATCTACTGGAATTGAAAATACCATTCCAAATGTTGTAATAGTACACCAGAATGTGTAAGATGGCAGTGAATAATGACGCATGTAAAACACCTAATAGATTTCTCTTTCTTTATCTTCAATTGATCAGTGAATCCTAGTTTTGAATTTCTAAGAGAATTCTATATGCAGATATCTTTAGCACCTGAATTTCCTTTATGGTCAGATTAAAAATGGATGTAAGAGATCTTTCAAGTCATCCAGCAAGTGAGCGATCTCAAACTTTAAGAATTGCACTTCACTCTGTTTAACAATAAATCTACATTAGGTGATATAAAAATAACATCTATTAAACCATTTGAAATTTACCTAAATTTATTTTTTCTCACAGAATGTATTTTATTATTTAGAGGGAGATGGCATGAACTGTATTCTTATTACTTTGTAATTTAGAATTCCAAATGTGAGTTTGAACGTTGCTGAAGTCATTGTAGTTCAATGGCAGAAAATAAGCAAAAAGTCTTAACATTTCCAACACCTTCCAAAAATGGTCTTGCTCAAAAACTTAGCTGAGTTACCATGTGACTTTGCCTTCACCTGACTGGGGAAATTCTTTCTTGACGTCCTCTGTTGAATACCTCTTTTGGGCTGCTCAACAACAGAAAAATTACCAATAAACTGAAGAAATCTGTTGAAGGAAAACCAGAATGTACAGGATCAGGAGCACTTGCCTTGTGGGGAGAGCCTGTGGAGAAGACACCCCTGGGAGAACCTGACAGGTGTTCCTGATGCTGACAAGCATCAGGTGTTGAAGGGATGGACCAAGGTGTTCATGGCAGTGCATGCAAATTTCTAACATTCCATGAACCTGAGTGGCATATTTAGTACAATACAGCATGTTAGGCTGGCATGCACAGCAAAGCCAGTATGTGTAGAGGGGCTTTTAATGATAATATCAGGAAAATAACAATAGCTTCTGAAATGCCTATTTGAAAACCTGTTATTAAATTTCTTGGCCAAGTCCAAGTTGCAGTTATTACTGGAAACACATGGTAATACTATATATATGTATAAATATGATTATATGATTAATGTTCCAAAATAATTATACTATTTTTATGTCTGTTCGTGCTGATTAGAGATATATGATTTTTGCCCAAGGACTAGTTACTATTTAGCTTCCTGAATTACTTTCTTCCTTGTTTTGCACTTTTTTTCTTTTATTTTCTTTTTCCCCAATTTATTATATTTTCACAAGTGTCAGATTTATTATTCTGCTCTATTAAGTAAATGAATTAAAGTTTAATATGTTTATTTTTGTCTACTATAAAAATTGTTTAGACAGAACCAGCTACTAGCTTATTCAAACTCAGAATTGCTACTCTAAAAAAAGAAGATACAACATTTCTCCAGAAGTTCTTCATTATATGTGTGTATTATCTACATAAGGTAAAAAAGAGAGGCTGAAATAGAAGCCAGTTAAAACCTCTGTGACACAAAGTCTATCAAGGAAATACTTAAAAAGGTAGCATGAAAGGATTGACAATTTTAAGTGCAAGCTTTATGACCTTGACAAAAGAAAAAAACAAGAAAAACTAAAACCAACATCACAACCTTATACTTTTCCTTTTCCATTAAGAAAGAAATAAAGAAATACAATCTGAGAAATTCAGTCCTTTCAACTTTTTTGTTTGCTGTGGACTGCGTCCTACAGTTGCTTCTGAAGAGACATTTTATCACCTCATTATTGTATATGGGGAAAATTATAATTAGCTACTTAAAATCTTTGGCAGATGTGTATGAGTACATTTTAAATGACTATATAAAATTTTCAGCATTAAAACCATATCCTGTCTTCAATATAATTTGTTTCATTTTTCTGTTTAATGAAGTGTAAAACACTGATAAATTGTGGAATTCTTTGTAAAGAGTGTTCATATTATTTGTGAAATACAGTTGGTGAACTAAGTGTATTTCTAAAAGTAAATGAGTTGCTAGGATGGAAATGTAATTTGCAGCTAAAAGATCAAAAAGCAAAGCAATAACATGGCACTGTTGATACTTAATTAAATTAGAATGCATTTTACTTTAAGCAGTAGCTTCAGTGTTTCAGCACCAGTAACCCACCTAGCATGCACAGTACAATGGACATGTACTGAGGTACTTAAAAAATGGAGATGGCAAGCTCATTTCCACAGGGAGTTACGGGTGCACACACAGAGCTCCACCGCCATTAACAGAGTCTAGGACTCAAAAGGAGAAACACTGACAAATGGCAAAGTCAATTAAAGAATTGTGACTTGGCTGCTTCAAATTGATCACTATTTTAACAGATTACATGTGCAGTACATGAGGAAAAAAGCACATCATCTGGACTTCGGGAGACAGATTGTGAGGGTGGAGTATGACTGACATCATAGAAAATAAAAAGTGAACTGGTGAAACTGCATAAATTCTAGCTGATTTTAATGAACAGTTGTCTCTTCATGTTCTTTCACATATTATGAAACTTAAGAATGTCTCATGTAAGCATATAGATTTCATTGGTGACATACAACAACAATGTAGGATTTGTTAATGAAAGGGTTCCCACTCACTGCAACAAAATAAATTTAATATAAAGAATGATATTATTTTCTCTATGTGCTAGAGATAGGACTGGAGCTACAGAAAATCCCTAGCATGAAGTGCAAATAAGTTAGAAATTTGTGTTAAAATGGAATTTCCCATTGATATCAAGCATCCTTGACAGCTGAAGCAACAGAAAAATACTTATTGTAGCCATCAGGGAAGAGAAGAATGAGCAATGAATACAAAAACAGGAAAACAAGTGGGTTCCTTGCGAGCAGTTAAGTCACATAGCATGTGGAAGGACAAAGAGAGTATATAACAAGTTAGTATTCATTTCTCAGATGAATAGGAGTTTTATTTTTTAACAACAGCAACAAAATTCTTCCAGTTATGCTAGATACCTAATTTAATAAATAAGCTATTTTGAACCAAAGAAATTATGTTGTTCTCTAAGCATCATGGAAGTTGCATTAGTAAGAATTTTCTAAAACTGACTGATCATTCCAGCAAAATGATATCGACCTGACTTTTTTGTGAACAGACTGATAACTTTCTACATAAACATTTTTGCTGTAACTCCACTTTCATTAGTTTTATCACCTTTTTTTGGAGTTTTTGGAAAAATAAACCTCCTGATCCCATGTGTAGGCCTTCATGTTGCAGTGCTTTTACAAGCCTGCTAAAAGTTTAACTACTTTGAGTGGTTATAATGCTAATTCTTTGCAGCAATGTTTCAGCCTGCCTGCTTTGGAGGATAACTTTAATACATGGGATAACATTTCCAGTGATGGCCTGCAGACTATGTCTGTGATGCAGTGTTCAAGATGCAGTTTGTAAGCCTTTGAGAGTGGCTGCTGAAAAGCATGCAGCCTCTCAAGCACGTAACTAAATATGAGGAGACCATTTCCTTTTAAAGCTCTTCCTTCCCCAGAAATTATTATGGCAACATACACTGTGTTAATACTACTTAGCCACCACATATCCACTATCTGCACTCCCAAGGGTGAATTAGAATCAAATGTATTTAAATTAAAGACAGAAACATTATCAATTTAAAAATGCATTTTCTCCTAGGCTTTATTAGAGAAAGATGCAAAGATACTCCTTATGCCTTTAAAAATGCTGTTAGTATTAACAACATGACTAGATAAAAGTGTCATAAAAATGTAATGACGGTCTAATTTCCAATATATAGAACAAACAAGCTTAGTTACTAAGGGCAAAATATATGGCCCAGAGGAAAGCTGTTTGGAAATGGTACAGTAATTAAATAATTGTAAAAATGCTGAACATTGATTCCTTGAGAGTTCATTCTTTGTTGCTGCACAGATGATAGCAACAGATTCCTTCATTCACAGCCAGTAAATGAAAAGGCCCATCTATCAGCTCATATTCATTTAACCCTGAGCTTTATCCCAGTTTGTCCTTTTCTCGCTGTTGCTGTCAAGTTAACAAACAGAGGAAGATGCTACTGTGGCTTCAGGGCAAATGATTACAGAATGTCTTTTTACCTCTGTACTTCGATCAAAATTTATAAAATAACATGAATAAAATTGAAACTGCTCTTATGCAGCCTATCATTATTTTCTTCTGTGAGTCAAAGAATTCACTCAAAGGCTACTTTGGAGTCATATTGTCTGCTCCAAGACACTCCCTATGCTTACTGGAAGCCTTTCTCTGCTCTGTGCCACAGGAATGCCACATGCGAAAGAGATGATGTGTCCATTTTTACTAAAATATTTAATTTGAGCAAGAAATATTTGGATTAATATTTTGTCTTTTTTTAAAAAAATATTTTTTAAAAAATATTTTGCCTTCCATCTATTTTCAAACTTTATCTTGTATACTTTTTAATGTCGTGGAGAATATGTATTATATTTAATTTAGTCTTTAACTGAGAAAACTGCTTGTTTTTGTGAGTGATGAAGCATATTATTTGTCACTGAATGTGCATAAACAAAATAGTAGTAATAATATTGAAATATTGAAGTACCAACAGTATGAATATTATTGATATTCAAATACCAAATTTGATTACTTATACTAAATAAGACAAAAAATATATTTTTATTTCTTTTTTTTTTTTTTAATTTACTGAAGAAAAGGGGGATCATCTGCTGAAGAAGTGATGGCAAAGTGACATTAGGAACTTCCTGAAATAGAGCAATGTTAGAACATCAGTCTGCTTTATGCTAATTTGCAAGACACATTTCAAATAAACTTACCTTAGTTTTGTCTTAAAGTGCATTCACTTTATGCACAGTTCCTGCTGTCTTAGCCACTTCTGTATCCTTCTTGTTCCTCTTAGAATTACAAGCACCCATAGTAGCAGGGCTGGAAGGACACAGATTAAATAGGAAGAAGTAGATGGACATCTGCAGTGTTTTAAGAAAGCAAGTCCTAACTTATAAAAGTAGTGTTATAATTATAGAATGATCTGCATAAATATAACACACCTAAGTGTCTATTTATGCCAAGCTTTTTCAGAGAATTTGCATTTTATTCTGAGTACCAGTCTCTGCAGTGTAATTCCAATTTCTGTGAATGTTTTTGTTTAGCAAATAACATTCATAAGGTTAGAATTATATAAATGAGATCACTAATATGGTGAAAATAATTTGCATACTGATACATCTTTTTGATTAGGAGACTAAAGTGAAGAATGAAAATTACTTATCTACATAAAAGATGATACCTATTTCTCCTTTTCCTTTAACAGATTAAGAATCTTCATCTGATTTCAAAAGCTCTATCTCTTCATAAGACTGCTTCTAGGAACTGCTAATGGTCTATAGAGCCTTTTTGCACTACATTAGCACTATCCATTGACCTCTCCATTAGCGACAAGAAGTTATTTGGAATTCTGGTTCCTGCTGGGAAATTGTCCACATTAAAATGTTCATGTCTGTGGCAGTCTTATCAGCCAGATCAGATACTAAATGGGCCATAAATACTAACATATCTGAACTGAGTCTTTTGCAGAAAAAGAGAAATGAAAAGAAGTAGCCCAGGTAATTTCAAGATTTATAAATATGAGAATATGACAATTTTCCCATCCTGTATTGTTCCAAATTCTTTACTACACATAAACATTTTGGGAATAATTCTACTATTAAAAACTTTTACCAACAATAAGGAATATAGGCTCTTGGTAACTAATTAAATAAAAGTTTTCTATTTAAAACAAAGAAAACTACCTGTCCTCAATCATCTAGCTTTAAAAAAATATTAATGGGTTTGTATTGGGTTTGCATGACCTGGTTTTTGGTAGCATGGGGGCACGGAGGTGGATTCGGTAAGAAGCTGCTGGAAGCTTCTGCCATATCCAACATAGCCATTCCTTGATGATTCCAAAGATGGACATGCTGCTGGCCAAAACTGGGCCAATCAGAAATGGTGGTTACTCCTCTGTGATAACAGATTTAAGAAGAAATCAAAAGAAAGGTTGTGGGGCAGTTGTAATTCCAATCAGACAAGAGCAGGGTGAGAACACATGATAGGAACAGCTCTGCAGACACCAAGGTTAGTGCAGAAGGAGGGCAGGAAATGCTCCAGGTGCCAAAGCCAAGATTCCTCTGCAGTCTGTGGTGAGACCGTGGTGAGTCAGCTGTGCCCCTGCAGCCCATGGGGATCCATGTGGGATGCAGAGATCCACCCACAGCCCATTGGGATCCATGGGGGATGCAGAGAACTACCCACAGCCCATGGGGATCCATGGGGGATGCAGAGATCTACCCACAGCCCATGGGGATCCATGAGGGATGCAGAGATCCCTCCACAGCCCATGGGATCCATGGGGGATGCAGAGATCCACCCACAGCCCATTGGGATCCACGGGGGATGCAGAGATCCACCCGCAGCCCATGAGGATCCATGGGGGATGCAGAGATCCATGCATAGCACGTGGGGGAGGTGCCCATGCTGGAGTGGGTGGATGCCTGGAGGAGGCTGTGGGAGACAGACCCTGCTCTCAGGCTGGAGCAACCTGTCCTTGAAGGTCATCCCCCCATGGAAGAGTGACCCATGCCACAACAGTGTGAGAGACAATATTGCCTGTGGGATGGACTCATGCTGCAGCATATGGGGGGACTTTTGCCCATGAAATGGAGCCACGTTGGAAAAGTTCATGGACAACTGTGTGCCATGGAAGGGACCCTACCATGCAACATGGAAAGGACTCCTCTCCCTGAGTGGGAAAAGCCTTGGGTGATGAACTGACCAAAACCCCCATGCCCTGTCTCCTTGTGCCACTGGGATGGGGTGAGTGGTGGGGGGAAGGTGTTTTTAAGGGCTTATTTGTCCTTAACCTGCTCTGATTTTGTGAATAATAAATTCAAATATCTCTAAGTTGAGCCTGTTTTGCCTTTGATAGTATTTAATGAGTTATCTCTCCCAGCCCTTTTCTTAACTCATGTACCCTTTGTTAAATTTTTTCTCCTCTGCCCAACTGCAGAGGGGAGTGAGTGAGTGTCTCTGGTGCCTGACATCTGGCCAGCAGCTCCCCACAACAGTGTTTAATAATGGACTGAAACATCTTGCCATGCTGAGACTGTGGTCAAATGTTGTGGTCAGTGTGCTTAAGAAACACTTTCTCTTTTAATTTTTTACTTCATCTATTATTTATATCCTTAGGGGTATTTTTGTGGTTTGTTTTTTCTTTGTTTGCTTACTCGGTTTTTGTTGAGGTCAACATTACTTATTTCTGGAGTTTTTTGGTTTTATTTTCTAGAAAATCTTTATTTATGTATTATTTATATCATTTAGAAAAGAGTATTGATATTCACTCTTATAATTTATAAAAATGCATTAAAATTTCAAAATATGAGAGAGATATAACCATTAAAACCAAAAAGGGAAAGTTAGGAATTTTTTATCAGTTTAATTACAGTAAATTCACGAATACAAGCCGCACTGACTATAAGCCGCATCTCTGGGTGTTGGCAAATATTTTGGTTTTTGTCCACAGATAAGCCGCACACGAATATAAGCCGCTCTGTCGTTCGCAGCGAGGACCCGCGTGCAATTAGTAACTGAACCGCGGGAGGGCGGGGTTTACTGGCTGAGCTAAGGCTGTGCAGGCTCGGCCCGCTAGGGGCCGCTGACGGGGCCAGGTGGTCCAGCCCGGCGCTGCCGCTCGGGGCCGGCCGGCGCTGCCACTGGGCTCGGTCACCCCGGGTCGTCGCTGCCCTGCGGTGGCAGGCAGGGACGGAGCTTCCCCCGCTCCTACGGCAGCGGCGGCGGGCGGGGACGGAGCTTTCCCGCGCCCGTGGCGCCGGCGGTGGGCAGGGACGGAGTTTCCCCGCTCCTGCCGCGGCGGCGGCGGGCGGGGACAAAGCACCCCGTCGGCTTCCCGAGCCGCAGCAATGGCGGCGGGCGCTTCCCCCCCCCCCTCCCTGGGCCGCGGCAATGGCGGCGCCGGCTTCCCCCCCCCTCCCCGGGCCGCAGCAATGGCGGCGCGGGCTTCCCCCCCCCTCCCCGGGCCGCGGTAGGGGCGGCCCGGGTCCCCCCTCTCCTCCCCGGGCCGCGGCAATGGCGGTGCCGGGCCCCCCCCCGTCTCTCCCCTGGGCTGTGGCAGAGGAGGAAAGAGAGCTCTCCCGCCTCTCTCCCCGCCCCCCGTGCTGCCTACAGGGAGCCAGGCTCCACCCGCAGTGCAACAAAGTAGCGATTTGTAACAATCGCAAAATGCCGACTTTGCAGCTGCTCGGTTCAGGACTCTGGCAGGCACTTCTGAGGTTGTATTAGCCGCTCCTGATTATTAGCCGCATTTCCGGTTTAGGAGCAAAATCTTAGTCAAATTGGTGCGGCTTGTATTCGTGAAATTACTGTACTTCCACATAAGGAAAAATTACATAACAGTTCATGATTAATGAAGCACACAGAGCTGTAGTTATCATTAAAAGCAGTCATCACACTTTGGAAGAAGAGAAAATATAGTAGCAATGTTCAATTTTTGAAGATCCACAACAAAAACATCCTTCAGTTTATTCTCTGCATGCCTACATGAGACCCAGCTGATGCTCAAAATGACAAGAAAGAAGCCCTCTGGACTAGAATGCTAGTAGTTAACGAAATATTTTTGACATAACCTCAAAGATAAATAGAACTGTGAAGTAGTAAAAATCTTTAAATGAACACATCTGAATGGCAGCTTTCCTTATCATTTCTTGCAAGGTCTCCAATCTTGGTTTCAGAAAAATAGATACACTGAAACAATCCCTGTCAGTATCTGAATATAGAAAGGCATTTTAGGCTTCCAAGAAAACTTTCAAGGACATCAGTTTTCACTTTCTAGGGTGTAAAAGTTGTGATAAAAGGCTATGAATGGCTCACACTTCTTGAATAAAATGCCTTTATTTCCTCAGAATCTGAAATGTCTGTTGTACAAATGGGGCTACAGCAACCTTATATATATTTTACAAATGTCCGTCTTTCACTAGCACTGAACTCAGAAGAAATGAGCTGTGATTCATTAACTATAATAGAAATTTTACTATTGAAGGTAGACCAAGGAATGGCTTATAATCAAGACATTAAAATAACAAAGAGGCAAAAAGTTTGTCCCAAAATTTAGCAATATTCGTTACTAGTTTTGATTAGTCTTTATCTATAAGTACTTAGCATCATCTTATGCTTTATGAAAAACTTGAAAAACAGGTAAGAAAATAAACCTGTTTTTTATCATTCAGATGTCTCTTAGACTGCCAGTTTTCCTATAGTGTCTCCTTATATTCCTGTAGTACTTAGCAAAATGTAGCTATGACATTGCTCGGTTTTCTTAGATACTGTTATGATAATGAAAATCTGCCCGTAGACTTAGAAATTAGGTATATGATATATTCTCCAAAGCCTAAAATCTCTTTATTTTTCTCTTTTTTTTTAAATTATTGTTTTGTAGTATATTATATATTTTAATTGACATATCAAAAGTGCACAGTCCTAATATTAAATCTGAGAATTAATTTGTTGGAGAAACAAAACTGCTGAAATGCATGATATTATTTAATGCAGATTAGGCTACCAGAGCATTCATTCAAAAGGAATACAACAGTTAAGGGAAATGAAAATCTACCTATAGCTATCAGTAGTATAAAGTGTTAAAAATATAGTCTTCCTATGGTAGTTGCTGCAAAAGTCATATAGTTTTCCCCACAGATAATGCTTCTAAAAAGTGACAATAAAAAAATTAATAGAAGGAAAAACATATGGTGCACGTTGGATCACATGATGGTAAATTTATCCTCATAGTTGCAGAGAAGGGTCAATGTCTCGAAGTACCCTGCCAAAGTCAGGTTAATTTGTGCCTGCCTAATGTACATGTTTGATTCAGATATCCCCAAGTGTCTGGGTTAAGCTGCAAAGTGGACCATAGATGGTTGTTGCTTCACTCACATACCATACACATAAATGGATCTCCTACAATGACATGCTGTCATGATCCAATTATTGTAAGATGCCTCTGCCTGAATTAAGGTACAAAGACCATAGGCCAAAGTCAACAATACAGATTTCATTTAACAATGTCAGGTAGAGACAAATAGAAAGAAATAGAAAAGAGAGTGGGAGGAAGAGAAAGAGAGTGAGGAAAGACAGATTAAGTAGAATTCTATCATTACCCCATGGATCCAGAGGGTGTTCTAATGGTCCTTCTTTCAGTCTTGTCAATGGTGGGGATCCCCAAGTTGTTCTTCTTGGGTATCAGCTTCATACAGTCCAAGTTCCAAGAATACACAGGGCACAGATGCTTTTCTCTCAACTTGGGATGGCATGTGCGTAACTTCTTACTTTCTTTTCCACAGTCTACCACAGTGGCAATTTTTGTCTGAATGAATTAACAAGGATGCTACCCAGGTCTACCTTGCCAGACCTGAAACTAATGTCTTGCTGTTGCAAATTTCTCCCTTCTGTTCTTATCTCAAGTTCCCACTGTGGTGGTTCATCTTACAAGTTTTTTCTGTGGCCTTGACAGTGTTTAAGGTAATTGTAAAATTTGAGTCTCTTATACATGTGCAGTGGGGGATGGATAGATCTGTTTGTCTTTGGATGCCAATCTTAGCAAGAGCACAGAGAGAAGGTATTACAGCCTCTCCATCATTTACCATCGTTCTTTAAAAAAGAACAGATTGTTTTGAGAGAGGCAAATTAAACACATAAGAGAAAAAAGTTGCAATTTACTAAAACTTCATATGCATTCTCCTCATTCTGAGCTCAGCTCTAATGCTGCCCTGGGTAAAGAATGTCCCTGTTGTGAGCAGGAGGTAAGCTTAAACATTACAGTCCCTCTAGTCTGAAAATTTAGGAGTGCAAGAATTGCATTGATTTAGAGACCAATCAAATCTTAAATAGTGAATTGCAAATAATATACCAGTAACTGAATATTCTGCTAAAGTTCATAAAAAATCCCAAAGCTCAAATATATTTGCAGTAACTAGTGGAGCAGTCCTGAGAAACAAAAGTATACAAATTTCCATCTGTTCAGAGAGACAGAATAAAGGGCTACAGTCAGCAAATACAAGACTTGTGATGAATACTTCAATCAGCTAAGAATAATAATGTAACTTCAAATGTCTCATAATTTTTCCTGCAGGCTTCTCTCTCAACAAGCTGTGGGCTCTCACATGATCTAAGATTCCTGTGACGCGGCTGGCTTTATTTGTGTACATGCATCTGAATGTAACTTAGTAATTACTCAACTGTAGGCACAAAAGACGGTCCAAATTACTCAAAGAAGTTTTTAAAATACATGGAGATATTTAAGGAAGTGAAATATAAAAATGGTAATCCATTGCAAATCAAATGACTTCTAATTGACACCAGAGTAGCTATTATGAAGAATTTGAGTACAGGGTCTTTGATGGAAGATTAAATCTTAAAAAAAAAAAAATAATAATTTCCAAACTGCTGTTCAAAATATCGCCTTTGGAGATTGAACGTGACTGCAAAGCACATTTAAATCCATCCAAAAGTCTAAGGTATTATGAACAACATATATTATGTATATATACAAAAAACTATACAAAGTAGTCCGTTTAAAAAAGATTTTTCTGACTCATAGGAGTAGACTGTAACAGAGTAACATCTCATAACTTTTATCCCTTGGGCAAAATAGAAATAATGTAATAGTAATTAACATTCTTTTGAAGTGGTTTTGGTGAGTCCTGCTTTCAGTCCCTTATATAACTTCCTGGTGGCTTCAGTATATGTGAAGCTATTATTGCTTCATTACATTACTGGCTTGACAGATGCTTTAAAACTGAGCAGACACAAAGCAGAAAGGAAGGCACATGTAAGTAGCAAAACTCACTTGTAATCGTATTTCATGGAGCGAATCACTATACCTCTATATGATAACACTAAGCTGCTTTGTAACTTTTCAAAACAATGGCTCTTGCTCTGTTTTGAGTTATTTTAAGCAAGTGTTGAGAATCTTCTTGCACTGAAAACCACAAGTATTCACTTTCAGATTCACAGCTGTGTTAAAGAGAGGGTAGATATTTATATATAGATAGGTTTATTGACTCTTCCTTCAAAAGTGTCGGTAGACTTGACCCCAGAACTTTCTCTCTATGATAATATTATTATATTTTGGATTTATATTTCAAAAAATATTAGTAGGATTGGGGAATCTCAGGCTTCTTTTTCAAATATTTTTTTCCTCCCCAGTAGGTAGTGATAATTTAGGGTGAAAATAATCTTATTTTCTTCAGTTAAATTAGACAACTAATGTGATTTAGATCTCTGGGATCGCAGAACTGGTTAGTGCTCTGATAAGTCTTCAGAGTGTCTCCCTATGAAATGGTTACAAAAAAGCACCTGCAGAGAGATTTATTCTCAATGTCCCAGTCCCTGGTGCAGATAGAGTGAATCATCGCTGCAGGCATCTGTTCTCTTCACACTGGGGAGAAAATGCGAGAAATAACTGTGGCATGACATTTATCTGTTAGATGGCCAGAGATACGTGAAGTACCACCCTGCTTGGGGATCCCTTTGATTATGTCAATGCTGAGTTGCTTTCCTCCACGTGACTGTGCACCCTGTCTGATTGGAGGCATTTTTTGCTTTTTTTTCCTGCACATTAAATGAAAATTCAGGTGCAGCTGTGCAAAAGACAAAGTACAACAGTGTTCTGGAAAGCTATTCTTTCTACCTACGTAAAAATCTACATTAAAACCAATGGTAAAAGACAGGATATTTTAGAAAATTCTCTTCTCTTTTTCCCCTTCATTACTGCTTTATTTAGGTGATGTTTTCCAGGAATGAAATAGGAAACACCTCTCTACACAGGTATTGTAGGAGCAATTTTTTGTCATGTTACTTTAAATAATAGCTATTAAAAGTGACAATTTTATTTGCTAGCAAAGAATTATGTGTGTGTCACAGACTTTATGCCCATTACAAAAATTATATTTGACAACACCATGAAACATGACCACTTCCAGGAGAGGCTTCATATGATTTCTTCATACAATTTTCCTTCTTTAATTTATTATTAACTTGATATTACACTCTTTTTTGAATGTGAATAGTCATTTAGTTATATGAGTTTAAATATAAAAGTAAATATATTTTCTTCCATTAAAGATGTGTTATTGTTGGCTAGGCTTACTGCATTTATTTCACTTACTATAAAATCAATTTCTAAGTAAAATACTTCGAAGATGTTAATAATCCATTGCTCCTAATTGAAAGAGACAATAATTTGTGTCCACAGTGGGTATATAAAGTTTTAGGACGTTTATGTCAAGTTAACTCAATGTCAGCAGTGTATTTTCACATATTCAGAATTTCTAGTACCTTTGTTTCAGTCCGCATTCAAAATGAACTTAAAGTGGATAGCAGCAATCACAAACATTGAAGTTATAATATTATTTGAAATGAAAATGTGCAGAAAAGAATCCACAGATAAATCTAACAAAATAATTATCATGTGAGTACAATTTTAATTTTGTTCATATTTTTTAGTTCTGGTTTAAAACAAAATGAGGTGAACCTGCACTGCTTCCAGGGTTTAAAAAAGAAGGAAAGATATAAGAAATCAAATATATATATATGTAGCAGCTCAAATAAACTGTGTAGATAAAATGCTTAGGTTTGAATGATTTATTAGAGATGAGAACATAATTCAATGACTACTGGAATTTATACCTATCAAGATAGGGACATTGTATCTTACATGGTGAAAAAGAAAAATTATTTCAGAATAATTTATATTTGTATTTGAGAAATCCTTATGTAAGGACAAAAGTGAGCCCCTAAAGATGAAACAACATTCAACAGAGATAGTAAAAGTTCATTTCAAGGTTGCAGCTGGATAAGGACATATGTGGCTGTTTTTCACTCAACTGGAATATGCAGCATGTGGATGCAAAAATTATTCATATCCAGAAGATTTTTGTTAAAAAATTGTCTTTTTTTCTTTTTAAACATTTTTTTTTAATGCTTTAACCTGAATTTTTTCAAGTTTTCAAAGAGGCTAACATAACCCTCAGACCATCTCATTTACTGTGTTCTCAAATTCTGTTTAAATCAAATATGAAGACCCTCTCCAAAACCAACCAACCAAAAAACCCCGAAACTAAACAACAACAAAAAACCCCAAATTAAAACAAAACAGGAAACCAAACCAAGCCAAAACAAAAACCCCCAAACAACCTAAGAAAAGAATCTTCACATATTTGGATAAGATTTTATATAATATTTAGAAAATGGTCTAATATTCTTATACACAATGAATGTTGAAGCCTATAGTCACTGTGGTAGCTTAAGGTCCTTAGCTTCCTTCATCACCAGAGGCAGAGAAGAAAAACTTCTGAGGAAGATTTTAAATTATTTGAATAACTCTCTGGAGATAACAGGGCCACCTGCTCTTACCTCCTCTCGACTTGTTCTTTTCCAACTTCCCAAAATTACTACTACAGCACTGAAAAGTGAATTGTTCCCTTTCTTTCAGAGATTTGAGATGATTTCTGGTAAGACAAAACTCTTACCTTAAGCAAGAACTAAGTATAATGAATCTGTCTCCTACATTCTAACTAATCTGATAAATATATCTATAGTATTTGTCCTTTAATCCTTTCCCTGGTATTTTTTTGCATCTCATTCCCCATAAATTGTGATTTAAGCAATTCAAAATCTCATATATGTATTTGTCCTGCACATATTCTAAAAATCAGATTAAAATATTTTTACTATTAAATAGGTAATTTATCATTACAAAAATGTGTGTTTATTTATATACACTGAAAAATAAAATTACAAGTAATAGAATATTGCACATATAATTCTATAACCACTTTTACAGGTGAATTGTGTAATATTTATAAACTCACAAAATTAAATGGTTATCACCAGCTAGACTCAGAACCCTCAAAATATGAAAATTAGATAATATATCCTGAAGCTAAACTTTAAACAAGAAATACACATCAATATTCCAATATTTTTGTATAATTTTGGTATAACTTTGAAATATTTAGAATCTAATTCTTTGCAGCATTATTTTTCTGTTAAAGTTGCAGCCAGTAATTTTTGTTTTGTGTTATGTCCTTTAGTAAGATGAAGACTTACGACAGCAGCTGGATTGCAGTCTCCAAAGGCCAATTTCCACATTTCTTGTCACTGTGGATTTATTATCTGCAGAAGTGCTTGGAGGGCCCATAATTATGCCAATCCCCATTTGACATTTTAGACCCTTCTGCCACTATCTCAAGCCATCCTAAGTTTGAGCATCACACTGCATCATCAAAATACTGTTAGACAGCTATCAAGTAGCATCATGAGGATTAGAGATGTGCAATACCCAGCTATAAATGACTATTACAGCTCTTACATCTTGTGCTTTGGACCATAGACCTGAAAGCAGATCTACCGAATCTGGATGATAAAAACTCAAATGCAGGGCTCACATTTTTGCTTCTTTTTAGTTTTCTTTCTGTTCATAAACTAAGGTATAATTTTGCTGCTTCTTAACAGATAAACATTCATTATACCAATTAATTTGTTTTGTATATTTAGTGGAATGCTTCACTTAAATGTTCAACAAAATGCAGTCCAACAGTCGCAATTTAAATTCCATATGGAGAAACAGTAGCTTTGTATTTTGCAGAGACTAATTACTACTGAATGTAATATATGAGTTACAATACATACAAGCAAGTACCTGTACTTTATTGGTAGCAAGCTTGAGATAGAAATGGTAAAATTATTAAGATATTGGGTTCAGTATATCTATATACAGGTGAGTCATTTCACTAGAAGTCACTTGTGTGGATATATAAATCGCACTCAAATTCTTTGCAGGTGTCAAGTTCCAGCAGGAAAACCTGACAAGGATGGAATTATCATTATATTCTAATCCTGAAACTGTCAGTTAAGAAAAGCTGGTTTTGTTAGACATGAATAACTGTGAAGCTTAATTTTCAAAGTTCCCTTTTTATTTCCCAGTACAATGAAAACACAAATGCTGATCAGAAATATTTTTAGACTTTTTAGTCCAGAAAATATTTTGTTAAAAAAAACTAAGCAGTATTTAAAATTGAAATTTCTGAACCTTTTTCATAGCTCGTAAATGAAATAATTTAATAATTCCTGCTATATATTTTCATTAATAATTGGGAAAAACAATGCCCAACTGGTAAGACAAATGGAAAATATTGAAAATTTCAGTTAAAAAAAAAAAAAAAAAAAAAGATAAAATCCTAACATATTTCTGCTGAATGCATTTCAACCAGCTGCAGTATGGGCTTTTTTTTCCCCCTGAACAGGATGGACCATATTCTCAAAGTTGTCCAGCTCAGAGGTGAATCAATTACAGTTTTCCCACCTTCAATGGGAGATGGATGAGACCCAATGGGAAGAGCTATTTATGGAGTTCTAGGACTCTTACAATCCAGCAGAACAAAAACTAATACAGGAATATGACCCAACAGAAGAAAGATGTAAGTTCAGCCACATCCTTTGTGTTTTCTCCCCTATGACCTACCAGTGGTTCTTCGTGCATTGTTAGCTTCACAGCATGTCAAATCAAGTAAAGGCAAGGTCTCAGCTTTACCATCTTTTTTTTTTTTTCAGTTTTCCTGTCCATAAGTGGAGTGAAGGTGAAGTTTCTGGGACCTTTGGGATAATGCACTTGAAACAGCTTCATTTTTTTCTGTCTTTCTCTAACATTAATAACAAGTATCAGATACACTTTGTAATGAACATAAAGAAATGTTGGAGGGAAGAACCAGAAAACTTATCTTTTATATGTTAGTTCAGTGTAGTTTTCCTGCTTTGTCTCTGTCTTTAATTTCCCCTCTAGCTCTATAAAAACTTCTAACTGTCTTTTAAATTCATTTATAGTATGTGCTTCAGTGGGCTTACCTGACAACATATTCCTCACGTTTATTACTTTTAGAATGAAATAGTTGTGCTTGAATACTGCTGCTGTTTCCACTTAAAGGGATATTGTCCACTTATCAGGTTTTGTTTTGGTTTAAATTGACTAATTTTTAAAACAGACTTTTTTTACTGACATATCCCTCTCTAAACCTTATACCCAGATCTCGATATCTGTAATTGTATCTCTGCTCCACCAGTGATGTATAGTACAGTCCTGTGGACAGGTTAGTGAGATTCAGCTACCTCTGTTGAGTCAGTGTAGTAGATGCTCCTGCAGTAGTGCAGTCTCGTGGGCCCTCCTGTAACTGTGCCTCATCTTACAAAGACAAAGTCTGCACTTTTGCTCTGGTCCTCTGAGTGTGACTGCAGACCAGTGGAACAGCAGTGCTGTCCTGTCACCCAGCTGTCTAAGAGAAAGTGACATAGTGACCCCATAAGTCTTTCAGCACTGGAAATAATCATGGGTATTTGCAACACTTTGAATCTTTTCCCTGCCATCTTTTTCTAAAGTAGTAACAGCAACAGTGGAATTTTTATAAGAATAATCAACATGCAGTGCTTAAAATGTCAAAAACTGTAGCAAAACAACCTTAGAAATTAAGCTCTGTAAAAGCTGCTAGTTACATTTTTTCTCTAAGCATCTTTGGGATAACAGGAAGTTATTTGTTTATTTATTCATGCTGAAAACACCAATGAAAAAAACCTTCTTGACTGAATGCCAGATGGGAACACTTATGCTGTCAAAAAACAAGGGTTCTCAATTAGTCAGGTGCGTTTTGAACTTATGAAATACCATGTACATATTTTTACAATGCTGACAGGAAACCAGGGTGCACATAGGAAAACTATTTTTTAAAATATTTTAAATTATTTTTAACTTATTGAAAATATATGGAAAATCTCCAGTCTATCCTCTTCATCACAATCTATGATATAGAATGGCCAACTGCATGACATGCAAGTAGCTGACATAAGAGAAAGGTGTAAAAATGGATCATTACTGTATAATAATTTTATCAAAAGGTATTCCTTCTAGGTTCTTCCTTCATCCTTCTTCTAAGTATGGCTGATATGGTGAAATGCAGTAACAATTTTAAGGTTTTTAAGAGGTCCACAACATAAATAGACATCTGCTTGTAGTAGAGGGCATCATACTGATTCTTTTTAATGTTATCTGGTTCTTGAGCAGCAGACGTGATGATCAGCCTCTCTCTTCCAGAGTTTTTTACTATTCCATGTTTTCATGTACTGCAGGTAAGGAATTGCTATGGAATTGACCTTGTTAAAATAAACTGGCTTCTCATATAAGAAGTGCTTTATATCTGGCATTCTAGTGAAGTGCATGAAATTAACTTTCTGGTACATGTTCCAAATTCTCTTTTTTTTGTGGAAATAATACTTTAAAGTCCTACTCAGGTCATCACATAAAAGAGGAACTGTGCCAGTGGGCAGATACACTGCTGCTGATACATACAGGTACACTAAAAGACTCCAAAGGGCAGAAGGAGGTATTAAATTCTTCTCAATATACCCCTTCATTTTTATATTTTATCTACCAGCCAGAGCCGGTATGCATGGTTAATAATCTATTAACAGTAAAAGATAAGAGAAGAGTACACATCTGTTGTATAACTGTTGAAAATGTCAGAAATATTCTTCATAACCTACATAGTTCACAGAGAGAGAAGCTCTTCCAAAAATACACTGTATTTACATGTTCTGCATTTCCCTGAAGGAGCTATTTCTTTTCATTGACTTCATCTCTTCTCTTAGTCTGAAGTAGCTGGGATGAACAGAGTGAATGTGTTCACCAGAGTTCGCGCACAAAATTCTTGGTTGCTACAGAGAACGAACAGCTTCCAACAGCAATTAGCCTTGAAGTTTATTCTGTGGTATTTAAAATCATGAAGTAAATATTTTAACAAAATAAAAAAAAGTAATATTTTTTTAATGTTACTATTAATTTTTCAAGACAACAGTTTTGTCAATTCTCAGCATACTATTGCAAAATTCTAGGCCTCCTTTTTCTCATATATCATTATATGATTTCAATCTTTTTGAAATATGAGAAAACACTTACTTTTTATGCTCAGACAGCTGTAAGGAGAGCAGTCTTTCTCCATTGGGAAGTGCATCTTTTAAAACTCTACTTTCTGAGGAAAGTGTGAAGAAGTAAATTTCTCAAATTATTAAATGAGATTTATCCATTCATCCCAGCTAATGAGCTCTGGGCTAGATCCTAAATTTGGCTGACATTATACTGCACAAGGAGCCATGTTTCTCTCTATTGATGAGGGTTAAGTATGTTATAATCTTAAAATGGATGTCCTCAGGCACCATCTCTGCAGTGTGAGTTTCATCATTTTTTAGATATTGTTGCCATGGAAAACTTTTATATTCCTCTAAGGACTCCTTCAAATATTCTTATGCTGTGTGTCATTCTGTCCTCGAACATATGGAGGAAAAACAACACTCTCTTGGTTAATTATGAAATTTATCCAGATTTTAGTGCCTAGTATGAATCTCAAATATACGTTTGTCACACAATAATGGGATATTTAGTTTTGGAATTGATGCTTTTGGTAAAGAAACAAGTACTACTGCTGGATCTCAGGGTGGAATGTTTTCAGTATGACAAATCATATATATTATTACCTGATAAAACATGTGATACTAGTTTTATTTAATTTACCTATCTCTGTGTTAGCCATGTCAGCATTTTTGTGTTTATAAGACATAATTATTTTGATTTCCTGTTTTAAATCTAGCTGTGTCATACATTTATGAGTCTTTTGCTTTCTTTGAGGTTTTGGTTTTCTCTATTTTTTTATATCTCAAACAGCTCATGAATTGGCAATGTCATACAAATAAGGAGATTCAGTTAGGCTGCAACAAAAAATTAATCTTGATTTTTTTCCTCTTCTGCTACCTTTTTTTTCTGAAGCAAAAGAGAAGAATTAATGGTTTATTTAAATCTGTTATGTTGGTTTTTTACTATTTACACAGTTTTATGAGGCAATTGCAATCTAAAAATAATTATATGAAGAACTGTGAATTCACTATTTTATTTAACTGTCAATACAAAAGAGCATTTTGGCCCAGAATTAACAGTATTAAATCCAGTAAGTACAATCTTTCCTCATTGAGTTTTCCTCAATGTTTGAAGGACCTATAAAAGAAAAATACAGCATCATTTTATTTCAGCTTATGAATCTACCAAGAGAACTTAGCTGTGATGAGCAACATACTTTTGATCATAAATACTCTGTGATTCTTGTTTTTAATCATCTTTATTCTCGATTGTTGCATCAGCCTCAGTGCTGACATTACTGATTTGCTGGGCTGTTAGGACTCAATTCAGCAAAGTGCTTGAGAAGTGTTCGTTTTAAACAGGGGAATAGATCAATCAAGTTACTTATATCTTTAGAATTTAAGTACAATAAAATGCTTTTATGAATTCCCATTGAAAAGGAAGAGTTAGGAACAAAGTTCTCTTCACAAACTTCATAATTCACCTGCATAAATGGTGTGTTTGTAAGTGATAGTCAAACTCTTATTTTTTTTCATCCCACTAAAGAGACTGAAGATATAAAAGAAATATAGTTTGAAAATCAGGATTTTTTTTAAATGCTGTATAGTTTTAGAAGATGTCTATTTTGGCAACCAAACATGCAAGATTATATCACCAGAAACATAAATTCAGAAGAAAATTCAGAAGGCTTCCTTGAATATTTAAATAAATAGGACCTGATTGTGTTCTCTATAATATTATCTTCTAATAGTAATATACACAGTAAAGAAAGAACTGGTAAGCTGAGGCAACAGAAAAATAAAAATTCTTGCATTTTGTTTATTTATTATCTTTTGAGGTTGATTCCTTATCAACATTGGTGTAGTAATATGTTTTCCATATAAATAAATGAGCATTCAAAAAAGGCTAAGAAGCTTTTACAAGATTAGTTTTGATCCTGACAGTTTCTAACAATGCAGCAACATCTCATTCAGGAAATTGCAGCTACCACAGGCATTGAGCATCCAATCATTCTGAGAATTATCTTTTGAGATAAATAGGGAAACATCCTGCTGGGGTAAGGTAATACTATGGTTCTTACAACCACAACCAAATTGGTCATATTTGATGAATAATGGAACAAAGTTAATCTCCAAACACAATGCAGGTAAAATTAAAAGAGATAAAACCAAAATTAATTTTACCACTGTCATGGTTTCTAATGTTTCTAAAATTTCAAATCTGAACTTGCTGTAGCAAAATAGATCACTACAGTCCTATCCATAATTTAAAGGGAGGATGGCAGACACCTTGTACACTGATTGCATTTCCCAGTCCACTCATCAACCTAAATGTCGAAACAACATGAGGAAGGATTTATTGCCGTAAAGTTGTGAGCTTCTGGTATCACTCCATTTTTGCTTTTTTATTTTGTTACTTAACCATACGGCAGTGAATCTCTGGAGAAAGTGTGAAACATTATTTTTAACTCTGCTGTTTGCAGCATGTCTTTCAAAAACATCCAAAAAACAACCCCTATTGTATACATAGATGGAAGGCATTGAAAGTCAATCGATCATCTGAATCCTAAAGTCATTCCAAAATTATATAATACTGCTATATAATTTATAATTATGAGTTGTAAACATTTAAAATAAAGTACTTTTACCAGGTTCACTTATTAATCTGTTAGTCTGTAAATCAAAAAAAAATACACAGTTCAATAGGGGGAAACACTATACTTAAACTTCCAGTAAACAGAAATCATTGAATCAATTATAACTGACAGGACAATTTTTATTTTTACAATTGTGACTTATGCTGTTCCAAAGAAGTGAGGAAATCCTTAATTTGGTTATTTGGTTACAGATCATCAAACTTGAATTCATGTGAGGGAAATACAGTTTTACCTTTTATTATTATTATTATTTTCACAAGGAGAGAGAGAGAGAGAGAGAGAGAAGGTTTAATTTGCAAGGATTTCCTAGAGAAATACAGAACCAAACATAATTTTTCCAAAAGAGACAGTTATCTTTAGATAATTAAACTTGAAATTCAACACATGCGGAAACACAGTTGGACAAGACAATTACTGTCATTAGCTTCCAACTAGAACGATTCTAGTAAGATGAAGTTCCTGAAAATTCCACTTCAAGAAAATATTTACCATAAATTCAGGATTTCTCAAAGAAGATTTTCAGGCTTTTTTTTGTTATGAAAAACTTAAAAATTGTTTCATTTCTTCTTAAGTATGAATAAAAGCTTGGATTTGCAGTTTTCCTAATTTTCCATAAATTTTAATAAATAAAGCATTTGCCAATCCCAGGTTAAAGAGTGGAATGAAGAACTGGGCCTCTTCATTGTGGGAATGTATCCAAATAAAAGAATCTCATGCTCGAAAAAATATTGAAGAAGCTATCTTGATAGACAGTATGAAGGAGAATAAAGAGTATTTTGCCGTAGATGTGGTTAAATAAAAAATGTCTGCAGCATGCAGCAAGACAGAGAGGAGCAGGTGGGTCCTCAGAATGTTTGTTATAAAGCCTAAATTAATAAAGAGACAATAAAATAAATCCAGCAACACACATAGAAAAAAAACTCGTGCATTTTTTTCCCTTATTATAAACTATAGTTTTGAAATTGACTTAAGAAAAACTTTCATCATTTAGTCAGCCATACAATGCACGAGAACTTTGCTACAAGATGAATGCCCATGTAACTAAATTTGCTCCTGTATGTTGAATAAAGTTTAAATACCTGCAGGAAATAATATTTCAATAAATTTTGCTTACACATAACCTATGATACTATAAAGTAAATTAATATATTAATATCTTGATAGTTAGTGTATTCAATCCACTGTAGTTCCTACATTCATCTTTCCCCACAATTAGTGTGCAATTCTTTACCCTGACATGAGGAGACTGATCAAAAGACTCCAGCAATCTGAATTCAGGACTGATTTCATTCAGATACTGTTTCACCTGCTTGTTTTCTATTCTATACTGATAACAAACAGGTCCTAATATTATATTTCCACAGCTTTTTTTTTTTTTTTTTCAGCAGAGAGCAATAGAATTTGCATTTGTTTAGTTCTGCTCAGGTGGTTTTATGAAAATTTTAAATGTTATCAAATTCATTTTCATTGTAGTTTAATTTAGAATGGTTTTATTTTATAGGTTACTAATATTTAGAATTTTCCTTATACCATTTATTTAATTAAAAAATCATAGAATGGTCTGAATTGGAAGAGACTTAAAAAGACCATCTAGTGCTAATCATCCCTGCCATAGACAAGGACACTTTTCACTGACCAGGTTGCTCCATCAACCTGGTATTAAGCACTTCCAGGGATGGAGCATCCACAACTTCTCTGGGCAACCTGCTCCAGTGCCTTAGTACCCCTTCAGTAAATATTTTTTCCCTAATATCTAATCTAAATTTATTCTCTTTCTGGTAGAATCCATTCCTCCTTGTTCTGTCACTACATACCCTCATAAAAAGTCCCTCTCCATCTTCCTTGTAGTCTCCTTTCAGGTACTCGAAGGCTGCAATTGGGTGACCCCAAAGCCTTCTTCTCTTTAAGCTTGATGAACTTGGATAAGTAAGGAAGTTCAGGAAATCTCTGGCTAGGGTAACTCCCTTCATGAGTAAATGTCCACATCAAGGATCTAAGATCTGATAGCTCTTCATCTTCCCTACTGAATTTCTTCTCTCCCCTTTTCTCTGTCTCCTATCAACTGCCCCAAAGAAAATATCTTCTTGCTAATTGCCACATGGGAAAGAGGAGAGCATGGCTGGAGTTTCTTCATTAATATAACCAGTGTAGTAACTCTGAGAAGGCACTCTCCTGCAGATCAGGCAACATCCACTCATTTTATGACCCAAGATACTTCTCAGCAGATGTATGCAAGTTATTTCTGGTCCTATAGAAAGGAAAGTACTGTACTTGGTTTGATATGCTGAAGTTAATTCTGACATGCCTTTATGGGGCTGGATTACATTGTATAAAAACATCCTTCATTTTATATCCAAAATGTTACAGAGCCTATTGGTTTTCTGACACCTGAGCTTTGGGAAGAAAAGTTATGCAGCTCAAAGAAGATTGACAAAAACCAGCCTGTTAATCAATGAGCCACTTTTGCTTAGACAATGGCTTTGTTGGATTTTTCAGGCCAGTTGAAGAAATACTAAAACATGATAAGAAGCCTATATTCCTGGACATTCCATTAAAACATAACCAGGAAAAAAAAAAAAAAAAAAAAAAAAGAAAAAGGGAGGGGAAAGAAAGTGAAAATAACCTTTGAGATTAGAAATAGCCTATCTTCCACCTGTTCCTCATGAGTCTCTGCTTTCATGCTTTAGAATTTCAGTAGAAAATGAAAAAATATATTCATGAAAATCACTTCTTTGATCTGTGTGTGAAAGAAAAGTTCTCATCCTGCTTAATGCTGAGGATGGCTGAGAATTTAACCCTTTAATTTCTAGGAGAAACTCTGGTATACTTTAAAAATTGAGAAACCAATACTTGAGACTTATTTGAGTCTCAACACTTCATGTTTTAAGGTCAAAGGATAGTGCTTAACATTTTTAATCCTGCACAGCCACTAGCTACAGCTCTGTAAGGTATCAGTGATATTTAAAAAAAAAAACAAATCCTTATTTACTCATTTTTATGGAAGCATGACATGAATGAGGTTTTAGGACTAAGGACTTACAGATGGAAGTTAGAATAAAAAACAAACAACAAAACCTGAAATAATAATTTTGAAGCTCAATAAAATTAAATGGAAATTCTGGACACAGCTGTCTATCCTTGCAGATCCCTATATTTGAAAGAATTTCAGTAGGTTTTTAGCAGTATTTCTGTATTTCACTAAGCAGAAAAGAATAAAATGTTATTAGATCTGTTCTTACTTGCCAGCATTAATGGAGCACCAATAAATTCTCTTTTTGAAATCTGCAGATCAGTGTATCTTTAGGTTATACCTGACTTTGAGATACTTTCACTTTTTATAGTCAACAGTATCTTTCAGAACTGAGCTAAAATTAGAGAGCAGAGGAGGACAGGAGCAGGCATGATTTCCTGATGCAAGGTTTCCCTGATTCCAGTTACTGTTTATTTAGGGAAAATGAAGGTAGACAGTGTACAGAGTGAGGATGCCCTGGTGCTGACCTCAGCGGGGGTGGCGGGGAGTGTCTGTGTGGAGAAGCTCAGGTGTCCATGGAGGACACAGATGGCTCCAGCTGGCTCCAGTCCACCCACCACAGGGCACAGCTGAGGGGGGAGCACCTCAGGGGAAATGTATTTAAGGAGGGGAAAAAAATAAACACAAAAAAACCTGGAGTTGTGTGTGAGAATCTGTAACAGCAACAACTCTGCAGACACCAAGGTCATTAAAGAAGGAGGGGGTCAAGGTTCTTCAGGAGCTGGAGCAGAGATTGTCCTGCAACCTCTGGAAAAGACCATGGGGGAGCAGTCTATCCGCCATTAGCTCATGGAGGTCTCTGTGGAGCAGATATCCACCCACAGCTATGGAGGACCTCTCGTTGGAACAGATGGATATGCCCTGAAGAAAGCTGATGACCATGAAGAGGAGCACACCTTGGAGCAGAGAAAAGGTGTGAGAGGAGCAGTGGCAGAGAGCAGCTGTCATGAACTGATCACAACACCCCCTTCCATCTGCCTGCACAGCTCAGGGCAGGGAAGGAGAGGTTTCAAGTGTGAAGGAGTGAAGTTGAGGCTGGGATGTTTCTCACCATCCCACTGCACTTTTAATTTGCAACAAATTGAAATAATCTTCCATAGTCAAGGCTGTTTTGCTTATGACGGCATTTGGTGAGTGATTTTCCTGTCATTATTTTGACCCACAAAGATTTTTCATCTTCCTCCCCTCCCCACCCCGTTCAGCTGAGAAGGGGGAGTGAGAGTGTGGCTATGTGACAATCAGGTAGCCATCTCAAGTCGCCTTGAGAAATGGCTTGGCATAGATGAGTTTATAAAAATGTTCTTGGTATTATGTCAGAAGTCTTTCTTACGTAACTATATAATGCCACTCAAAATAGCCAACAACTTTTGGCAATGCATTTATTTTTTCTCTAGGAGAAAAGGTACAGTAATTTCACGACTATAAGGCGCACCCTTTTGACTAAAATTTTCCCCGGAATCCAGAAGTGCGCCTTATAGTCCGGTGCGCCTTATCTGATGGACAAACTTCAAAAAATTTGCCTACCCGGAAGTGAGAACTGCGAGCCACGGGGGGAGCCAGCAGGGCCATGGCTGCCAGGTAGAGGCAGGGTGGAGCAGCAGCAGGTACGCCCCGGCCCTGTGGAGGCAGAGCCGCCCCTCCACAGACACACCCCAGCCCCGTGGAGGCAGAGCTGCCCCTCCAGAGGCACCCCCTGGTCCTGTGGAGGCTGCACGGAGGGGCAGTGGCCACAGCCTGGCCCCAGAGAGGCGGCACGGAGGGGCGGCGGGCATGCCCCGGCCCCGCCAGATACAGGCACCCCTCCTGCCGGGTACAGGCGGGCCCGGGGGCCAATGGCTGCCAGGTTGAGGCAGAGCCTCGGCCAACAACCACACGGGGGGAGCTGGGGACGGGGTCTCGCTGCAAAAAACACGTGTGGCCTATAGTCCAGTGCACCTTATGGTCGTGAAATTACTGTAATTTTTAGACACCTCTGTTTATTTCATTTAAATAAAAAGTATTTATTTCTGATATATTATCCTAGGTAGTAATTATTCCTGCACTCTCCTCTTTTATGTAATATTGAATGTAAATTTTGGCAGGGACTTCAACAAAGCCTTCTTTCATAATGTGGATGCTGGCTAAAGTTACTTCTTTGTTTTAGTCTCATCTTTTAGAGTCTTCTACCTTTAATTGTCTTATGAAACTTTAATCAGACCAATGGGACAATGCCACATGAATTGACTTTGCAGTTTAACAAGACTATAGTACTTGCTAAAGATGTTACAGATAAGGGCCCAGTATCCTTTCCCCTATCTGTTATAACTTCATACAGAGGAAAAAAAATCCTAACTATAGTACCATGAGAGAAATGACGATGTCTTAGCATATTTCGGCTGAAGTGCTGCTACTTGTGTGAATCAAGCAGCGAGGAGAATTGATTGTGATACTTCCACATGTTAAGCAAGTACTCAGACAGTGTTGCTGGGCATACAGGTGGCTGTGATTGCAATAACTCCATCTTTGTCCTGGATTTTGTGTGTGATGGTGAAATTTTTGAACAGTCAGCCTGAAGAGAATTGAAATAAAAATACAGAGTCATAAAACACTGATGGGAAATACAAAGAAGAATGAACTTGATTTCAGAAGATAGTTAGCTGTTTAAGAATGCAGACAAGCAGCCAGTGACATTTTTACTATGCCACTGGCCTTTCATCAGCCTTGATGTTCTTGAAAGAAAAGCTATGAATTACTGAAAATCATACCCGTTTAGGTAACAAAGTATGTAAGTCTGGGTCAGATGCTGTAGTTGTAAAAACAGCATGATCTCTGGTTGCACATCATAAGTAAATAGATTGTCCATTAGTAAATTAAACCAGAGTAGGGTGTCTAGACTTATCTGCTTGTGTGCAAATCACAAAACCTACAGTGTATATCGTAAGAGCAGTGTGCTTCTTAATCAGGCTTCTTGATGGTAAATAATATACCAAAAGTACCCAAAACACTTCCTTCAAACCACACCTCTGTATCATCTCTACAATGTTTAGAATTCTTGTGGGAGAAACAAAAACGAGGTGAAAAGAAGTGTTAAAAATGACAATCTGTTCATTAATTAGTGAGAAATATTTTGATTTCCTGTTGAAACCCATTTTTCAATGTGTTGAAATATGTCCAGTTTTGAATCTAGGTAGTTTTAATCACTCAGTAATGGAGCAGATTATAAGACCTAGAAAAATGAGTAACTGGGTTAAAAGAAGAAAAAGCAAAAAGTGAAAGTGTTTTAAACGCAGCTCTATAATCCATTAAAGATACATATTCGTGTTTTAAGTTTTTGAAAATTCACTAGTTGCAGATTTTGTTTATGCTTATAGGAGAGATAAGAAAAAAAAGAGAGCAAGAGAAAGACAAAGAAAACTACCAAAATTTTCAAATTATCCTATGTGGAATTCTATCTTAAATACCTATAAGAGCTCATTTTTTTCTTATTTCAATTTATATATCAGTTTGTTAGCTTATGACACTGGAAAGTTTATAAATTAAATCATCAGTTACAATCAATACAGATTTCTTTCTACAAACCAAAACCAAGAACATACGGTCATTTAATGAAATATTTTTAATGGGTTTCTTATTATTAATATAAAAAAGAAGCATCATAAGTATTAAATATATTTTGATTATTCAATAACTTGTAGCAACTACAGTAATTTCATGATTATAAGCCGCACTGAGTATAAACCGCACTTCTGGGTTTCAGCAACTTTTTGGTTTTTTGTCCATATATAAACCGCACCTGATTATAAACCGCACGTTACAATACAGAGTGTGATAAAAGGTATCTGTTCTATCACCATCTGTTGAGGGTGGGGGCAGTGATCCTTATCTCAATGGTAGATAATCTGCTAATGGGCCATCCATTGAAACCAGGTTGGGCATTGTTCTTTATCTTTTCACAACCCATCCTTCCTCCAGTGAGTCATTGTCTGCTAATGGCCCATTGAGTCCCACTGTGTGGCTGATAAAATTACTGCATCCCACTGAAAGTTGCTCCAGCCAGGGGGAAGAGCCCAACATTTCTTACCAAGATAAAAACAGAGGCTTTGGGACACTAAGGGAGCCCCTTTCTCCACTGGACTCCAGAGGGAAACCGGATTTCTCCGCATCACCACTGGACCTCCAGAGGGAAACTGCACCTTGTACAGGAGCACTGTTCCAACTGAGCCACATCTGTCATGGCAGGAGGATGCAGCCACCATTTAATGGGACTGCTACCAACACCCTGCCTGATGGGGTGTCAGGTTGTACTCTGACTTTGTCAGGGTTTGGAGTTTGTTTCTTTGTAGTACTGTATTTCTATTTTAATTTCCCTAGTAAAGAACTGTTATTCCTAATTCCTATATTTTTGCCTGAAAGCCCCTTGATTTCCAAATTATAATAATTTGGAGGGAGGGGGTTTACATTCTCCATTTCAAAGAGAAGTTCCTGCCTTTCTCAGCAGACACCTGTCCTCCAAACTAAAACAGCAACTTTTTGTTCTTTGTCCATATATAAGCCGCACCTGATTATAAGCCGCACTTTGGGTTTGGACCAAAATTTTAGTCAAAATGGTGCGGCTTATAATCGTGAAATTACTGTACTAGAGAGCTGTTGAAAGTGAAGCTATCAAAGCTTCAAAAAACCTGACATGGTTCATGGCTCCAATCACCTCTTACCTAGTGCCCTGAAAGTTCAACAGATACTTATCTAATTTTCCTCTTAGTTTATGACTTTTTGTAACAGGTAGTGCCCACAATGATAAGACTCCAATGCCTTCCACAGACACTGGTTCTCAGCAGAACTGAGAAAATTAAAACTCTCTTACTACAATGCCTGATATTTGGAGATTTAAAACTATTATTTACAAATTCAGCTCAACATAGCGTTTAGGTTTTGTGACTCCAGTGCAGAAAAAGATAGTCCAACTTCTCTATTAGAATTCAAAGTTGCCACAAATAGTGTTCTGTTCACGGTATACCATCTTTTCTCTGGAGATATTTATAATTCTTGTTTTGTTTAAGGACTTTTTTGAGATCAGTATATATTCACCATCACTACACTGCTTGTATTTTGTGATTTTTTTTTTTTTTTCTAGCCAGTTCATGCTGCAAGGGAATGAAAACTATTAAAGTGGTTTCATTTTTTTTTCCCCAGCAAGAAACCTTAGATTTTCAATGGTATTTTATTTGGTAGCAGAAGATTAAAAAAGTGATGAACAGTAGGTTTTCCATGGCACTCAGTGTCATAGCTGAAATGACTTTGTCAGGCTAGCAGCCTGCATTGGTAGTATTCTTTTTCATGGGCCATGTTTTGACAGATAATATTCCACAATACAGTAAAAAACTGCAACCCTGTCAAATTTAGATTTACTTCATACACTAAGAACTCATGGTTTTTATACAAGTAGAACACATAGGAATTTCTAGCATCAGCTTTTTTAGGTGTTACTTTGTTTTTTTTCATTATGTTTGACATTGTGAGACACATTATTGCTGTTGATGGCCAGCCACATTCTTAGGAGAGTAAAACTTCAGTGAAAAATAAAATATGCAACAAGTTCATAGAAACTTGAAATGAACTTGCCTATGTTGGTAAATTATCCCAGAGATAATTTACTGTCTCTAACCAAGTGCAGAATATACACAATATACCTGAAGAAAACTTTCAGAACAATTAAAATTCTTCTTCACTATAATAGACCTTAACTGAAAAAAACCTCACACAATGTAAAATATTTGGGATTACTTGTTAGAGATGACTTTATGACTCAAAAATTTCAGCATAGTTTGAATAAAATTTTGCTTTCTACCTGCATGTATATTCCTTTCTCTTTTTCTCTGTGATGTACTAACAATTTTAATGTACGGTAATTTCACGAATACAAACCGCACCATTTTCACCAAAATTTTGGTGGAAACCCGGAAGTATGGCTAGTACTCCGGGGTGGCTAATATATTAACAATATTCTAAAAGCTGCCAACATGGAAGTGAGAGTCCACGGCAGCTCCAAGCCAAACTGGAGCCTGGCCAGCCCTGGCAGAGGTGGGAAAGCCTGGCAGAGCCCGGACCAGCAATGCAGGGCTGGGGGGGTGGAAGAGCCCGAGCCAGCAGCACGGGGAAGCCCAGAAGAACTGGGCCTAGCAGTGTGGGGGAGCCCGGCGGTGTGGGGGCCTGAAGTGCCGGCCAGGGCGAGCAAACAGGGCGGCGGCGGTGCAGACGGGAGTGGGGGGCCAACAAGCCTGGCGGCAGCAGCAGCAGCATCGCCCTGCTGGCCCCGCCGAGCCGTAGCGCCTAGCTGGGCCACCCAGCCCTGTCGGCAACCATAGGCGGGCCGAGCCTGCCTGGCCCTGCCCCGAGCCAGTAAACCCCGCTATGCCGCGATTCTGTGACTAATTGGCAAATTTGTGAAAGTTACACATGGATCCTCGCTACGAACAAAAGTGTGGCTAATATTCAGGTGCGGTTTTTTTATTGACAAAGACATCAACATTGTCGATGCACTGGAAGTGCGACTTATACTCCGTGCGGCTTGTATTCGTGAAATTACTGTGGTTTAGAATTAAGATGTAAAATTAAGCATAGGTTTGTACTCACTATGTGTATGACCTTTAATTATAAATGTAATTTGTTTCATGTGAAGGTAGCAAAGTACTTTATTTAGTACAATAAGCAAACAGTATTCTGAAGGAGAGCTATTCAAAGAGTCCTCAACAAATTTGAGAAGTGGATAGAAAGAAAAACCATGACATTCAGGAGAAGAAAATGGTCAGTCTTGCACTTGGGATAGAATGAGGCATCAAAAAGAGAAGCTGGTAATTGAGAAGAGCAGAAAGAGACTTTTTTTCCTGATGGGCATCCTGTTGATCATGAATCACCATGCAGGGATGAAGACAAAATGTGTGGTCTGCATAAATGAAAACTAAGCTGACAGAATTATGGGGTTACTCAAATCTGTCCAGTATGTTTGAGACCTAATGTATGGCTCTGTGTCTAGTTTGGGGCTTTGAAGTGCCGGAAATTTTTTGAAAGGCTGGAGAAAGTTCCAAGAATTGCTGCGAAGATGAGTGACAGGCTGGAGCTCAGAGGGAATAGTGAGGCTACAGAACAGTTTGCTCTATTGTTTGAAGAAGGTGATCAGGAAGGAAGAAATTTCTATGTACAATTACCTAATCATAGAATCATTGAATAGTCTAAGCTGGAAGAGACCTTAAAGACCATTTAGTTCCAATTCCTCTGCTTTGGGTAGGCACATCTTTCATTAGACCAGGCTGCTCAGAACTCCATCCACCCTGACTGTAAACACTTCCAAGGTTGGAGCATCCAGAAATTCTCTGGACAACCTACTCCATTGTCTCACTGCCTTCCCAGTAATTTTTTTTTTTTGTTTTTTTTTTTTGCTAATCTCTAGCTGAAACCTGCACTCTCTGAGTTTGGATCCATTCTCCCTAGTCCTGTCACGACATGCTCTTTTAAAAAGTCCCTCTCCCCAAAGTCTTCTCTTCTTCAGGCTGAAAAATCCCAGTTCTTCCAGTCTTTCCTCATAGCAGAGGCTGTCCATCCCTCTAATCATCGTTGTGGCCCTCCTGTGGACTCACTCCAACAGGTCTGTGTCCTTCTTGTATTGGGATCCTTAGAGCTGGATGCAGTATTCAAGGTTAGGGGCTGACCACAGGATGGCTGGGTGTGGAGAAAGCAGACTCAGGCTTTTTTTGAGGTGAACAGTGTGAGGAATAGGAACAATGGAGAGGAGTTTAAGTAAGAAAAAAGTATAATTAGTATTGAAGGAAAACATTTGCAGCATGGATGTGAGCAACCATGGAAGCAGTTTTCAGAGAGAAGCAGTGAATTTTCTATATCTAGAGATGTATGAAACTAAACTGGCCTTGAACAAAATGGTATTACTTCAAATTTAATCTTGCATTATGCAAGACGTTGTACTAGGTGAATTCCAACTTCTATGAATCTGTAGTATCTAGATACGGCTATCAAGATTTGGTAAAGGAAACGGTCTTTGCTGAAGCATTTATTCATAGGCTCTTCTAGCATCTTTTAAATGGACTTGGAAGTCATTATACATATATATATAGATGAAAACACAATTAAGTGATGCATTTTATGGGCAGTATGGACACTGAAACAACATGGAACTAAAACTGGAATAAATATTGCAATCATAAGTTGGAAAATATGTTTCTTTTACCTTTTGATCTGTGCTCCAGACTGCATTCAAGCATCTGGCCTCCATCTGTCTTTAAACACTTACAGAAGAAAGGAAAAGAATCAATTTACAGTAGGTGTTTTACCTGTTAAAGCATCAGTGGTGGTCACAGATTTCTGGAGTTCAGGGCTCCCTAATGCATAAGGCAATGGGCACTGCTACAGTAACCAGGGATGTTTTGGAATTTTTGTTTGGCGTGTACCTAACAACAACATGAAGAGCTGCACATGAAAAAAAATGCAATTTTTTTAGTGATACTACTGAAAGTGATCCAGAAAAAGATCTTCAGTTTTGAAATGTTATTCTTGCTTGATTTAATTTAAATATTTATGATCTGGGGAAGATATGTAATAGATGAATTATTTGAAGGCATGTTCTTACACTCAAAGTCTTGTTATAGGCCATAGTCTCATTAATAATGCAGTTAAATTGTGGGGATTGTTTTTTTAAAGTTTTCCTAGTATATGTGTATTTTCTTTGATGTTATGGTTATCTTTGCAATGTCCCGCTGGGTCCTAAGGTTGATGCTTCAGCCCTTCTCAAAAAGTATGGGAGACAGGGGTCACAGTTACTTGTCAGCATGTGCAGGTGTCTGCCAAGAGAAGTGTGACATTGATGTTTTCCTTCTCCTCAGGCTTGGGCTCTGGCTGGTGCTATATTTATAGGCTTCCCTGTCACTTTCCACTTCTCCTGCGCTACCAGCTGCAGCCTGGCAGTGGCCCCTATCATCCCAAAGGGACCAGAGGCATACAAAGAGCTGTGGTTTTTCAGACAGTAACTGCAGTGGAGAGGGGTGTCACCTCTGGTAACCTCAGAGCTGAAGCTGGAACAGGAGTAGCAGAAGTAACTGACTCTGGAGCAGGGCTTAAAACAATGACACTCAGCTCAGTCTGGGCAATTTTCAACTTTGGTGCTTGCTGAGAGGATGTATGCATTTGATATGTGTTGGATACAGTAAGAATAACATGCTTGGCTTTAACATCATACAAAAATACAACCTGAAAGATGAAATAACAAATTTCTTTATATCAGTGAGCTAGGAAATTTAGTAAGAAGTCTGGAATACAGGACTACAAACACACAGTGCTGTTGACAAGTTAAATAAATAGTTTGAAATAAAGTACCAAAGAGGGAAGTACAAAATATTTCATCTGGGTAGGAATACTAATCAGTATATATATTCAAAATGATAAATAGTGGGCTAAATCAAATTTCACTGCAGAATGTAACTAAAGAATTGCAGTGGGTCACAAAAGATGTTATCCCAAAAAAATAAGGTGTGAAGAGCCTCAAGTGTTTGTCTGTTCTCTCTCTGATTCATTACAAAGAATATTCTGTGTCATCCTTGACCAGTGGTTGTCTAGTTTACCCTCAGGGACTTTGAGTAGTAAAGGATGCCTAAGGTCTGTGGAGAATCTACTCTTATGATTTATTCTCCTACTTTTTATAGCAGCTTATCTAATGTTTGAACCTTTTTGTTTAACTGCAATATAATCTATTTTTTTTTTCCTTTTCTATTGTGAGGATACAGAACATAGGTTTTGTTTTTTTTATTTTGCAACCAGTTAAGAACATATAGACAAAACATACCTTTCCTGCTTAGCATATAAAGTGGCTACCTTTCTTTCTTGCCCTACTCCTCTTTATGAGGGCAGCAACAGGTTTTTTGGCCATGGTTTTGCCTCCACTTCTCCCAAAATATAATTTTTGTCATTTGTAATACTCCATGGAAGAATACAGGGTAATTGGTCTTCGGTAATATTTGCACCTCTGGTTGCATTGAATGATCCTCAGGTGAAATTAAGCTTGACTGATGGTAAAATTAGCCTGACTGAATTACTACATTTATGAATGGCAATTCTGAATTTGCATCTGTAGTTTCAACAAGCTGTGAATCTGTGATTGTAAAAGTTCTTGTTGAACTTGTGCAGTCTCTTACAATGCCAAAATGGCTAGACTCAGAAGTATAGCTACACCTGATACCTTAAAAGTCAGAGACAGTTAATAATAAGCTCAGGGAGTTACAAGCAAAGTGAAGTGGGTTCTGAAACAGGGTCTTGCCTTACCAGTTAAGTGAAAAACAAGCCTCATAAGCTCAAAGATGGGGAACGATGTACTGTTTTGCTTAGTTTGTTTAGGCCTACAGTTTTATAGCAGAGCTTGGGTGTGATGTGCTACTGTTAGTGGACAGACCTCAGAGACATTTGGCAGAGATGAGAAATTTAAAAAGCCAGCTTAGCAGCTGTGCTGAAATCAGTCTGAACAAGGTAAAGGATAATTCCAGCAGGAGGAGATTGCAACGCATAACCCACTAACTTGAGAAAGCATCCAGCTCCAAAGAAGAGAAAGACTGAGTATGTGGACTGGTAAGCATGAGAAGCAAGAGAATAGTTTAACCAATGGAAAGTAGAATACCAATTAATGAGAACTATGTAACTTGTAGTGAAGGAACCATAATTCTTTTGTATATTAAAATGCTTACATAGAGTAAATTTTTGAGAATCAGTGGGCTGGCTTAGTGGATTTACTACCTAGCACCCATCTTCACAAAATGAGAAATAAACAAAGACCTCTGCTCTGTGTGTGAGATTGGCTTATAGCACACTGGGTGACAAATCCCATTTTCACACACGACACATCCAGCCCCTCTGAAGTCCAACTAGAAAACAAAGATGGTTATATCCTTCCAAACTTCTATACTTTATACTTGAAAGTCTTTTCTGCAAGACAACAAACAAGGTTTTTTTGGTCTTTCTGGGTTACTAATGACGCTGTATAACAGTTTGAGGTGCTTCAGATAATCATTACCAAAGCTGTCTTGGTCTTTTGATCATTGGTTTTCTAGGAGGGAGCTAAGGGCTAATAAAATTAGCATTATTCAGGTTATGCTACAACTTAACTTTTGGAACATCCAAGGCTTGTTTTGTAGAGACTTTTCTAAAACCAATCTACAAATTCTTATGTTGGAATCTTGTCCATGGTTTTGCAAGATAAATGATACATACCTTTACCATAGAAAGGTATGATATGTACCTGACTGGAGGTAAACTGGTGTTACAAAGTGTTGTATAATTCTGGGCATAGCCAGAAAACCCAAATTGCTCTGTCAAGTGATCAGATCACAGATGTGATCACTGTAACTCAGTAACCTCTAACGTTAATTAATGCCACCATCAATAGCTTTCTTTGAAATGGTTCAACTTGTGTGCGTCCAGGAAATTACCAGCCACAATTTTATGGCTAGTATGAGTCAGGCACTGTTCCCAATAGGCAATCTGGATAAAATACCCTGGGTATGAAACTTTAGGAACTAAATTATTTGGATACTTAGACTGTTCACTTCAGTGCCATGGAATAAGCTCTGATTCTTGTTAGACTTTTTATAATGCAGTTCTGCATTTTTACCCTGCCCACATCTGGGCACCACACTCCAAAGCATACGTTGGATTAGTTAGGGTAGAAACCTGTGTTCTAGAAAATGTGTCCCAAACAAAATCTTGAAAGAGCTGGTAATATGACAGTAAGTAGAAAAGATTTCAGAAGTATACAATAATAGCATTCTATGAAAGATTGTGGCAAAGAAGCAAATACTTACACTCTACACTATGAACAACACAAGAAATAACTGGTCTATTTTGCAGGAAAGATTAAGCCTGAGCATAAATAAAGGCTTCCTGGTGGGGAGAGAGCTAAATACCTAAGTGAGTCACTTAGGCAGTCTATGTAAATAAGATAGCAAAAGATTTTTAGAAATATATTAGAAAAAAAAAAATAGTTCAATTTAAGTAGAATTAAAATAGAATGTCCTGTGTTGGGAGAGACTCATTAAAGATCACCAAGTGCAATTGCTGACTGCACATAAGGCAACATTAAAGTTCACCAATACATGTAAGAACATTGCCTTAACACTAGTTGAACATGGAGAGGTCATAACCACTTCCCCAGGGACCTTGTTCCAGTGCTTGATCACCCTCTCAGTAAAGAACTTTTCCCTGCTATCTAATCTGAACTTCCCCAAGGACAGCTTTCCACCATTTATATATGCTCTGTGATAAGAAATTAAAGAGATAGACACAAACTTGGAGAATATTCTCAGTTGGAAGGGACTCACAAGGATCATAGAGTTCAACTCTTGAGTGAATGGCCCATAGAGGGCTCAAACCAACAAATTTGGCTTTATTAATACCATTTAATTAATATAAGTTGTAGAGAGCAATGAGGTCACACCTCAGAAACTGAACAAAGAGTATTCTTAGATACTTCTCATAAGTCATGATGCCTCTAGTACTTTCACCATTTCTATTGTCCTCCTTAGGACACATCCTAATACTTTTATGTTCCTCTTATACTGTGAAGCTCAAAACTCTTTACATTACTTGAGGTAAGACTGTACCAGTACCAAGTGTAGTGCAGCAATCATCTCCTTTGACCAGTTTTCTGTGCTGTGCTTAAAAGGATATTATCAGTACTTTTAGCAGCCAAGGCACACCATTGTTTCATTTTGAGCTTAATTGAACCTTATTTGACATAGCAGATGGAGAAGGTCCCCCTTTATGGCCCCTTCCGGCCCTGTTTTCTATGGTACTACTACCACACCTCTGAGTGATTCCAGGGATAATGCTGTCATGAACCCACTGATAAGAGATGTGATATTTATTATAAACTCTCCTCAAGCTGAAAATTACACCAGACCCCATATCAGGGAGTGTTTGTGCTTTTATTGTATAGTTGTCTTAACTTTGGCAACCAACCCACTGTTTAGACTCAAAAAGTGTTGGCTAATGCCCCCAAATCTTCCTCAAACCACTTCTCAAAAGTGGTGGCCGACCAGCTCTTATTTTTTTTACAACTCTTAAATTTTTAGAGTACATTCTCATTCCCACAATAAACTTCTGAAAGGTGCTGGGTCAAAAGGTTCTGGCTTAGAAGTCACAACACACCTTCTAAAGCTCCCCACTCCCACAGTAAACATCAGTATGGAGTATGGAGTAGAGTATGACAGACATGATTTGCCCAAAGCAAAGCAGGAGAGAAATAAATGTGGAAAAGAGAGAAAGAGGACAAAGACTGCTAGTCCTTAGATCCCCATGTGGATGGTCCAGATAGGGATTAGAAAAACAAAAACAGTGGAAGAAAGGCAAAAGAAACAGAGGGGGACTGATCTGCTTCATTTATTAAAGTTAGCCTGGTGCATGCCTCTTATACAAAGAAGACTTTTTTGGGCCATTTCAGTCATGCATGTGCAGCCAGCCCTTTTGAGCCCTCCTCCAGAAAGTGAGTCTGAGGTGGGGCATGACTGAGCTTCAGTCTCCAGGTGAAACAGGCAGTTGGCTCAAAACTCCTGCTCCAACTTTGTGGGACCATCTCTTCTCCATTTGAGACAAAACATGCTTATACCTGGTTTTCTACAGACACCAACCTCCAAGCTGAGCCTATGCATTGCATGAGAGATCACTGGTTGGATGGAGCTAAAATGGTGCTGGGGATCATGCTAACAATTCAGTGCTATGCTGCTTCAGTACTCCACCTCATGCTCTGGATCTGACAGTGTCCCTAGTCCAGATTTAAGCCTGCGTGGCATGATCAGGTTATATCTGTGTGATAAATCAGTTTTACAGTAGAATTTAAAACACAAAAAACCAAAGGGATTTGTGAGATAATAGCTAGGAAAATATTTAACAAATGTTTAGAGCCAAGAGAGTAGGTATGGAGAAGTGACAAACCTCTAATTAATGTTGCTGAAACTGGAACAGGGAGAGACATGGTAATCCTGCATGGTATGCAAGGCTCAAGTCAGGAGTGAATGTGAAAAACCAAAACATAACCTTGAAGTGACTGTAAGTTAAAAATTAATTTGGGGACAATTTCTGGTATTTTTGAGAGGGAAAATATTTCTTATATTGCTATGTAGGTGGCAGTCTAGGCTAGTGCTTCTGAAAATTGCAAAGAGTAGCTTGTTTTTATGTGGGTCTACATTTAAAAAATGCTTTAAATCATTCCTCCATACATTTTTTTTCTTTCTTCCCCAAATGGAGAACAGCCTGTCACTTTCTGGCACTAAGCTAAAAAAAAAGGGAAAGTGGATTTTTCCCCACTTCCTGAAAACTAAATATACACCCGCATTTTAAGGCAATGACTAATCCTGAGGGAAGCAAGGTAGTCTTAACCTATTTAAGGTTTTAATCTGAAAACCAAGCTTTTTAATGAAAATTCTTCAATTAAAAATAAAGTGGAGTTTTAACATTCAGAACAAATATATAAATCTGACTTTCTTTGTCTAAAAGGTTTTTACTGACTTGGTGAAGTCACTGAAGCTGCTTATAAATGATGTATGAAATGAAAGCTCACTGTCCAAAGCACAGAGAGAATACAGACAACACTTTTCAATCACTGCTTCCATAAGCTTTATAATTTACTATACTGTAGGGGGTTCAGGTTTTGTTTGTTTATTTTTTTTCTCTATTCTGAAAAGGAGCTACAAAACAACACTGGGAAAAATCAGAAAAAATATACAAAGAAAGCTAATTTTTAAAGACTGCTTGAATTTGGGTTCTTACGTAATTTTTCCATTATTTTTCTGAGGAGCTAGATCTATTTAAAACAATTTCTTTTGTTACTTTTACTAAGAGAGGTTATACCAAATCATGCATGTGCTTCTTCCACAGTCTCTAAGAATAATGCCTATAAGTTAAATCCCATAAAAATGTTAGGAAATGGAAGCTCAACAAGGCAGTATGAAATAACATTTTATATTCAATAAATTCATTTAAGTAACAAAATGCATGATTTTAAATACAGAGGTTTTGCCTTGGGGATAACAGAAGTGCACCCTTTTTGATCAGGAGTAATGTGAAACTCCCATTTTTAATAACATAAAGAGCATGGTTAAATTAATTTCTGAAAAAGCTCATATTGCGACGGTCTGTACACAGGTTGCTGAAGTATGTCCATAATCTGGATTCAGAGTACATTATCCACATCACTAAAATATATACAGCAATATCTGAAGGTGACAGTACTTGACACAGTTTTTTATGTTTCCTTGCAAATGTCATGGTATAACCCCAGCCCAAACCCCACACAGCCACTCACTCCCACTCCAGCAGGACCGGGGAGAGAATCAGAAGGATGAAAGCTGGAAAACTCCTGGATTGAGGCAAAGACAGTTTACTAGGGAAAGCAAAACCTGTGCACACAAGCAAGGCAAAACAGGGAATTAGTTCAGTACTGCCCATGGGCAGGCAGGTGCTCAACCATCCCCAGGAGAGAGGGCTCCATCACAGGTAACAGCGACTTGGGAAAACAAACACCATCACTCTAAATATCCCCCTTCCTCCTTCTACCCCCACTTTACTTACTGAGCATGATGACATTTCATCTGGAGTATCCCTTAGGTCAGTTTGGGTCACCTGTCTGAGCTGTGTCTCCTCCCAGCCTCCCATGCAACCCCAACCTGGTCACCAGGCTGGCTGCATGAAAAGCAGAAAAGGCCTTGGCTCTGTGCAAGCCCTGCCCAGCAATAACAAAAACCATCTATTTATTATCAACCATTATTTATTATATTTATATTATTTATTATTTGTTAAGCACAAATCCGAAACAGCCCCATGCCAGCCATTGGCAAGAAAATTAACTCTCTCCACCCTAGACCCAGCACACTATGCTATTTTGGGTAATTGTACCTACTGATGAAAAGACTCTATCCAGCTAACATAATACTGCACTGCTGTTGCTAAAAATAGAACATGCACCCTTTGCAAGGCTGAAATACTTCCATGAAAGTCAGTCAGAAGTCTGTTAAGACCTCTATTTTCTTTCTCATCTGAAGGTTAATTCCAATATATTCATCAATATGAAATAATAAAATGATATATATTTATGAAGTTGATACCTTGAAAATGTACTATTATATGAAAATATTTAAGAGAAAATTTCAAAATACTTGCAGCATTTATTTTGTGTAGAAGACGAATCCTGTTATACTGTTTTGTTAAATTTTCTCAGCTAAACAAGAACTAATCCAAAGTAAACTCACTCAACCTGAGTTTATAGCAAGTATTTGCCTTTGGTATGGCATTTATTGCAGCGGAGTCAAATCCGAGCAAGAGTTAAGTATTTATCCCATATATTTTAAAGTACAATTGGATTACAGTAATTTCACGAATACAAGCCGCACCAATTTGACTAAGATTTTGCTCCTAAACCGGAAATGCGGCTAATAATCAGGAGCGGCTAATACAACCTCAGAAGTGCCTGCCAGAGTGCTGAGCCGAGCAGCTGCAAAGTCGGCATTTTGCGATTGTTACAAATCGCTACTCTGTTGCACCGAGGGTGGAGCCTGGCTCCCTGTAGGCAGCACGGGGGGCGGGGAGAGAGGCGGGAGAGCTCTCTTTCCTCCTCTGCCACAGCCCAGGGGAGAGACGGGGGGGGGGGGCACCGCCATTGCTGCAGCTCGGGGAGGAGAGGTGGGGGGGGGGGGCGGGGGGCGCCGCCATTGCCGCGGCTCGGGGAGGAGAGGGGGGACCCGGGCCGCCCCTACCGCGGCCCGGGGAGGGAGGGGGAAGCCCGCACCGCCATTGCTGTGGCCCGGGGAGGCGGGGAGAAGCCCGCGCCGCCATTGCTGCGGCCCGGGGAGGGGGGGAGAAGCCCGCGCCGCCATTGCTGCGGCTCGGGGAGCCGACAGGAGCCCCGCGCAAGCCATTGCTGTGGCCCGGGGAGCCGACGGGAGCCCCGCGCAGCCATTGCCACGGCCCGGGGAGGGGGGGGGGAAGCCCGCGCCGTCATTGCTGTGGCCCGGGGGGGGGGGGGGAAGCGCGCGCCGCCATTGCTGCGGCTCGGGGAGCCGACAGGAGCCCCGCGCAAGCCATTGCTGTGGCCCGGGGAGCCGACGGGAGCCCCGCGCAAGCCATTGCCGTGGCTCGGGGAGCCGACGGGGTGCTTTGTCCCCGCCCGCCACCGCCGCGGCAGGAGCAGGGAAACTCCGTCCCTGCCCGCCGCCGGCGCCACGGGCGCGGGAAAGCTCCGTCCCCGCCCGCCGCCGCTGCCGTAGGAGCGGGGGAAGCTCCGTCCCTGCCTGCCACCGCATTGCAGCGCCGACCCGGGGTGACCGAGCCCAGTGGCAGCGGCGGCCGGCCCTGAGCTGCAGCACCGTGCTGACCCACCTGGCCCCGTCAGCGGCCCCTAGCGGGCCGAGCCTGCACAGCCTTAGCTCAGCCAGTAAACGCCGCCCTCCCGCGGTTCTGTTACTAATTGCACGCGAGTCCTCGCTGCGAACGACAAAGCGGCTTATATTCGTGTGCGGCTTATCTATGGACAAAAACCGAAATATTTGGCAAGACCCAGAGATGCGGCTTATAATCAGTGCGGCTTGTATTCGTGAATTTACTGTATTTTAGCATTGGATTATATTTCCTTTATTTATGCTTCTTTCGTAACGAAAGATTTGAGAATATTCAGAAAGCAGAAATAAGTGTTTCCTACTAGGTCTCTTTCGAATGTATTACTTAACAACTATGTTATGATTGCTTTATCACGTGCAAGAGATTAATTCTTATTTATACTGTCAATTAGTTTCTCATTTCAGGATAATTACTCTAAATAAAAATAGATATATCTTATATCAAATGCTCACATTATCTTTAGTGGTTTAGACATCATGTTAAAATAACAAGTACGAATTTGAAGAAGATAATAAAATACATATAAAACTCTTGAATCTTTATCTTGTAGTGCACCACCATAGTCAATACTTAATTCCTAAATGTGAAGAGGTGTTTTGAAAAACAAATCTAGCTGTAGAAAGCTTTCTAGAAATGTGTGTTTCTCTCCACTACACAAGGAAAGCTACATATGAATTTCAGAATCTCGGTAAGGTGTCTTAACTACAGGCAAAATGGATATAAATATTTCTCGAATGTTTGGATGATAAGTGATTTTAACTACTGTGGTGTCTTTTACAATATATTAAGCTAGGTTCTTTGTGGAAACAAGGCTTTTTTACAGATTTCTTTGTTCTGTGACAAATCTGTATCTTCTTCCTTGTAAATACTGTATTTAGCAGACAGGTCTTTTAAGTAATACAAGTCTTGCCCATCTCATTTAGCGTTTATAATGCATCTAGAATAATAAGAAAACTAATATTAAGCAATGATATGTGTGAAAAAATGGAAAATTACAGTGAACAGAAATCCAAGTTGCTCATATGTCTTCTTCATCGAACTGAAAAGGAATGTATCTTGCTGCTGAAAATGGTGAAAAGACAGATAATAAAACTTTTGATGTCCATTATTTAAATGCCCAATGACAAATATGAAATATTTCGATAAGAAAATCAATAACATTCGTCACACACATAGAATCAGGAATGTTGGGCCCCTTATTAGCAAGGAAAGAGAGAAATTGCAAAAACAAGAGCTGCAGGAGTATCCTGTTTCAGCAATTTGGATATGACATTTAGAAAAGCTATAGTTTTGAATGGAAATAACTAAAGGGTAAAAAACAGGCACGTAAAGCAAACTAACAAGAGGATTTTTTTTTTTTCTTTTAAGCTTGGATTTTAACAGGCTTAGTGTTTATCACTGGTGCTCATCACGCATGAGTGGAGAGAAAAAGACAATGAACTACCAGGAAAGGGAGGGACTAACAAAAGGTTTTAAATAAATATGAAAGCCAGAAGGCAACAACCAGCCTACACAGCTGCCTACCTGCCAAAAAAGTGCAAATAATTGGGATGCTCCTATCTAAATTGAGTGCGTGGTTCAGTTGTTGAATGTTCCTTTATTAGCTGTTAGGAAATTATATCACTAAACAACCAAAGAATTTGCTACACAACAGCTGAGCATTCTGTAAAAAATGCAAATGTAATTGAGTGTTTTACATAACAAAAACACTTCTGAAAAGGATAAAATGTACTCGGTAATTAATTTTTTGTTTATGATACTTGTGCTGCATTCCAGTGCTTGATTAACACATGCAAAATAAAACACTTCCAGAGCTGCCCTTATGGAGCTAAGAGAAGATACCAAAAGAGGAAAAGAAAAAATAAACAAGGGGTACAGTGTCATATTGGTTTTTGTATTTTTATTTTAAAATATGAACCTTCTAAGAAAGACAGAAATATTTCATTGTTAAACATCAGGAGGGCAATGCAAAGTCAAAATACAGCCAGGTTCTTCAAGGTTCAATGTCAAAGCTCTTCATTCATTCCAGGAATTAAATTTGTCAGAGCAGTGAATGATAGCCGTTGTCTGGCACATCTCCCTCTTTTATTCCTTCAAACCATTAAATGAAAATCTGACATGAATCAAATCAAGGATCTTCAACATGGAAAGAATCAAACCAAGGGATTCATTTGGCTTTCAGGCTGATTAATTTCACAAGCTTTGTGGATTTGGGTTTGAGGAACTGAGCACTACACTGTTTAATACTGGCAGAGAGCACATTTCTATAAATTCCCAAGACAGGCAATCATAGCTTTACCTAACTTTGATTATGTTTTAGTTTGGATAGACTGTTTGAATGAACAACTACTTAATGCTATTTGTGGAATGTGCAAGGGCACAGGAGGGAAGAGCATGTGGTCAGTCATCCTTAGTGTTACTGGACTCATTGCTATTAAGCTATTTGAAGAGTGTTGCTTTTTGTTAGCTGCTCAATCATACTGTGTTTAATTATTTTAAGAAATAGCAGACTCAGAAATAGGTATTGCTATGTACTACTGTAAATGTTCATATGCATGTATATATTTTTAAGATTTGTTTATATATGCTTGAATATAGGTATACATTCCATTAAAAAAAAATTAAATAAAGGTTCTAATATTTATTACAGTTTACCTAGGAAGTATGATACAGATTTTTGTCACTTTAAACTACTTTAGTGATGAGAGAGTTAAAGTGGAATGATTAACCTATTTTCTTCTAAACTTACCTGACTTCTAATGGTGAGATAAAGCTGAGTACCAAAACATTTACTCTCTTGAATGGACCACTACTAAGCATAATGTATCCTCTGTTTACTATAATTAATGACATTCCCAATGATCACAATAGATACATTATTTTTCACGTGACTGATCTCCATATATCAGCATTCTGTACTAATAATACATTGTCAGTAAGTCAGTATCAACTCGGAACAGAAGAGCAGTTGAATTGCAGATCCTTTATCATAAACTTACAAATTGAATAATTCTTTCTGCTTATTGCCTCTTCTAGTTTCCATCACTCCTCAATAAATTATCTAGTAACTCTTTTACAACTCACAAAGTTTAATAGCAAAATATAAATGGGCTGTATTTGCAGCATTTTTTTCTTCAGATTGATTTCCATGGCTAGAGTCAATATTTTATTAGCGACCTGTACAAAACTGGAAGAAAGACATTTGAGAGAAAAAGATAGGAAACCATGTTAGATTAGTATTTTCTGAAGTATTCCCTTATAAATCATGCTGAGGATTTGGGAACTAAATTATTTCCTGATGAATAAAGCTCCATTAACTACACAAGGTTGGAAGACCATGGAAGTCCATGCAAAAATAAAGAACAGAATTTATGAAAAAGGAAAGAAAGAGTGCAAAATTCTACAGCATCGTATATGTAGGGCTTATTCCAATAACCTTAATATTAGAAGAATCTCTGATATTTCTAAGGTACAAATTCTTTAGATGAGCTATTTCTGTGTACCTACCATTTTCTGACAGATATTGACTTGATGCTGAGTGAAACTGTAAAATGAGTCTGCTTAAAATCATCATCCCTACTCCTAGCTAATTTCACTTACAGTAATTTCACGACCAAAAGGCACACCAGAGTATAAGGCGTACCCCCCAGGAGCCGGCACATTTCGCAACTTTGTAGATCAGATAAGGCACACTAGACCATAAGGCACACCTTTTTTTTTGCAGTGAGGCTCCGCCCCCAGCTCCCCCCGTGCCCTTGCTGGCCGAGGCCCCGCCTCAACCTGGAAGCCATTGGCCCCTGGTCCTGCCTGTACCCAGCAGGACCGGGCTATGCCCACCACCACTCCGTGCAGCGTCCCCGGAGCCCCACTGCTCCAGGAGTTCGTTGGCGCTCCAGGTGTCATGCGTCCCCCTGGCACACCAGGAACCCCACACTGCCAGCGCGCTCCGGGAGTCCCCTGGCACTCCGGGTGACCCGATGCCAGCAGGTTTACCCTGTGCTGCCGCTGCCTTGATTCCGGCGGCTTTCCACCTCCCCGATGACGGCGCCCGCCTCAATGCCCGCGGGCTCGCCCTTTCCTGTGTGGCAAATGTCGCAACTTTGTACATCAGATAAGGCGCACCGGACTATAAGGCGCACTTCTGGTTTCAGGGGAAGATTTTAGTCAAAAGGGTGCGCCTTATAGTTGTGAAATTACTGTAACTATTTTATTTTCCCCCTCCTTACATATGTTTAGTAATTGTATCATCTAATATACTTTCTGTTAAATTAATACAAAACTTTGGCAGTTATTATGCTTCACATTTTTGTGGGAAAAAAATTCATCTAATTTAAATCAGATTTAAGCGGTAAATATTCCTATTTGGAAGCTTGGAATTACATCCATAATTTTACATTGCAAATACTTCATCAGTCCAACTTTTAAATCAGTGGTTGTCTATACACCCAGTTTAAGCAGAGGTGGATCAGGTTCAGAATTGTCAAATTCTTGTACATCAGACTAAAAGAGAACATAGAATAGATTTTCCTTCTCTAATCTTTAAGCAGGGAAGGATAACCAAAATAACAAAATGCCAACTGCATTTCAACATGTACAGTTTTCAAGTGTGAAATTTATTATGCTTCTTTTTTCACCTAGAAAGATCAGTTACAAAACCTCTTGGAAGAAAATTGTCGAGTATGACATGATAAGTTTAAGATCAATAGTTGTTCAGTATACATTGTAGGGGAGAGGAGTGAATATATAGCAATAAAAACTGTGTATTTCAGGTGATGATTATCATGTTCTTTAATATGGCACCAATCACATAAGAGATTAATGAGAGTCTTTAAGTACAGGTAACATTTTTGACAAGAATCTATCAGCCATATTAGTGTTTGATACATTTGCAGATAGGACGAAAATCTGACCTATTTTACTTTAATTTCTTTATATACTCTCAAATAAAGTTTCATGCGCATCACACAATATTTACATTAGAATATAATACAGTGGTAGTAAAATTGCATATATCTGTCTTGAAATGGTGCACGTTCCATGTATTCAGGTATGAATGTATCCAGTCCATTTCCGTTTTCATTGTAATTTCTACAGAAAGATTGCAGAAATGCAGGGAAGCAGTATGGACAGACACAAATTCCTTATTGGGCAAAAAATCAAAAAATGTTAATTTGAAATGAAAATTTATGAGTTCAAATGTATATTGCAGACTTTTTATACTCATGCATGCAGTTTTAGAAGAAACTAGCTAAGCAAAACATGCAAAGAATACATCTCTCCTTAATTGTCTTCTGTTTAAAGGCAATCTGTCACTCTGCTAGAAGGTTCACTTTTCACATCTATGCAAGTGATTTTTAGTTTATGAAACCAGTACTTCTTCCACCTGTGAGTGACAGTTTGTGACTAAAGATATATGCTTCTTCCATTAAAAGAATATATTTTGTTTCCAGAACTAGAAATATTTTCTCTCATAAGAAGTGGTCTGCTTCTCTTTCTAAGTGGCAAAAATGAGAAGTTAAAATAGCGAATGTAATCAGCTGGAGAAAATACAGAAACTTAAATTTTCAAGTTTTAATTACACATGGTTCAATGAAAAAAAATCTAAGGTCATGAGCTCTGGAAAGTGTTATTTTTTTCCCATGGAACATGAGACAGGTATATGAAATATTCTTCAATTCAGTTTTCATTCTAAAATCTGTTGTGGCCACCTAGAGCTAATCAATGATTATTTGTCCATGAAAGTTATCAGTCATAATCCTAAGCAGTATGAACTATGGTGTGTAGAGATGTATTTGGAAAGACCTGTGCTTTACAACATGTAATGGTCTCAGGCTTTGTGCAAGACTGGAGGAAATTGCTGATTTGAAACCTTTCAGGCACATGTGTGGGGAAAGGTGTAGGTCATGCCTTGCTCTGGTGAGACAATGCCCTGCTTCACACACCCTGCACCCCCAGGGGCTGCATCCCAGCCCTGCAGTGGGGCCAAACCCTGGCATGTGGGAGGCAATGCTCCACACCCCCATCCTGGAGTCCCTAACCCAGATCATGAGTGGCCAAATGACCACAAGTCTCATCTAGAGGAAGGGCCCAGGAAAGCCAAATTGTACTTAAGTCAAAGCATCACATGAGTATGTCTTTACCTTCCCCTGGATTGTATGTCAACTAAAACACCACTAGAACCAGGAGTGGTAACTATATTTGTTCTTTTCTATATATCTTAGCTCTTTCCTTTTCCTATAATTTCCTCTTCTTGAAGTTTGAGTAACTTATATCATATGGGCTGGAGTTTGCTAAGTTGAGTGGACTTAGAGTTTGCTAAGGTAATGCTTTGTAAAATGCTTTCTATTGATTGAATGTTGTTGTAAACTTTTCCAAAGCTCCATGATTTTCTGAAGTTTTCCAGTAAAATTTTTGTTGTTTTGACCTTTTGAAAATATCTTGTCAGTGTTTCTCTCTTGCATCTAACTCAAGGAACATAAAAAAACAACTGTAAGCCCCTTTAAAGGACATTGGTGAGTGCCTTCTAGGGCCTTAAAAGCTTCCACTATATAAACTGCAACTATGGGCTCCTGCTGTCAATTGTTTGCAGCCCAATTTTAGACTGAACGTAAAATCGCGTCCTAAAACTGAAATTGAAAACAGCTCTCAGACCTATATATAATCAACCTATAATATACCTGTTTCAGCTGATATTATAAAATCAGTTTGCTTTTTTTTCTTTTTGAGTTGAAGAACCGTAAACTTTCTTGAATCTATAGTAGCTTGCTTCCTTCCTCATTCTGGGTATCTGATTTTATCTTCTAAAATTCAGTCAGACAGATTATGCCACTAGGAGAAAAGCTAATTCTTTATACACTATTAATAGGTGTTCTTTTAGAAACAATGACAAACAATGTCAAGCAATATGCTTTGCCACTGGTTTATTATACAAATGTAGTTTTCTATGTTTACCTAACTGTCAAGTTTCTATATAGTCTTTTTATGGGCAGCTCAGGTAGTGGGCAGTTATTATGTCATAATGCTTAATAATGAACAATTTAAAACCAAGCTTCCTAAGTAATTTAAAGGTTACAACGAATCTTAATAGTTTTTACAAGAGTGGTCTTGCAGCACATTCTTTTTCCTTTCTTCTCTGCTGCTGTCCTATGTACATACCACAAATGACTAAAGCAAGTTAGTATGCAGAATAGTTCCTAGGTTCATCTCCAAGGGCTTAAATTTAATTTTGCTTACACATGAATTAGAAATATTATTCTTTGAAACTTTCAGTAAAAAGAATTAATACACAACTAGAATACATGCTTAATGTACTGCTTTAGTAAATACTACTGCTCATTTTGTAAACAAAACATTAGAATTATATTTCAAGATGACTGAAATATAGGCATAAATAGGGTAAAGCAAATTTTATTTCAGATTCTATCCTTTGAATGCACTGTTAGAAAATTGTATACAAAGATATACACAGAAATACATCTATAAGATATATGTAGAAATATATATATATATGTATATAAAATATGGGGGATTTTTAGTATTTTTAGTATTTTTAGTATTTATTTTTAGTATTTTTTTTTCAATTGGGTCTTTTTTTATAGTACAGTGGTATGCAAAAATCAAAACCTTTTTGTCTAGAGACTCTCTCTTAGGACTCTTTATAAGAAGTTATCTGTCTCCCTCTCCATATCTTAATGCTCTTGCTTTGAAAATCTTATTTTCTTCTTTTACATTTAAAATACACAGATAGCACAGTCTCAAACCTATTAAAGTCATTCACTGAAGTTGAGTGTTCAGGAGTTGTTATTCAGGAGATCTTGCATCACATCTAGAAAAAAATACTTGAGTATAATTGACTCAGAGTCAGGCTCTTCAAGGTCATGTTGAGTTGCTGCTGATGCATTTAAATTCTAATTGAGGGAAGAAAAATACAGGTTGGTGTGCCATCTGGGAAAGGCAAGTGACCCCTGCTCTAGGTGTGGAGACATAAAAAGAAGGAAGGCTGCAGGATGATATGGTCACATTTTATACCTGTCTCGGAGAACCGGAAGGTATCTGCAAGAAACTGTCGTTTTGATACATTTCATATGTCTTTTTCAGGTAGGAAAGTCAGTTTGTACGATGACAGCTGCTTTCCGAGCTGATATAGTTGCATTCACCCTCCTTAAATGCTCAGTAAGGAGTTGGAGGTTTGTCAGTTAAATATATGACATTGTTATGACTCTTGATGACATGTGCAATGACACAACTTACCTAGAGTGTTAAAAGTCATCTCTCTGCCAACAATGTGAAGTGACACAGTGCTCATTCCACTGCCAGTTTTGCCTCTTCTGTAATTGATATATTTGCCACAGTTGTACCAGTGATACAATTTTGCACCTTTTATACAGTTTTCATCCAGGTCATGTGACAGCTCTGAGAGGTTCCACATTTATCCTATGGGGAAAAAAAGACAGAGGAATTCCTCCAAATCCACCTTAAAAATGCCAGTCTTTCCTGGCCTGTACTTAATTAAATAGTGTTCTCAGATACAACAAGGGCAGACTTTTACCTTCAATGCTAATGTTTTAAATCGTGGAAGAAAAACCTCAGCTGAGGTCTGAAAATGTCTGCAAATACTGAGTTTATTGTGGCTTTTCACATCCCAGAGATAGTTCTGAGAATGTAAAAAAACATTCTGTTTTGAAAACAGGACCTTAAAAGTTGCGAGAAAACCTTACACCAGAGGATGAACATATTGCCACTAAAAGAAAAAAAAAAATATATGCTTACAACCATGAGAAATGAAAATATCATTTTTTTGTTTAATGCTGTCTGATACATACAGTCTTGTTCACTGCCACTAAAGCAATTAGAAAAGCTTCAGCTGATTCCCATAGGAGGTGAAGGTAACTTTTGTGTAGTAATAGAAAAGTGGATATGAGAATTAGCTTCTTAGAAAAAGAAAAGTTGTTCCTGGAATAAATCTGTATGTTTACTGCTTTAGGAAGTACATTTTCTACTTTTAACAGTCCTTTGATGCAAAGTGTGATGGTAAATGTCCAAAAATATACATGAACATTGATGCTCAGCACTAAGTTATGCTTTTCTCTGCAATTATATAATTTGTGATCTTTATTCTCATCTGAAAATACAGAGGTGTCTAAGCATGGACTCACTTTAGGCAAAATATTAAGTACAAAATAAAATGTTCCCACTGACTTCCTCTGGAATTTTACAGAATCACAGAATATGCTGAGTTGGAAGGGACCCACAAGGATTATTTGAGTCCAATTCCTGACCATGCACAGGATCTATAGTTTCTAATTAGGCATGAAAGGAAATAGTTGCAGAATCTACTTCTGTAGAAGAGGTAGATGGCGAATGAATTCCCAAGGAAAGGTGGACACTTGAGGTTCAATAATTCTTAAAATTTAGGGATGATGAATGAACAACACTTCTTTTAAAGGAAAATCATCACATCTTTTTGCTGTCTCAGCTGAGCCATTGAATGAAAGCAAGATTCATAGGAACTGTAACAAGATCCACAGCTCAAATACACTGGGCAGTGCCTTCAACTGCAAAGCAAGCATGACTTCTGCTGCCAGAGGTTTTTTTTTAGTTTTCTGTGTTAAGTATGAAATAGCACAAAACACTTAAATTTCTTATAGCCCTTTTGAACCTGCTCTGGGTACTATTCATTATTACATGTAGTGGTTTATTCTTACCTATAATTTATTGATAACAAATCACTCATAAAATCACTCATTCAAATTTTGTTAACCAAATTTTGCACTTTTTAATTTTTAAAAGTTTTTTTCCAGCTCTTTCAAAACTGACAGGTTCTTTCAAATTGCTAAAAACAGTAAAAAAATATTTTGTCTTTAGTGCAATATTTTCTGTTTAAATTTGAACTGTAGTTTGGGAAGAAAAGCACATATTATAAAGGTGACAAAGAGCAAAAATGGCAATTACAGATGAAATATTATGATGAATGCCTTTAAACTATATGACCAGCAGAATTAAGAAGCCCTTCAAGAAATTGGTGCTTTCTGCTCATTCTGATTCAACTTCCTTTGCTCAGTTTCTGGGGAAGATGAAGATTGTCAAAGACATTAGCAACCCTATTGCTTTCGCAGACTGATATTGACTCATGTTTTGCTATTCAGTTTTAATTTCAATTTGCTTTAAAATCACAATAAGAGAGACATTAGAGGTAATTTTAGTAGCTACAATGAAGAAAGCATTTGAATGAAATAATTTTAATTTTGATGTTAGAAATGTTTTGAAACATTTGCAAATATTGTAACTTTTTTCTAATACAAATATTCATCAAATGTAAAAGACCACAATGTGCCACGCATCTGACACACATTTACTTTTTTTAAACTAAAGTAAAAAATAGATATAAAACACAATGTCTAGTATAATTAAATTTCTATGGTGCCTTTTAGCAAAATTCGGCTACAGTTACATGAAAGACAGAAAAAATATGGAAACTTGTTTCTGAGTGATAAAATAGCTTTCCTTTATGAAAACAAACACTGTATTCTGAACATGGGTCAATCAACTCAGAGGTAAAGTGGTTTCTTTAAATGTGAAAGGAAATAAAATGCTATTTTATTATGACACTGTTTGTATTTATGCAAGACAAAGCAAATGCAAAAGACAAAATGCAAGGGAGTAATTTTCACAATTCAATAATTTCTGATAATAGTAAGTACCAAGAATGCTGAAATTATTATTCACATATGAGAACTGTTGGTTTGAAGAAAATACATGTCTCAGATATATCAGAAAGAGGTGCACAAGGTACTAGAGCACAGGAACCTTGTACAATTTGAGAAAGGCAATTTGGTAGTGGGTCAAAAGTGAATGTTGGTTTTTTTCAGAATTATTTTCTGGTAGATTCATTTTGTCTCTCAAGATCTACTTAACCAGCAGTTAATTAAACTCTGGATTGCTTTTCTTTATATTTTTCCACAAATTAGACATATAAGACCAATAAAACAAATATTTCACCTATTGTTTATGTTATTTATCAAATTAAAAAATATGCCATGATTTTTCAGCGGTTTTTTTTCTGTGTGGATTGTGTCCCTGAATTTGCAAGCTGATCCATGTAAATTGTTCCTAAGCTTATTTACTGTTAAAATGGCAAGGTAATTGAACAATATGTAGTACTTAACATTAGCTTTTACTGTACTTAAAATATAGTTCTGGATAGATGGATATAACTTCATTTGCAGGTCTTTGGAACAACATCAAAAACTTTGATAAATTATGAAAGTACTTTTCATTTTCAACTTTAATAATACTTTTATATTATATATTGAAAGCAAAGCGTTCCAGAGTCAGAACTGGTTATAATGAGGTAATCTGCAGAATCCTGTGTTCTTGTGCCTAAGCATTATAATACAGCTTTTAATTCAATGCTCATGTACTGTTGTGTCCATGGGACCCTTGCATCATTCAGCACACATGATTAATAGCATTCAGTAAATAGGTAGCTATTCAATATTTTGTTTTCTTATTATTATTCACTGTGCAGCCTTAGGCCACTATTCAAGTGCCTCTAGGGAGACAGAATTATTAATCTCCTCATGTTTTATTTGATGGCAATGATCATTATAGCATCTAATGCTTCACAAATGGTAATTTGCTTCAACAGAACTCCTGTGAAGTGAGAGGGTATTATTCCTGTTTAAAAGGTGGGGAGCTCAGGCAGAGATATGAATGCTGAAACTTATGAACATTTTGAGATTTCTGAGATTTGCTTCCACAGAGAAATGTCAAATTTTGTAATTTTAATTTATTCAAAACATAAATCTCATTTATTTCAGATGTAATGGGAGGTGTGCATTTCTGCAAAAGTGGGGTGTTAGGGCTAGGGATCAACTCATGAAATACAGATGCCTACACTGGAGAAAACACAATTGATTTAGATACATTTGACTCCCTTCATAGTCAGTGGAAATACTTTTGAAGTTTAGCTCATCTTTAAATAGGTGTGTCAAACGCTACAGGTGCCTATTTTTTTCTCTTTCTTGTAGTCTGCTAGTTCAAGAGTTGGTGTAAACTAATCATAACCTAGCTCCTCATCTTAATTCCCATTCTTAATAACACTCTTAGTCTAAGGCCTTGTATTATGGTTGTATATCTCAGATTCTCATTTTACAAAACAGTTGTCAATATTGGACACTCGAAAGTAGGAAAGTAATTCACAATAATAACTGGGAGCAAAACTCCTGTAGGTGGAATAAGTGATGTAATTCCCTAGGAGGATTTAGTGCATTTTGCTGCCAAGATTGAAAAGTAAAGATTATGTCTGTGTTAACACATGCTTTCTCATAAGAAACACCTCCTTGATTGCATGGTTTCCTCATGTATAAGCTAGGTCTGTGTAGAAGATGCAAAAAAAATGATTCAAAGCAATCTAAAACCAATTCTTTAAACTCAAATTCAATTTTATTTCAATAAAATGTATAGCTCTGTAAGATCACAGATTTTTAGTTGGCCTATTTCTAGGAACTAAATATCTAATTTTGTTTGGTTTATATTTGATTAAGCAGGTTGCAAGTTTTAGTTCTCTAAGCCTCTTTTTTCAAATATCAGGTATTTTCAACAGAGAGTGTAGACTTAAATGTTATAGAACCTAGTTACAAAATCTAATCACTGTTTGAAATTCACTATTACGTTTACTTCATGGTTTGTTTTCTGCCTATGTTTTGTCTACCATGACTTGCCAATTGACAGAGTTAATGGAAAAATCAAGAATTAAATTTCTTATATTGAACAGCAGTTTTTAGGGTAACATGACTGATAGATGTGATTTATTCCAGATCAATGCATTCCATTCTTTCTTTTTTACTTTACAGTTGTGAGAAAACACCTTTCATATGACAAAAATTGGAACACATCTGCTGAAGGCTGAGTGATAGAAGTCCCTTGATGTTTAAACATGCTAAGCATATCACCACTAATGCAGAGAACTGAGAGAATATGGGGTCTTACTAGGAAGCAAATAGCGTGAGCAGTGAATAAGGATATAGCAAATAAAATCTTTTTCCTTTGTTCTGATTTTTTATTCTTAAAGCATTCACAAGACACATGTATCTCTGTTATTGGGTTCCAATCTTTTATTCTAACATAAAAACTGGACAATGAAAACCTAAAAAAACATCGAACATTCAGAAATTTAGTGGCTTGTATAGATACAGGTGACACATAAATTTAGTCCAACTATTCTTTCAAATGCTTTATTGAAAAAAATATTTAATTCTTCAAAGCAGGTAGAGATTCCAAGTTCAAACAGTTATATTAGAAAATAGATTAATGAAGTTATACATTATATAGGTGTGTTCACTTTTTAAAAAGGCACAAAACAAAAGCAAAAACAAACAAAACCCCACAAAACCCTCCAGAATATCATATGAAAGAATAAAAAAAATCATGCCAAAGAAATTAAAAAAAAATTACCATGCTTATTGAAGCGTTTAGATTTATCCTCTAAACTGGTGGCAAATACAACTAAAACTACCCTCTACAGAAATATTTTCTTTGAATTAATTCCCTTATGCTTCAGTATTTTATTGACCCTGGTTAAGTAGAAGACCAAAAAAGTGTCCACTTAAGAACACAAAGAACACAGAGAAGTAACTCACCTTGCTGTAGCAGAAATTGATATGTAGGTGCTGATAAAAAGCTGTTGAAAGATCATGAGAAATTCAAAGGATGTCTCTAACATGAAACAGAATGCTTTTCCTGCTAGAGCTGAAGAACACACAGACTTTAGAGAATGTCAAGCCTGTTTTGCTTTGATGGTTTAGATACTTATATTCATACATGAATAATAAAATTAATTTAGGAAACTAAGTGGATTTATTGTCCATTTGTGCTTCAGCTGGAAGATTAACTGACAAAAACTTACTTGTATTTAGAACTCCTATGTTGGTAGAAACACAATTTGATATCAATAAAATATCTTAATACTAATATCAATTCTGAAACATAAATTTTTTTCTACTATGTTTTTATATGATAAAGGCCAACAAAGCCAAACATTATCCTAGTTTTATGTGATGAAAGAAATCTGTAATTTTCTTAAATGATAATTTAAATTTATTAGCATGTGGTAAAATATTTGACTGTTCAAAGACAAAGCATAACAACTCTCAGATCAATAACATCTAACAGATTAATACATTTGTGGATACTGGAAATAGTGTTCTGATGTGTGTAATCAGTTACTGAAGGGCTAAACAGTAAAGGAGTAATTCTAGTCTGGAAGTGTTCTATCACAATTCAGAGCACATAATTTTTGGACTGTAGTGCTGTACAGCTGTGAATGATCAGAAAAAGAGTAGTGAGCATGAGGAGAGTGGAAATTTTAAAGAATCATTTGAAGTGCTTTCACATGAATATGACATGTTGCACGGCAAAGTCTTACAAACTTACCCCAAAGCATTGAGACACATGAAAGGAATACCTGCTCTATCCGCATTAGAAAATCAAATTCCCAACTGCAGTTGAGCATGTGTAAATCATCTCTTCCTGTTGCATCAAAAAATATTTGAATCCATTAAATATGATTATTGAGAGATGCCTCTACCTGAATAAAGGTGAAAAAGAGACCATGTGCTGAAGTCAATAAAAGGGGTTTTATTTAACACTAAAATGTGAGGTAGAGAGATTGAAAGAAATAGGAAGGGGCAGGGGAAAGAGAGATCAACATATCAAGCAGAAGATAGTTACCAGTCACGCATCTAGCAGCATCCCTTTGGTCTGTCTTCACTCTGGGCTTCTCATTGTTGGAGGTTCTGAGGGCATTCAAAATTTTCACTGTTTATACTTTTTAACAAACCGAGTAAGCAATTCTCATCAGCAACATATTTCTCTTATTCTATTGCTCAAATGATTCCCTCACTTCTAAGGCAAATTAGTTCATATGCTTAGTATTTCTCTTCTTGGGTTGGTGGGACATAAGTTGGTGGCCATGATCTCCCCTGTCCAGAATTACCTTTTACCTAGTCAGAGCTGATTTCAGCACAGTTGCTGAGTTACCTTTCTTTGTGGCCCTTAAAATCTGCATTATTTTCATCCATTATTAGCGATAAATTCTTGTCCCTCAGCTTTGTTAACCTCACACAAAGTCTGAAATAAGATGACAGTACTGCCTTTCTTTGAGTTCCTGCTGTGGTGGCTTAACCACAGGTCCCAGTATCCATGGAAGGATCTTCAAGGGGGGATTTAGTGGCTGTTGGTGGTCACAGGTGCCATCTGTCACAGAACTTGGGGTGATCTTTGTTTGACTGGTGATAAGTGTATAAGCAGTTGCTTCTATACAGAGTTTGCCACAGTGGGAATTTTTGTCTGGATGCATTACGCAGTATGTACTAACTGGATCTTTTCTCTGCCAGACCTGGAGGTAGTGCAGTCCTGTCTCTCTATTCTGTGCTTATCTCATGGCAAAGTCCTTTTGTGTCCTTAACAGTGTTTGAGACAGGCAACTGTGCTCTTTAAGTCCTTAAAGAACCATATTCTTTACAGATGACTATCTTGAAATATCTTTGGAAAAGGTAATTTATAGTATGTACAATGGCATCTGTTGATCATCAGGGATAAGATAACAACAAAAACAGAAATTTCTCAATGTAGTGAGAATATTTCACAACAATTTACATTAGAGCTGTTTAGCTAAATCCCTTAAATAGTTTTAAATAGATCAATCTTACTAATTCAGGCTATATACGTACTTTGCATGTTTTAATATTACAGTAATTTCACGAATACAAGCCGCACCAATTTGACCAAAATTTTGGTGGAAACCCGGAAGTGCGGCTAATATTCCGGGGCGGCTAATCTATTAACAAAATTCTAAAAGCTGCCAACACGGAAGTGAGAGCCCGCGGCAGCCCCAAGCCAAGCTGGAGCCCGGCCGGCCCCGGCAGAGGTGGGAAAGCCTGGCAGAGGCGGGGCCAGCAGTGTGGGGGGCGGGCGGCAGAGCCTGAGACAGCAGGGCAGGGCAGGGAGGGCGGCAGAGCCTGAGCCAGCATGGCGGGGGAGCCCGGGAGAACTGGGGCTAGCAGTGCAGGGGAGCATGGCAGAAGCAGGAAGGCCGGCGGGTGGGGCTGCCTGGCAGCGGGGGAAGCCCAGTATAATCGGGGCCAGCAGCGTGGGGGAGCCCGGCGGTGCGGGGGCCTGCAGTGCCGGCCAGGGCGAGGAAACGCGGCGGCGGTGCAGACGGGAGGGGGCGGCCGGCGAGCCTGGTGGCGGCGGCGGCAGCCCTGCCGGCGGGGCGAGCGAAAGCGGCGCTCGCGAAAGCGGCGCTCGCGAAAGCGCCGCCGCTCGCCGAGCCAAAGCGCCGCCGCTCGCCAAAGCGCCGCCGCTCGCCGAGCGAAAGCGCCGCCGCTCGCCAAAGCGCCGCCGCTCGCCGAGCGAAAGCGCCGCCGCTCGCCAAAGCGCCGCCGCTCACCAAAGCGCCGCCGCTCGCCGAGCCAAAGCGCCGCCGCTCGCCAAAGCGCCGCCGCTCGCCGAGCGAAAGCGCCGCCGCTCGCCAAAGCGCCGCCGCTCGCCGAGCGAAAGCGCCGCCGCTCGCCAAAGCGCCGCCGCTCGCCAAAGCACCGCCGCTCACCGAGCCAAAGTGCCGCCGCTCGCCAAAGTGCCGCCGCTCGCCGAGTGAAAGCGCCGCCGCTCGCCGCGAAAGCGCCGCGGGGCGGGGCGGGCGCGGCGCTCGCGAGGCGCGGCGCTCGCGAGGCGCGGCGCAGGGCGAGCAAAAGCGGCAGCGGGGCGAGCGAAAGCGGCAGCCGGGTGAGCGAACGCGGCAGCGGGGCGGTGCTGACGGGAGAGGGGGGCCAGCGAGCCCGGCGGCGGCGGCAGCACCACCCGGCCAGCCCCGCCGAGCCGTGGCGCTGAGCTGGGCCACCCGGCCCCGTCGGCAACCATGAGCGGGCCGAGCCTTCCTGGCCCCGCCCCGAGCCAGTAAAGCCCGCTATGCCGCGATCCTGTTACTAATTGGCCAATTTGTGAAAGCTGCGCACGGATTCTCGCGACGAACGAAAGTGCGGCTAATATTCGGGGTGCGGCTTATCTATTGACAAAGACAGCAACATTGTCGAGGCACCGGGGGTGCGGCTTATAATCCGTGCGGCTTGTATTCGTGAAACTACTGTTATTCGGGTACATCCAGTAGTCATGGTTGGATGGTTTATACACTAGATGACTTAAATAGAAACCCATGACGGGAACCAGGAATAAAAGGCAAGATAGACGTCATCTCACTACTACTCCTCTCTTGAAGACAGAATGGTAAAATGAACTGGCAGAAAATATGATAGTGCCCTAAATCCCAATCCTTTCCATTGAACAATTCAGAAGTTTAAGGTAGTAACTTAATGACTCATTTCTTGCAAGCATGAAAAGAAAGGCTCTATAAAAGTTCATGACAGACACTTCTGAATATAACATAGATTTTGGTGTTGCAATTTTGGTACTATATGTATACTGAATCTGAGCACTTGTCTAGGACTTGATCATTCTGAATCTTAACTGAGAATTTGGTGCAGCTTGCACAGTGTTGGTTTGTAATTTAGATTTTCAACGCTGCTGTGAAACTCTGACTTAACAGAAAAAATATCCTTTAGTCTGTTACATTGCAATTAAAACAACATAACTCTCTCATTGGGGTAATAATGATATAGCTCAGTTTCATGTGGGAAGATAATATCAAATTCTTTTACCCGTTTATTAGTACATTCACACCAGATTTTGTATTGATTGTGGTTCATTTGATTTCATAGTATTGTTTGTCTATGCATGAATCTCTGGTATTATAATTTAAAACATCCACTGAAGTCCTTGTCTTCATTTGTCTACAACTTGGCTGTCATGAGGATGACAAAGACTGTGGATCCTAGCTGTGGGCAACAAAAAAAAGCTTCTTTCAAACTGTTAGGTAGGTTAGGTACAAACGATGCATTTCTTCAGGATGTTCATGAATTCCTTACTCAAAGAACAACTGAATTCAAATAAACAGTGTGATTCAACTGTAGGGGAAAAAAAAACCACCTATTAGTATTTCTCAATCAAAAAGAAGTTTCAGACTGTTATTTAGACTCCTTAATTACCTTTGGTTAATTGGCAATCCAAAGCTGAACTTCAATGACACAGTGCTAATTTACCTCCTTTGTGCATCTGGTTTGTAACACAGCCATTTATACAACACTGCATATATGAAGAGCCTGTGTCCTGAAGATTTAAAGCTAGAAAGATATAGCGAAGTAATAGGCATCACAGGAAAAACAAACTAACCAACCAAACAATAACAGTAACCTATCAAAACAAAAAGTGTTTTTTCACTTGTTCAGGAGTTTGTTCCTGGATGGGGTGAAAATCAATAATTTAGCTGCACTCTCAATTAAAATAGTGTATTTAAATAATTCTTGTCTGTTAGAGACTTACTGGACCTGTTACCATCAAAATTATATTCATAAGGCAGGTATAGACATGACATGTTGTCATATGAAACAGGCAGATTTTCTTGAACTCTTTATATTTGATGGAACTATCAGTGCCCCAGGATAAACAAGATCCTTGGGCTCTGGCAGTCTGTCAGAGTCCTTTTTTAGGGACCCCACTTGTTGCCTAAAATCAAAAGAGCAAAAACTCTTGCAACAGTGTTAAAACAGTAAAGTAAAAAGCAGGCCTTTATTTGGAAGCTTCCTGGTGTCCTGGTGGTGATGGGCACGCGGTCATTTCTGCAATTTTATAAGGTTAAGTAATTAGGATATCTAACAGGTATACCAATAGGAAATCAGTTGCCCCAATAACCCACCCCAGGGTCAGCCCCTTGGAGCTGGTCCAAGGTCTTTTTTGCCTCACTTCTTGTTATGTCTTCTTTCCCCTACTTGGAAATAATATAATAGTATAATATTTCAGTAATATGTTAGAAGGTTAGCTTATTACTCTAAAATCTAACAGATAGGGTAGGGAAAATATAATGAGCTGCATAATTAATATACAGAGCTATGAATATATGAAAAATACATACAAAACCAAAATCTTTAGGCATCATACTGAACAGCCCACTGTATCAGAGGGTGGTCTGACTAACCTACTCAGGGTCACACAGTGACAGTATGCATATTCTTGGGATGTTTTCCACTGCTGGCTGCTGCTGGTGTCCTTGAAGGGCTCACACTAGCAGTTTATGGAACAACACCCTTTCTTAACAAACACAGATAACAGAAAAGATTAGTGACAAAGTTCAGAGATTGTTGTTTGTCATTACAATACAACTGGAAACCAAGAAAGCAGCCCAGCTTCTCAGGCTGCTGGAGCCTGGCTCTCAGGCTCTTCAAGGACCAAACCCAAAACAAAAACCTGTGGTGTACGTGACTAGCCTCACGGACTGTATTTCTAGGGGGGTCTTCTCCTCTGTCCAATGAAATGTCTGTAAATTGTTTTCCATGATGTACACTATTTAAATCGATAATTTCTTTCAATAAATGCTCTTGCTCTTTGTTGCTCCTTCTTGCTTATGTAAGAAAGTTGCCTTGTTATTGTGACTATCACTGCTCCAGGAACCTCACACGGTAACAAATGGAGGTTCCACCTACATGGTAACAGTCATTAATTGTAACTGACTGCAGAGATGAACCTGAAGCACTATACAGACAAACTGTAATCACTAATTAAAGATAGCTCGAGGTCATCATTTAGCACACATAAAGCATGGTTCTTACCCAGTAGGCATCCATACGGAAGAAAAGACAAGTTTATCCCACTAACCAATCCCAGAAGTTACAATGAAGTCTTCTTTGTCCCAGTTAAGCTACATTTATATTATTTTCTTTGAGGAAGAGAAAATGATGAAGTTACAGTTTATGCTATTTCATATCTGGATGGAGTTGAAGTGACTTTAATCATTAGCATATGTAGGGGCATAAAAAGTAATATGTATTTTCAAGTTAATGAAGTAGTTTGGCTTTCTGTTATCTTCTGATCATTCCTTTGATCTAGTTCCTCTTGGTTATATGGTTTTTGACAGAGCACAACCACAATACTGTGATGCTCCATCTTTGTTTCACATCCGCACTGATTTCAACAGAGCACCACTGTAAGCACCTGTATGCCTCAATCCTTTGTTTCATGTCTTCATCAGACAGTACACCAAGCTCCCTCAGTGCTCCTGCTCCTACAGCATGCAGTTTGTCACTGCTATACTGTAGCCAATATACTGTACCTATACTGTGCCCAAACCTTCTTGCTGAACTTTGTTTTTAGGTCCCACACATGCACTAAATACTTGCCATGACCTTAAACATTTCTAGTTTTCATTTATGTGATGTTCTTCATATGCTAAATTTTATTCTTAGTTTTCACACTGAAGGTAGGGACTTTGACCAAAGAGCTATTGGGCAAGAAGGCAGATAAATGTAATAAATTAGACATTACTTTAAAGGTTCACACCAAGAAGGTGCAGAAGTATTGGTCCTTTCCCTCTTCAAATTCTATTCCTCCACAGGGAGCACTCTAATGATTATTCACTGCCTTTCCTCTCTATTTTTTCCAACCCAATTGAGTTGAAAACCATTATGTAACACTAACATAGTTCGAATTCTCTGCAAGAAGAAATGACCCTTGATATTTGTCCAGAATTTGGTGGGGGTTTTTTTGATTTATTTCTTTATCCTACAATCTGTAAATCTCAAGCACATAATTATTTTTCTAGAAAAGATAATTTTTTGTTCAATATTCTTTCAAATGTCTTATTATAAAGCATTTTCCATGTTTAAAAAGGCTGACTACACCAAGGAAATTAATGCATTTTCCTACTTCTTGTGCAAAATTTTCTTCAAAAAGCTGATGAAACTGCAAAAATCATAAGTTGGAAAATATTAATCTGCAGAAATTTTTGTTGTTCTAATATGCAAGTAGGTATTAATTACTGCTGCAGGGGAATCTTTGCTCTGGCACTTGGAATAGCTTCTTCCCCTCTTTCACTGACCTTGGAGTCAGCATATTTTTTGTTCTTACATATTCTCACATTGTCTCATAACTTCAGCAATTTTTTCCCTTTCTTATGAATGAGATAACACTAGCATCACTGGTGGCCTAAGATCAGTGACAGGCCCTTGGAGATGGTTGGAACTGTCTGTGTCCAGCACTGGGGCGGCTCTTGGTGTTTCTTCACAAGCCCTGCCTCTGCTACCAAAACCCTGCTGTAAAACAAATACATTAAATCTAAAACAAAACATAAACACAAAAAACCAAAACAAAACCAAAAAATCTAAACAAAACACAAAAACAACTCCTACAAACCAAGCCAGTAGAAGCTGGAAAAAAATGAAATTAAAGGAAATTTTGAATCAGATTTATAAGCAGAAAATACTTTGTTCCTTTCTTGCTGAAAAGAGCACTGAGCTGTTTTTAATATGAATCAGTCTTACTTTCTGACTCACAGTCTTCTGAATCACTATCAAATTTTCAGAACCATCATTAAAAAAAAAAAGGTACGGACCTTGAGATGTTTTGTTGGTCTAAATAAGTTTGCTTACAGATTCAAAGTGGAACCAAATTATCCATGGCTGACTTGCAACAGATGAAGATCTGACAGATAAGTTCTGAAGAACTGTCTGAAGTCAGGTGTTTCATCAGTTCTGCAAATAAAACTAAACAAAACATAAAACCTTAAGGTTAAATCTGTGGTGAATTGTGCAATTCAAATTTATTTGTTTTGTATACCTTCATCTGCTTGAGATTCATAATCATTGGTCCCTTTCTGAAGGTAATTCCAAACATTCCTCAAGACTGAGTCAATTAAAGTTTTACCTGACAGATAGCAAACTGCCACTTCTCATAAAGATTCCTTATGAATCCTTAGACTAGCGTAAAACCTTATCTACTCTGAGGAAAGGAGAACAAAAGAATACTGGTCAGTGTCCTCAGATGACACAAGAGTGTTCTGGACTTAAGTAATTTCTTGTGATTAAGCCATCCTTCTGCTAAAGCATGCATTGCTGCATATTCTGTGAGAAAGCTACTTTTAGTACTTGGAAGTCTAGACAAAGACAGCAATTAATTCAGATTTCCTAACTACCAAACATATCTATTATTTTTTTTATAACAAAAGATCTTTATAACCTCCTGATTACATCCTTCAACTTAAAAATAAAATGTAAAAAAGCTATCTTCTCAGGGAGGCTTGTCCTGGTCTGTATGTACTAGGATAGTGCTAAAAGCAGCTGCCAAACTGTGCCTTTCAGAGGAGCTGGGCTCCCCTGTTATCTGTCTGACACCTTTCTTTAGTTGTAGTCAAGGTCTAACAAAAACACAAACAGAACATTCAGACCAGGTGTTTTGGGTCTGCATCTATTCCAGAAGAGGAGCTGCAGACAGTGTCTGACAAAGATATTTCAGGTGGCTGAGAAACTGCTGAGGAAGGAGATCTGTCACTGCAGCACTGTTGCTTTCTTCTAATCACGTCAAATTTAGGCAACAACTTTTCAAGAAAGTGTCTTTCTCTTAGTTCCCTGGGTCATGCAAAATTCATGATATTGCATTGCTTACACATGCAGTGCATTAAGATTGCAGTGCAATCATGAACAACAAGCAACATATACGGGAGAAACTCACTCTATTCTATGATAAACCCATTTTATCTTTTACAGAACTGTAGAAAGAATTAGAGAGAACAAACTAGACATAGGGATTTGGACTGGGGAGTTTTGGGTTTTTTTCTTTTTTTTAAATTTAATATTTGACATTACATCCAAAGAAATTTTAGACATTTAGTTCAAATCTAAATAGGCATGAAGTCCTGTGGATGAAGATTGACTGAGGCAACGCAGAAAATAATCGGAACAACATTTCAAGATGAAATGAAGTGTCATATACTGCCCCAGGGGTCAGAATCATCTCTTGTCCTATTAGACATCTTCATTAACAACCTGAAAGTGAGAGTAAAGAGCATATTAATGAAACTTGTAATTGAAAGTGCAGTGAGCATTCATGAGAAAGAATACAAATGTGACCAGAAAGTACAGAAGTATTTGAAGAAAAAAACTTCAAAAATATTTTAATTTGGAAAAAAATTGAAATAAGTATTATAAAGGAAGATAACACATGTGTGATATTGCTAAAATAGCAATAATTGAAAACAAATAGTCACTGTGATTAAAAATAGTTAGAACATTTTTACTGAGTTTATTTTTTTTAGATGTGTCAAATTGTTTATGCTATGAGCATCCATGGAAAAAGTCATTTTCTCCATCTCATTTCATATAAAATCACTCAGAATTCTTAAAAATATCCTATTTTGACCTTCAACATTATAAAATTATTAGCTTTTTATGCAAAAATGTTAGTTAATTATTGATGACATCATTTAGAAGGATAAAATTGCAACATTTAGAAAATGTCAGAATTAAATATTCTAACTGACTTTAATATGGGGGATTATAGGCTGCCTTTTTTTTTTTTTAACTATTTCCCTCAGTTCTTAGAAAAATAAGAGAACGTTTAGTTTTTGAAAAATTTCTGGCAGTATTGCCATTTCTCTTCCAGCTCTAAATGTGATATTTCAGGGGAAAAAATAATCCAAGGTCAATGGAGATTTTGGTATCATATGCCAAAACATTAAGTAATCAATCATGAAAGTATTAGTCACTGTCTATCAGGTCTGTTAAGACTGTGTCTGGAATACTTTATATATTTCTCATCATCCTGATACTTGATTGGAAAGGGAAAAGGAACAAGCTGAATGAAGATCAGAGAAGAGCAGGTAACATGATTAGATTGCTTGAGAAATCCATTTAAGAAGAAAGGTCACAAACAGCTAAATATTCACTACTTGACTAACAACATGCATAGCTATGCAGCAAATTAAAAAAATGATAAATAGAAACATTTATACAATGCCTAATCAACCTGTGGGACATATTGCAATGAGGTGAAATTGATGGTAGATGCCCGAAATGAAAAAGAAAGGACAAGAAAAAAAGCCTAATCTTCCTTGAACAATATTTACAGCAGCAACCACAGAAGTACATTAAAAGCAAAATATAAGAAGAAACTACAGAACTTCTGTACATCATCTCAAAAAAAGTTTCTGTAGGTGTAAAAACCACCAATTTTTGTAGTTTATCTCATAAAGCTTCACTCCAAAGTAGAGAATTTCTCTGTTTGATCAAATGTGTGGACTAGATGACTCCTTGATAGGAAGCATTTATTTTTCTTTACTAAGAGAAGGCACTACAATAGACTATTAGTAGACACTGCAATGAATGTACTGATTGGGTAAGATGTTTCCTGAATGTCAATCAACAGAAATTCCTTAGTCTCAGTCTTGCAAGGTCTTAGTGAGATGTATAAGGTGTAACAGTGTGGAGGAGTGCAAAAGGGTCTAAACTTGTCTCTATTTACTTAATCACATTCTATTAGTTATACAGAACCACTTAATTCCTCATAGGGTTAATAACCAGAAGGCTTCTTTTGAAGGTAAGTCCAAAATCCTCTTCAATCCCTTCCCTAAAACACAGCTACCTTTCAAAGATGAAATCTTACTTACTACTTCTTCATGGTCACACTGACCTAGTGAATTGGAAAACTTCCCTTCCCAATTCTATTTTACTTACTAGTTACTGACAACTGAATATGTTTGTTTCTTTGTGGGTTTTTGGGTTATGTTGCTTGGTTTTGGGTTTGGGGTTTCTGTGTGCATGGTTGGGTTTGGGATTCTTTTTTGGTTTTGTTTTGTTTCTTTTCTTGCCCCCTCCTTCCCCCCAGTCACCATCTGGGATTTCAGAAAGTTAATTCCCATCCAAGTCTATTCTGTTATTTCAGTTCCTTTAAAAATTTGTCTCCTTGCTCACAGAAAATGTAATAGTTGCTCTTTGTGTAGCTGCACTGATTCTCAGCTATTTAGAAAACAGTCCAAAAGAAAGAAATGTTAGACATAAAGTACTAAAATTAAATTTAGCTTTACAGTTGGTTTTGGGCTTTTCCCCCCAGAAAACTGTTCTTTTCTTTAACTTCCTCCTTCTCATACTTCTGTCTGGCATTATCTAAAGAGAAATGTTTCCAGGCATAAAGCTATATATCTAGTGTGAAATGAATTCAAATCTGAGACATGCACCCTGCACAGATGCTTTTCATTTGCAAAATTAATTGGTCACATTGGAAACACATTGAATTCATGCTGAGAGGCGTTGGTGGGATTTTGGCCTGAAGGAACTGGAAAATATCAGGTCTTTTTATTGGTGCTTGAATGTTAATAAAACAAACACAGGGACTGTGTTTAGAATTGTTGGTTCACAAATGTTAAACAATTGTTTACCTTTTCCTGCTACTAGTCACAGAGTACACGTAGCACCTATGGAGAAAGGAAACCACTTTAAAAAATAGTTCCAGTGAAAAGGGAGTGAAGACAAAATCTATTTCGTAGTATAGTATCTTGGAAGATAAGCTAACATACATGCCTTCTTGAAAAAAATTATAAAGGAATATTTGCTGTCTTTACAGCTATTTTTTGGCCTACCTTTCTGGTGCTGTAATGAGTACTTCACGTACTTGATTACCTGACTGGTAGTATTCATCTTACTGCAATCTAATTATTTCTTCTCTCTTTCCACCTACAGATTAGTCTGTGCACAATTTCAAGTTCCTTTTTTAATTGACTGTCCTGGTTTCAGCTGGGATAGAGTTAGTTGTCTTCTAAGCAGCTGGTACAGTGCTGTTTTGGATTTAGTGTAAGAATAATGTTGATAAAACACTGATTTTTAATTCTAAATCAAGGAGTAGGTGCACAAAGTACAGTAGTTTCACGAATACAAGCCGCACGGATTATAAGCCGCACTTCCGGTGCCTCGACAATGTTGCTGTCTTTGTCAATAGATAAGCCGCACCCCGAATATTAGCCGCAATTTCGTTCGTCGCGAGAATCAGGGCGCAGCTTTCACAAATTGGCCAATTAGTAACAGGATCGCGGCATAGCGGGCTTTACTGGCTCGGGGCGGGGCCAGGCAGGCTCGGCCCGCTCATGGTTGCCGACGGGGCCGGGTGGCCCAGCTCAGCGCCACGGCTCGGCGGGGCTGGCCGGGTGGTGCTGCCGCCGCCGCCGGGCTCGCTGGCCCCCCTCTCCCGTCAGCACCGCCCCGCTGCCGCGTTCCCTAGCCCTGCCGGCGGCCTGCCGCCGCCCGGCTCGCTGGCCGCCGCCGCGTTCCCTAGCCCTGTCGGCGGCCTGCCGCCGCCCGGCTCGCTGGCCGCCGCCGCGTTCCCTAGCCCTGCCGGCGGCCTGCCGCCGCCCGGCTCGCTGGCCGCCGCCGCGTTCCCTAGCCCTGCCGGCGGCCTGCCGCCGCCCGGCTCGCTGGCCGCCGCCGCGTTCCCTAGCCCTGCCGGCGGCCTGCCGCCGCCCGACTCGCTGGCCGCCGCCGCGTTCCCTAGCCCTGTCGGCGGCCTGCCGCCGCCCGGCTCGCTGGCCGCCGCCGCGTTCCCTAGCCCTGCCGGCGGCCTGCCGCCGCCCGGCTCGCTGGCCGCCGCCGCGTTCCCTAGCCCTGCCGGCGGCCTGCCGCCGCCCGGCTCGCTGGCCGCCGCCGCGTTCCCTAGCCCTGCCGGCGGCCTGCCGCCGCCCGGCTCGCTGGCCGCCGCCGCGTTCCCTAGCCCTGCCGGCGGCCTGCCGCCGCCCGGCTCGCTGGCCGCGCCGCGTTCCCTAGCCCTGCCGGCGGCCTGCCGCCGCCGCCGTCCGGCTCGCTGGCCGCGCCGCGTTCCCTAGCCCTGCCGGCGGGCTGCCGCCGCCGCCGCCCGGCTCGGCGGCCGCGCCGCGCCGCGTTCCCTAGCCCTGCCGGCGGCCTGCCGCCTCCGCCGCTGGCAGGCATGCCGGCCGCCTCGCTGCTGCGTTCACGTACTCGCCGTGCCGGCGGGCCAGCCGCTGCCGCCCCTGCCAGGCTCGCTGGCCGCCCCCTCCCGTCTGCACCGCCGCCGCGTTTCCTCGCCCTGGCCGGCACTGCAGGCCCCCGCACCGCCGGGCTCCCCCACGCTGCTGGCCCCGATTCTGCTGGGCTTCCCCCGCTGCCAGGCAGCCCCACCCGCCGGCCTTCCTGCTTCTGCCATGCTCCCCTGCACTGCTAGCCCCAGTTCTCCCGGGCTCCCCCGCCATGCTGGCCCGGGCTCTGCCGCCCCCCCTGCCCCGCCCTGCTGGCTCAGGCTCTGCCGCCCGCCCCCCACACTGCTGGCCCCGCCTCTGCCAGGCTTTCCCACCTCAGCCGGGGCCGGCCGGGCTCCAGCTTGGCTTGGGGCTGCCGCGGGCTCTCACTTCCGTGTTGGCAGCTTTTAGAATTTTGTTAATAGATTAGCCGCCCCAGAATATTAGCCGCACTTCCGGGTTTCCACCAAAATTTTGGTCAAATTGGTGCGGCTTGTATTCGTGAAATTACTGTAGTTGGGAGGAAGTAGAGCTGGAGCAGTTGACCCAAAATAGCCAAAGGGATATTTCACACCCCCTAACACCATGCTCAGTATATAAACAGGACAGAGTTAGACGGGAAGGGGCTGTGCATCAGTCATTGGATGGTGAGCAGTTGCATAATGCATCATTTGCGGTACACTCCTTTTACACTGATATATCTTGAGAGTGCAAGAAGTTTATGATTGCCTCTAATGTGATAAGGATACATGGAAGATATTTTTGGAATGAAGCCCAAAATTTTGCTGAAAGTCTCTCCATCTCTTGAAAATACTATTTTAGTGGATTCTTTCAGTCTCTCTTCATCTCTTGCAAAGCCTATTTCATTAATTATTTCAGGTCTCCTTTTTCTCTCAGCTTTTATTTATTATGTCATTATGCTCTTAGACTGGTGCATTACATCATGTAATACAAAATAAGTATAATTGAGTTACATTAGGGATAGGAGCGGCAATTCTACAGTTGAAGTTGAATTGGCTGTTATACAATAAATATTTGAAGTATGATTAATATCTTGGCAATTTCTAGTCTCATTTGGAAAAAAGTTGAAATGTAAGCTGAAAATATAGCTGTAAATCTACATAAAGGGAAAATACTCTGAATTTATCACCTTTTCTAAAACCTACCTGGGGAAAAATTTTCCCCTCTATGTAGACAGAGGGGAATTTCCAACGAAGTTCTTGTTCAGTTTTTCATTTCCCGAATTCTTTGTAACATTCACTTTTTTCCTTGGGTTATGTCTTAGGACAAATAAGATCTCAATCAAATAAAACATGATCTTCTATAACATGAGAAAGATTTTTTTTTTAATTGAAAAATTGAAGAGTTTACCTCTATTTAAAGGGAAAATTAAGAATTGCTACCCTGTAAACAAGGCAATAGGCTAAGTCTGTTGAAAATACCTTAAAAATTACACAGAACCTTTACAAACAACCTTTAGTCTGCTAAGAAAAGGCTGAATTCTCACAAATAAATATGCCCCCTACGTGGTATGTAAAAGGAGTTTAAAACAACAAAGTTCTGAGTCTTTCTCTCAAAGAAGGTAGATAAATCCAGACCACAATGCCACATAAACAGAACGTAGAACATAGATAGAACACCTCAGGAAGAATATGGGCCAAAGAAAACATGACTGAGGCCAACAGCTAATCTAACTTCATCCCAGAAAGACTTGAATTACTGTGTTGAATTTTTCTTCCATTTCCTCCTCTCTTCTTATTCCTCCTTTTAAACATTATGTGTATTGATTTAGAAAAGGAAACAGAGTAGCTACAGCTTAAAAAAATACACATTGTACATTCTAAGGATGGTATATTAAGGTTGCCTCCCGCCTTATCTTGGCATAAAGGTACTATGAATGTTTATTTTATTCTGCTTGTCAGATAGATACATGTTTTTTGCAAAGATGCTCTTCAGTGTTTAAAAAATTGGTTCCTAATCTCATGAAATTTTATGGAATGCATTTCTGGAAAATATCCTTAGTATTTTTATTTTAGCATCAGCTGATACGTTCTAAGTAATTTTTTCACTAAATTTTATCAAAATTCTGCATGTCATTGTCACTAGATCAGGCATCTGTTCTGCTGACATACAAGTCATTGCCCTGTAACATACATTTCAATAACTTTTTCTCCAGTGTTTTATTTAATACTTTTCTCTGAATAGCTACCTTAAACAGTTCTTCAAGCTATCACATAAAATCTCACATATCCCACTTCATCTCAGTTTTCTTCTCTGAAAATACTATTTACTTATAATTACACTTATTTGATTAGGAAGAGTTTACACCTTCCTATGCAGTTCAGGATTAGAGAATATAGAAAATAGTTTGTAGATAAAAATATACAAATTTAAGTAAGATGTTTAATTTTTCACCTTTTAAAAAAAGAGAAAAAGCAGATTTTAAAGTAAAATTAAAACCTTTTAAACCTTTGAAATGTGGTTATTTTCTAGATGACTTTTTAAAAATATAAAAAAATTCAAGCCCTTTAGAAACTTTAGTCCACTATAAATATTTAATCTTGTTTTTACTTTTAACCATTTTAAGCAACATCCAGCTTCTTTTGTTTTTTTTATACTACCTATACTTAAAAATGTTTTAAAATTATATTAAATCACTTGTGTTCACCAAAATTTTCTTTTCCATTTCAATATTTTATTCTAATCTCAGGGAAAAAGAATTACTAAGGCAAACATGAAAAAATGTAGGTCTATAATGATATGTACTTGCTGCATGACTGAGGTATGGAATTGGTAAAGATTTAAGTCAATAATGATTATTATCATTTCTGACAAATGAAATTTCTCTGTAAGAAAAGAATCCACCTTTCTATAAGATAATCATTGCACATAAGTTTCTGAAAAAGAGGAATATTTACCAGGGAAGAAGGCTTTGTAGAATATAATACCTTTGTCTACCTGTGCACATTATAACATAATCCCTCAAAGTATATATAAATAGGAAATTAGAGCCTAGAACAGCTGAGACGTAGCAGAAAAATTTTTATGTCAGTGAACCAGACTTCTCTTTCAGATGAACAGAGGAATTTGGGATGTTACTGCTCTGTCACTGAGTCAGATTCACCCTCTTCTAGCAGCAAAAAGAATAACTATTTGATCACCCAAGGGGTGTGAATACTTGTTTCCTGATATTATTGGTATAGAAATACTTCTCAGTATCTCCCTCCTGAAGTTTGGTTTATTCTTTCTGTAAAGAGAAATTGCCAAACCTGATTTCTGGGGGTTACATGGCACAACACTACATGCACCCAAAGACTCAACTATATTTTGCTGCAATCACAGCAAACCAATAAACATTAAAAATAGTAGTAGAAGCTTCATTAATGAAATTTTTTATAATAAAATTAGAACTCTCAGTTCTTAATAAATTCTTTCTTGATGCTTGGAAAGAAGGTTCAGATAGAAGGGATATTTGGAGATGAAAGAAAGAGACTACTTTGCAGTGATCTTATCTGAATGTAAGAAAAGCCTGAATTCCATAACTTAAAATTATATTTCATCACCACAGGTACATACAGAGGTACAGGCAGAAAGCAGTCATAATATTCAAGCACAGCAAGGCCTGAAGTATAGAGTTATTATAAAACAAGGATTTTTTCTTGTTATTAGCACCCCCATTTTCTAAACAAGAAAGACTTCATTTTGTATACATAAAAAATAATTCAGAGGGCTACCTAGAAAATTATGGCTGAACAAAATTCTCCCAATTGCAAGTACTGTTTTCAAATTGTTTTCAATGACAAATACAACCTGGAATATGCACTAAAGCTAAACAATAAAACCCAAACAAATCGTGATCCTTGCAGCCATATGCACAGTAGCTCATTGCAATTTTCTCATCTTCCTTTAACATTTTCTTCATCCTAGCAGTATAACAAACGATAGCATAGGTGCTGTCTCTCCTGGTAAAGTTTCTGTGCTCTTTGCTGTTCGCAACATCTCCAAAATACGATCTGAATGGCCTATCATTTCTAAGTGCTGAATGACTAATTTCAGTGCTGACATTCTAACCATTGAATCGCTGTCTAGCTCTCCTGTACTTTTCAAGTTTTTGGGGTAGTGATAAGATTACTTCATGATAGATTTTTTGTTGGTCCTGAAAACATCCACGACTTTCAAGGTAGTGTAAGTAGGATTGAGGTTTATTTGATCTGAGGTTTATTTTTACTGATCTGGGTAACCATGTATGCAGTCATGTTATACTGTTAGGATGTTGCTCTCCACTCAGTGCTTTTTTGCTCTGTTGAATGTGATGAAGTGCAGGTTTGTTGCAGAAGTAGCTGTAGTTGCTTGTTCAGGCTGCTGGAACCAACATCATATCTCCATGTTGATGACCTGCAGTCAGAAGTATTGGACTTCTAGATACTGGCAGATTCAGAAATTTTGACAGACTTTACCAGTAGGACTTGAATACTCACTTACTCAGGCTTATGGACAAATGAACTTTGCTGAAGTTTATTTACTTATCCTCACTATCATAAGGCTAAAGTCTCAATAAAACTTGTCCAAGAGTATCCTCATTCTCATGCACATGGAGGTCCCAAGTCTATAGCTTTGAAGGCAGACCTTTTTCTTCAGTTATTAGGATGTTTGATTTCTTTTTCTTTGTATGAGGACAAATTGTTTCGGGATGGTCATCTTGACACCATGTAAAGCTTAAAAAGTTCCCTAAAAAATGTAGGAAATATGCATTTCCAGAGTGTATATGACAGAGTATACCACAAAAGGATAAAGTTACATGGAACATAATCTGGATATATCATAAATAAGAGAGAGTATCCCCAACATAACAACATAAATAAAGGTAAATATTTGCAAGGCATATTCCGCAGAGGGCCAGAATGTCATTATTTTTTGTCTAATTGGGAAAGAGCTAAACAGTTCCAAGATTCTCATTCTGACTTCAAGATTCACATGTAGTCTACAATGTGTAGTCCACAATTTCAACATCCTGTTTTATTTATCCACCCAAATGGATATTTCCTCCATCCAAATAATAATTTTAAATATTTTTAATAAAAAAAAAGTCCCAATTTGATAATATCTTTTGCTATAATATTTTTTCAAACAATATATTATTTATTTTTTATTCTATTTTGTCAAACTTCAGAACTTTCTAAACCATTCTGGAAATGTTTGATAATTTAACCTTAAGGTCAGCTGGCCATGAAGATTTATCTAACTTTTAGCTTCTATTTTCTACATCCTTTTATAATTTTTTTCTTTTCTAAATAATATTCTGCTCTATAATTTTGTCTGTGAGCAACACCACTCATTAATTGTTCTTAACAGTCATTATATTTCAAGTAATCTCTCCTTGCTTCTGTTTGTTGCTCTGCTTCTCTGCCTATCATCTGCATTTTACTGCAGTGCATAAACTATTATTAGCAGATTATACCTCAACTAGAAGTGGCTTCAGTGTTCAAAGGTCAGCTTTAAATTCCCTACTCATGCATGCTTTTCTCAGATAGCTAAACACTCTGAGGTCAGAAGACAATACTGAGGGTTTTTTTCATGTGTGTGTGTTTGTTGCATGGTAACTAATCCTCCAGGAAGAATTTCAAGGTAGAGATAAACCTTGATCTTTTACTCAAGTATTGGAAAAAGCATAGAAGAAAAACCAACAAGACCTCAATTCTAGTTAAGACCTGAACTTCTTAAAAAAATGTTCATAATTTTTGAATTGGATAGATAATTATGCACATGATGAAGTGGGCAAAAAAAGTAATGTAAATTGTAAATCAAAGGCCAGAAATAAATAGCCACCTATAAAGCCATAACTTTGAAAAGTTTGATTAAATGTACTTTTCAAGTGGCAAAATTGAATGAATACAGATACTACAGGGTACAGCTTGACCTTTATTTCTCTTACAAGTGTCAGAAATACTGAATGGATTTGTATGCCACAAATTAGAAGAATTGCTTCTAATTTTGCCCATAGGACAAAAATGCTAGTTTAATCAGTTCATAGAACATGCAATACTGCATTCAGAGCTTTAGGGAAAGTTATATGCCAGAACTGAACTGTGATTTATGATAAGTTAAACACCTTCATACTTCATTAGAATTCTCCTAATATTGTGAAATATTTTGGAGGCTTTACTCGGAAATTTTGCAGTGAAGGATTCAACCTGTGGTTAAGACTTATTTGTAAGCATATATATGAAGTATGTGACTCAGTATATTATTCTTCAAATATTCTTGGCTCAATGGGAGCTTTCCCTGGATGGACCAAGCTACACTGAAGTGATAATTTACACATATATAAGAAAATAAAACGTATTTATTAACTAGAAAATATAGCTGCTATACCGAGGGTTAGTAATGTTTGAAGTTACAAGTGTTTTGTACAGTGTAATCCAATTTTATTTCCTAATATCCATATTTATTTTAATAATATCTGTGCACTTGCGAAAAAACCTAAATCTGAAAAAAAAAAAAAAAAAAGAAAAGGAAAAACACAATTTAAAAATTTAAAAATATCTTTATAAGGCCTCTGAAACATGCCTGCACAATTTAAACCCAGAGGGTAATTATTTTTTGTAGTAATACTATTTCTTTTAACATACTGATAAATTAAATAGGTGCAACCAAATGACATATGAATGGAAAAACGGGATGGTAAAGTGTACATTAAACTAATTGTTACATTGCACTCAGAATTTCAGTGGAATTAGAAGTTTAAAGTACGAAATATTAGTGCAGTGATATTCTTGAGTAGGATGGACTTAGTAACAAGGGTGTGGATGGAGAGGGAGAGGCAAGCTAATAGATGTTTGATTAAAATGTCCATGTACGTTAATGGACAGCTATCATACAAAATAGACTGGTCAGTATTTAAAAATAAGCATTGAATAACAAACAAATTTCACCAAATGTAATTTTTGTTTCAAAATCTGAACTAAAGTTCACCAGATCCTGAAACTCTTGTTTTCCTCAAAATTTGGTTTGCTGCTCAAAAGTAGAACTTCATGTCAAAGAATCTCTAACTCTTTGTCTCAGTATAACTGAGAAGTTAATTTAGCAAATTTCTTTTGATACGAATCTCATATTCTAAGATATTTGCCAGCTACTTTTAACTTTAGAGTTATTAATGGATTTTTAAAACTGTTGCTCCATTTCAATGTGAAAACATTTCTTTTAAAAATCAATGTTCATTCATGTTCCCATAATACTTCAATTTCCTCCTGATCTTCTTTTGATTGGATCCTACACTCTTCCACCTCAGCATAATTCTTTCAACCAAAATCTCACAAAAGACTCTCTTGAAAGTTAAAATAGAATAACATAGAAGCATATCTTTTTATTTTCCATGTCACAGGTAAATGAATATTCATTTCTCTTTGTCTTTATTTTTATTTTTTTTTCATTCCACATAGCTTTACACTCAACTTCAGGAACAAACTGTTTTAAAAGGCAACAGGGTTGCAAAAAATAGGTACACAGTGAACTCATCTTTATTCTCATATAAAGGTACTTGAGAGATCAGGTGTTTATTGGTTGCAATTACTCACATAATGCATCCTTCAGTAGCACTTTTTCTTCTGTAAGTATTGCTCCTTATAACAAAGGAGGCATGTCTCTCTGAACTGAAATCCTGTATTTCCATTTATACAGCCTAGATAACCATTTTTCAGTAACAGTTTTCTTACAGGCCTCAAATACAGCAGTTCAATCTCAGCTGGGTCCTCCTTAGTTCACAAACCAATCAGAAGAAATTAGTAGTTCTTTTCATAGGGTACCACACTGACAAAGCACCTCTAGTTTCTATATAGAACTCAGATTGTTGTTCTCTTTTTAATAATAATTCCAATTGAGATGATACTTGGCTCATGTTCAAAGTTAATTTCACTAAAAAGTTATTTATGAGCAGGAAATGCTACCTATCTTCAAAATATGAAACACATAAAACCTACACGTGCAAGATTACTGCCTTTAAATTCTCTGGATATTTGCAATGCATTTATATTTGAAATGCATTCATGCATTGATGTAGGAGAGAAATTTTTTTCCATTCTTTTATTATCGTAATGATTTTATATCCTTTACCAATATGTATTTGAATCTCCTACTCTTCTGTTCAGTAGACAAACATCTGTATTGCACTCCACTCAACCAAAGTCTCAGTCAAAAATAAAGCCTGAAAAACAGAATGAAAATAAGTCCTTGATAATGCCCTTTATTTACAAACAAATTTAATTTATAATTTCCCTGAATGGGTTAGTAAATATATAAAAACAATAGGATAATCATATTGCAATGAAAATTGGAGAGACTTTTGAACATAAAAACATTGCTGTGACCACATATCCAGAAGAAAGCAAAATAATCATTACATCATTACCACACGGTAGATAAAAGAGAGGCGTTGTCAGGACACTTCAGTCAGAGGGACACATACCAAGGTGTCCAAAAGTCCATTCAAAAAGTTTGTGAGATTTTTATCTAGGTCCAGCCAACCAGCCTTACCATTCAGGTGTTAAAATAAAATAACACGAGACCTTCTCGAGCACTCCTTTTTACTGATTCCTATGTTTTATAAATTTTCATCTCAAAGGGGAAATAGTACCTAGGAGGAATGAAGAGTGCTAATTTCCATCACAAAAGGAAGTCTATTATTTATAACACATTTAAAAACAGCCCTCAACACTCCAAAGTAATCATAGGCATTGTCTCCATCTTGAAACAGATTTGCTTAGAAAAAATATTTAATAATGTGTATTGCTCCTAGAGCAATTTGAAATACAGATGATTAGCCTGTTTCCCAGATGAGCACTCTATACAATTACTGTGAGAGACTCTTCCTATTCTTTTTCTGTCCATCACAAGTTTTTTCCTACAGAAAATGCTATCACTTTATCCATCTGGGGAAATGTTGTATACTCTTCACCACTTTCCAATTCAGACAGTCTCTTGTCTGATAGTCTGTTTGAAACTCCTAAGGCACAGGAGGGCACTATATTTTCATTTCCCATATGTGAAAGCATTGCGTGGTTATGACATAATCTCTTTATTCACCTCTGTTCTAAAATACAGTAATTTCACGAATACAAGCCGCACCAATTTGACCAAAATTTTGGTGGAAACCCGGAAGTGCGGCTAATATTCCAGGGCGGCTAATCTATTAACAAAATTCTAAAAGCTGCCAACACGGAAGTGAGAGCCCGCGGCAGCCCCAAGCCAAGCTGGAGCCCGGCCGGCCCCAGCTGAGGTGGGAAAGCCTGGCAGAGGCGGGGCCAGCAGTGTGGGGGGCGGGCGGCAGAGCCTGAGCCAGCAGGGCGGGGCAGGGAGGGCGGCAGAGCCTGAGCCAGCATGGCGGGGGAGCCCGGGAGAACTGGGGCTAGCAGTGCAGGGGAGCATGGCAGAAGCAGGAAGGCCGGCGGGTGGGGCTGCCTGGCAGCGGGGGAAGCCCAGCAGAATCGGGGCCAGCAGCGTGGGGGAGCCCGGCGGTGCGGGGGCCTGCAGTGCCGGTCAGGGCGAGGAAACGCGGCGGCGGTGCAGACGGGAGGGGGCGGCCGGCGAGCCTGGTGGTGGCAGCGGCAGCCCTGCCGGCGGGGCGAGCGAAAGCGGCGCTCGCGAAAGCGGCGCTCGGCGAGCGAAAGCGCCGCTCACGAAAGCGCCGCTCGCGAAAGCGGCGCGGGGCGGGCGCGGCGCGGGGCGGGCGCGGCGCTCGCGAGGCGCGGCGCTCGCGAGGCGCGGCGCAGGGCGAGCGAAAGCGGCAGCGGGGCGAGCGAAAGCGGCAGCGGGGTGGGCGGCGAGCCCGGCGGCAGCAGCCCTGCCAGCCGGGCGAGCGAACGCGGCAGCGGGGCGGTGCTGACGGGAGAGGGGGGCCAGCGAGCCCGGCGGCGGCGGCAGCACCACCCGGCCAGCCCCGCCGAGCCGTGGCGCTGAGCTGGGCCACCCGGCCCCGTCGGCAACCATGAGTGGGCCGAGCCTGCCTGGCCCCGCCCCGAGCCAGTAAAGCCCGCTATGCCGCGATCCTGTTACTAATTGGCCAATTTGTGAAAGCTGCGCATGGATTCTCGCGACGAACGAAAGTGCGGCTAATATTCGGGGTGCGGCTTATCTATTGACAAAGACAGCAACATTGTCGAGGCACCGGGGGTGCGGCTTATAATCCGTGCGGCTTGTATTCGTGAAACTACTGTAAATGAAATCTGTTATAATGTTATGAAACTATTAATCCTGGGTGGGGATTATGTTTGTTTTGTTTTTTGCTTTTTGTTTTCTTCTACTCATGTTCTAAGAAATCCTGTTTACAGAATTCAGTAAGAAAAATGTACAAATATTAAGAAAATATCTAGAAAGCATTGCATCCAGAGATCTTCCTGCCTATTGCAGGAGGGTTGGACCTAGGTGAACTTTAAGGTCCCATCCAACCCAAATCATTTTTTGATTCTATAATTCTCTGATTCTATGATTCCGTGCTACAGTAAGGGAAAATTTATTAGTTTCACACACTGCACATGGTTATTCACCTCTGAGGGTACACACAGAAATAAATCATGCCTGTTAGAAATGGTCAAGCTATAAAGGTATCCAAGACATGCCTGGACACCATACAGTCTTGCACGCTGGCTTCACTCCATGATTCTCATTCCCTTACACAGTATTACTTTGAAATGTGTGAATTTGAACATCATCTGCTAACACAGTGTCAGTGATGCCATTCTGCATCCAATCTGCATGGTTGTCCCAGCTGAGGATCATGATACAAGCCTTACCAAAGTTTCAGCCCTCTATCATTCCAGATTTCTCACTCACAGGGTGAATACATAAAACAGCGAATTTCAGATAATATTTTTCTGAAGCGGCTTTCAACATATCTTTGTACTAGCCTTAACTGCTAATGAAAGATTTTCTCCTATTAACAGCAAACTTTAATAGAATCAGAACATAAATGAGAACTGTTTCACATCAGTTTCATTCTGATATCTTATTTTTTATGACAGGTAACTGGAAATGTTTTTCTACCATGATACTATTTAAACTAAGAGATTTAGGCTTTATGCAAGCATTGCATATCAAAAATGTTCTCTCATTTAATGTGATAAGAACTTGGCATAAGGTCATACAGTTTGTTTAGTGGACCAGTCAGTATTGCATTACTGATTGGACTAGATCTTGGAGGGGGGTTTTTTTTCAACCTTTATGATTCTATTATTTAGAAAATAAATAAATTTGAATGCAAAGGGTAAATTTTGCAATCTGACCTTTATTTAAAATCACACAAAAGAGTTCAGTTTTCCAAAGACGAGTGATGTTCTACTTTTGTAATATTCTGTATTAAAGATTATTTGTATTGTGTCTCACCTGTGAAAAAGTCCAAGCTATTAGGTTTTGCCCTGTGAATGCCTAAAAAAAATAAGTAATTATATAATTGTATTTCAATATATTATTAAATTGAATCAGCGTTGTATTTAAATATAATACTACAAAATATAAAGATTCATTTGCGAAGAAATAGCTATCAGAAACTTGCAAGCAAAACAATGTTATCCTTATAAAATGTTCCATCTCTTTTGAAATTTATTTATCTCTATATAAAGAGATAAATAAATTTAAAAGTTTTTAAATATACTTTTTAATAGATTTTGATGTCTTTATTATTTCAACCAGAGGCTAAATATCTTCTCTGTAGAACATGAAGACAGATTCAATATTACTGAGGAAATACTATTCTTGATAAACTGATGTAGGTGTAATATAATAACACCAGGTTTTTAATCTCTTCTTCCATTAAGCAGTCACATATTTTTCTGAAAATTCAAACTAATGGAACTTTCTAACACAAGAAAACAAAGAACATTTGACAGAATTCCTTTTCTCAGCTTTATTTCAGTGATTTTGGTAGTATATATTCTGAGCAAGTGTAAAAGCCTTTAATAACATAGAAATAAGATTTTTAGATACAAAAAAGTTAGATATTTTGAGCAAAATAAAAATTATTTTTGCATTCACTTAATTGTCTTTGTCCATCGAGTAGATGAGTTGAATTAAAACATAAGGTAAACAAAAACTATAAAAGGAGTAGTTATTTTGCTCTATAGATCTAAACTCAAACAACATTAGTCCATGATAGTTTTTATTGCTCTAAACAGATTGTAGCTTAAATTTTTGACCACAGCTGTAAATGGGATCTTATAAATGCCAGTTGGGAGCAGCAGGAAAATCAGATATTATGGTAAGTTTGGAATTGAAGATTTGTTTCTGTGCTTCTAATCAACAGACCCTTATGCATACTTCAAGCACGTTGCTTCTTCTAATAGTCACAATGTCAGTAAAAATTATGACAAAGTTTGAGCTCCTAAATTATGTACTGTATGGTAAAACATGCAAAGGAAATACAATACTGTTTGCATTTCTTGAAGTTGTAGTGCCAAAAGTGAACCTGTATTCAAGGTAACTGTGAATTTTATATTACAAAATATTATTAGTTATTAAATCTGCCATGCAATACTATCTCATCAACTAATTCAGAGATATCAGCATATCTCCTCTGACCATTCTTTCTGCCAACATTCTTTTTAAAAATAACAAGAACCTCTGTTTGGCCTTCATGTTCATTTTTCAGCAAACCTCATTCAGTTCCAGATATGCTATTCCGTTAAATGTCATTCTTTAATTATTAGACTCAATGCCTAGCATTTCACTGACAGTATCAGTCATCATAGCTTAATTTACTGCATCCAGAATTGCATAGTGAATTTGTATTCATTAGCAGAGGAAAAAAAAAAAAAAGACATACTGAACTAGCCAAATCAAATACAGATGGCTGGCCAACCATACAATCGAAAGTGATAAGCATGGCAGACTTTGGTGTCTACCCTTCACTTCCATCCACTCTTTGAATTTAAGAGTGGATATTAGCTAAGCAGTTGAAAAATGGTGTCTGATCTGAAAACCATTAGGCTAGGACATCAATATATTCCTTTCAGGCTAATTCAATACTGAGTGTTACAATAATGTAATGTCAGGCATTAGGTGTTCTGCAACAGAATCATTCTGGGTACATTCTGTGACTGTAAATAGACAATAAATAATCCAAATATTTTTCAGGTGGAAGTGAATCTTCTGAATAACTCATGAATGGTTTAAATCCTTGAACTGTTTTTATCTGCTTAGCACAACTCTATTTAAGTTGGAAACATAATTTTCATTTGAGGTAAGACAGTAAAAGAAGCTTTGTGACTATAAGTAAAGGTTTGGTTGCCTGACTGCTCTTGTGTGTATAAAGTTTATATCTATATGAAGAAATGTTCAATCACAGTCTAATTTAGGAAATTGATTTTATTTTTACTTTAATGGCCAATGAGATTTTTTTACTCCTAAAATTATCACATTCAGCACCATAGATTTTTTTCCTAATTCCTGTGAAATTTTACACTGAACTAGCAGTGATGAAGAAAAGGAAAAAACGTAGATGAAGTTTCATATGTGCTTTTTATTTAGTTTACGTTGGTCATTGGACTAGCCTGAGACAGATCAGTGACAAATATAACATAAAGATACTGAAGATAAGTATTAAGTTATGTCCTAGTTCCAGTATTTCTTATATAAACATGCCATACTTAGAATTATAAATATCAGTGTTTCAATTTAGAATTTAATGATTTTACTATTGAGAATCCAACATGTATGTATAAGCCCTCTGTGAAAAAGCATTTACTTTATTGACAATAAGTCAATGTTGACATTAACACTACTGCCAGTGAGAAAATTATCAAAAATGTCAGTAAAATTCTCACTCACTGTTGTACTATAATAAGTGGCCTAAATCTAGCAAGTCTTTTAGCTTTGTATACATTTTTATGTATACGCATTGTAGCCATACCTTTATTAAAGTTAATGGCTGGACTGTTAATTAGTTCAAGTGGTATCTGAGAGACTGCCCTTGCATTTCAAGAAGATTAAAACTATTACTTAAATGACTTAACATCAAACAAAATTTCTCTGTTCCTCTAGAATCATTTTTAAGAGAGCAAAATATTAGGGCAATATTGTAGAAAACATAGCTTAATTGTCTGCAGAAAGCTGAAGCAGCAAAAGATGAAGTCGATTTAGGAGTTTCCCAAAAGAAACAAAGTCCTCAGAGTTATCAGATATCAAAAAATAGAAACAAAATTTATCTCAGTGATCTTACATTAAGAGTTCTTTTTAATCACATTTTTTTATCACACCTCTCTTTTCAAGTGTTTTATTTCTAGGGACCACTTTAAATCATCAGACCTGAATGAAGGGAAAAAAAAGTTCTAGTTTCAATTAAGCTGAAGTTTCAGAATATCATAGACAAATCGAGTCCAGTGTTCCTTTTACTTTTGAGTAAACATCTAATTCATGAATACTGAACAATTCAGCAGTGTGATTTAAAACATATTCTTATCTCTGCATTTAATTCTGAAGAGCTGTAAACTGATAAATGTAGTCTGCAATTAATAAAAAGATGAATTAACAGCTGACTAAGAAGCTGCCAACTTTGCAGTCTGAGGATAGAAGTACTTCCTGGCATAAGAAATCATTCTAAAGATTGAAAAGGAGAATAATGCAGTTTCTGCTTTCAAAAACATCCTAAAACCTTTTTTAAAACACATTTTTAGGAGTTATATTTTCAATTAGATTTATTTGTAAAGTTCCTAAACATATAAGAACAACAGCTCAACCAAATATTTAAGTAGTTAAATAGTGAGAATTTTTGTGATTTTCTATTCAATTCAACATTAAAAAAAATAAATGGCTGACACTCTAAAGTTGTGATATTAACACTCATGCTATAATTGTTAATATCTTCAATTCTATAGGAAAATGTTAAATTCTACTGAAGAATGCTAAACCTTTTCTAGATCTGTTTAAAACTGACAAGAGTTTGTCAAAAGTTTGTCAAAGAGTGTATGGACAATTGAAATTCAAAACCAGAATCATAGAACTTCCTTCTCAGATACTCTTCCCAAGTAAAATTATGTCCGTATTTTCTCATTATTCTAAAGAAGGTACTTTTCTGCCAATATTTGGGAACACACCTATACGCAATATCTCTTGTGGATGCAGTGAGACTACCCTTAAAGGAAAGCTCTTATCTTTTCAATTCATTCCCTGTTTCAATTCATAAGCATTTTTCAGCTATGTAAAAGCAGATTTTCAGCGAGACAAAATAAATAATATATAGATTTTATCTACATGAGTATTTTATTCAGAGCAGTGTGGTTTGTTACTGAATCCTCCAACAGCTCTCACTCAGAGTACATTTGCTTAGTCTGAGGTTTTGTGCAGACAGACTTGGTGCCTTTAGAAGTACTGTATCAGATGTGAGCAAAATGTTCAAGGACTATATTAAATCTAGTTTAATCTAAGCAACGTGTTTCAATGCCCCTCTCTTGGGCCAAATGCTTATACCACAGTAATAAGAACTTGCTTATACCATAGTAATAAGCACTCACATGTTCATTTCACTCATAGGAACATGCAGATATGGATAGCATAAATAGATAACCAGTCTTTGATAACTAATTTGAAAAGCCTTCTAGTGAACCTGAACTAGTACTACAGAGTTTAAAGCAGGAGAGTGAACTAAGTTAGAAAAAAGAGCCAGAAGGAAACCAGTTAGTGGCATACTATCATTTGTGTTTACACAAATTCAAAAATTCATAAATGTTCACAAAACCAGATCTTCTTTTAAGACCAGGTGACCCACCTGGTGGATGCGGGAAGGGCTGTGGATGTTGTCTATTTGGACTTCAGCAAGGCCTTTGACACTGTCTCGGAAGGCAGGAGGGCTCTGCACAGAGACCTGGAATGGTTGGATGGATGGGCAGAGTCTAATAAGATGAAGTTTAATAAGTCCAAGTGCTGACTCTTGCATTTCGGCCACAATAACCCCCTGCAGTGTTACAGCCTGGAGACTGGTGACTGGACAGTGCCCAGGCAGAAAGGGACCTGGGGTGCTGACAGACAGCCAGCTGAACATGAGCCAGCAGTGTGCCCTGGTGGCCAAGAAGGCCAATGGCTCCTGGCCTGTGTCAGGAATAGTGTGGCCAGTAGGAGCAGGGAGGTCATTCTGCCCCTTTACTCAGCACTGGTGAGGTTGTACCTCGAGTGCTGTGTCCAGTTCTGGCCCCTCAGTTTAGGAAGGACATGGAGATGCTTGAGCACATCCAGAGGAGGCAACGAGGCTGGTGAGGGGCTTGGAACACAAACCCTGTGAGGAATGGCTGAGGGAGCTGGGCTTGTTCAGTCTGGAGAAAAGGAGACTCAGGGATGACCTTATCGCTTTCTACAACTTCCTGAAAGGTGTTTGTAGTCAGGTAGGGGGTGGTCTCTTTCACCAGGCAGCACTGACAGTACCAGAGGACACAGTCTCAATCTGCACCAAGGGAAATACAGGTTGGATATTAGGAAGAAGTTTTTCACAGAAAGAATAATAAAGAAATTGAATGCTTTTTCTGGGGAGCTGGTGGAGACATCATCCCTGGATGTATTTTTAAAAAAGTCTGGATGTGGCTCTTGGTGCCATGGTCTAGTTGAGGTGTTAGGGCATAGATTGGACTTGATGATCTTGGAGGTCTCTTCCAACCTAGTGATTCTGGGATTCTGTTATTCTGTGAAATTGGTAGGAAATGTATGTAAGAATGGCCACAATTAAGTTGTTCTTTCTTATCCAAGGAAAAATAAAAGTATGAGTCTATGAGCTGTTTATCAAAGACAAGAATGCATTGAATCTGTGAGGAATTCATTTTCAGCAGATTTGCCCAAGGACACTGACAGCTTTCTTCAGAATACTTTTATTTCATTTTTCTCTTTTTTTCTACTATGATTTTGGAAGAAACACTCAGAAAGTACGTAATCAGTAAACCAAAACATCTGTCTGCAGTTAGAGAGTATTTGCTTCACAGCTTGAAGTTTAGACTTGAAACATCTCTTCATTTATGTGTCAACAGCATCAGAAAAATTATACCTACCAATTTACATCTCTTCAACAACTAGATATACTCCTGTTGTCTTCAGGAATACACTTGGAACTATTTTAGTATTCTTTTCAAGGAAATGGGTGCTCTTATAGTTTTTTAGTGTGGATAAATTTTCTATAACTTTTCTTGAAAGATTGCCATTTATTCATAATTTTCTGTGCCTCCTATCCTTGAGCAAACCAGCAGCTTTGTAAGCCAGCACAGATGTGTTGCCTCTTTTGTCAGAAATTTAGACACCAAGAACAGTACAAATGGCCTTCAGGACTGGTATAGGTTGTCATAACTCAGCTAAAACACTGCACAGTTCTTAGTATTTCGCCAGTTAGAAAAGGTTTATGGCATATATCACAGATACCTCCATTTTTAGGAAACAAAGTTTATGAGGAAAACTATGACTCTAACACTTCTAACATAAAATATGAGATAATACAGCTGAAGACTACAAATAATAGTTGATGTGTTCATTCTTGTTAGTATGCTTCTCAGGTTGGTGTGTATAGTTTTCAGAATTTTGGTGAGCATTTTCTGTTTCAAATTGGAACATTTCGTGGAAAATGATATCTCAAAATATATATAGAAATATTGTATAAACTCTACTGAAATTTACAGCAAATGGATACATTTAAAACACTGAGGAATTTATCCCACTTGAATTGGATAACTTTTTTTACTTTTCTGGAATATCTAAGGCCACTGGATGGCTGGCTGTAGCACTTCAGTGTGAATAAAATTAAGACTAATGGTATGATTCCAAACACCTAATTGGGTCATCTAAAAAACAGATATTTAATTCTAAGCCATTTAGCACAGATTTTCTTGGTACCAATCGAGAGAAATATCTACTTACGGAGCAACTTTAATAGGCTGCTAAACCTCCTTCTAAAATATATGAGTTGGATAGATCAGGTGAATTGTCCTTTAAAAGTATATTTCTCCCCTCTTTGATTATTCAAACAACTAGATACCATGTAAGCATCTGAAAAGGGATATATAAATAACATTCAAAAAAACTGCTGCCTTTTCAAAAGCTAGATGTCATGAATACAAGACAGTCTCTAGTTTGAGTTCAGTAACAAAACGTGCTTGAGACAATACCAAAGTATTCTGCTTAATGAATGCATCCTTAAGAAACTCTTTAAAAAATGCTAAAGCATCCATGAGAAGGCTGATGAGCATCGACAAAGAGTCTGAAGGTACTACTATTTTAGATTCTTTACATATCACGAATGAATTTGAGTGCCTGGGCTATCTCATGTATGGCATGTTACTTCTGGCATGTCCATTGTAAAACTTAAAACTGCTTACTTGATCCACCTTTTAAAATTAATTTTAATGCAATGAATATAATTGGATTTTATTGTCACAATTTTTTACTTTAAAAGCATAAAGTTATTGTCTTTACATAAACTATGTAATTCTTTAAAGGTCTTTTCATCACATGACCATCTGTTCTCTGTTTCTGATGAGCACATTCCACACTCTGGTTGTCCCTTTGAATAGAAGTTTTTACAGTTGAAACACTTTGATTTCAATAAATGAGTTTTTTCAACACTTAAAAATGTTAACTGTATTCTCTGCTGAATTATTCTTCCCAAAGGTCTTTTCTACAAGTGAAGATCTAAAATATATTCTTTCTGACAACAGAAACACGATTTGGTTTTCAGGTTGATTTAGGTAAAACCTATCTTATGCATCCTTTGTGTTAAATTATTTCAATGATATGTAATTGTACAGATCAGAAAGAAGGAGACTGGAAACCCTTAAAAATATTTATTCATGTTAAGTTTTTGAGGCCTCCAAGTTAGAAACTGTAATGGGTTGACCCTGGCTGGATGCCAGGCATCCACCACAGCCTATCACTTCCCTCTGCAGCTGGACAGGAGAGAGAATATACAACAATAGGTTCATAAGTTGAGATAAGGACAGAGAGAGATCACTCACCAAATACTTTCATGGGCAAAACAGACTCAAATTAGAGATATTAATTGAATTCATTGCTAAAAAATCAGAGCAGTATAATGAGAAGTAAAATAAAATGTTCAAAACACCTTCCCCCTCACCCCTCCCTCCTTCCCAGCTTTACCACCTGCCCCAGGGGCCTAATGAGACAGGGAATGGGGGCTATGGTCAGTTCATCACCCTTTGTTTCTCCCACTGCTCAAGGAGAGGTTCTTCCCCACTCCACAGGGAGGTCCTTCCCACAGGAGATAGTTCTGCTTCAACCTGAGTCCATTCCCATGGGCAGCAGGCCTTCCCAAACTACTGCAATGTGGATCACTTCCACAGTGTGCAGTCCTTGAAGGACAGGCTGATCCAGCATGGGATCCTCTCTGCACAGGCTCCCATGGGGTCACAGCCTCCTGTCAGGCATCCACCTGCTCTGGAGTAGGGTCCCCTCCGGGCTGCAGGTGGATCTCTGCATCCCTGTTGTTCTCCCTGGGCTTCAGGGGCACAGCTGCCTCACCCTGTGCTGCACCAGGGGCTGCAGGGGAATCTCAGCTCTGGCACCTGGAGGATCCTGTACACTGAAGTATGCTTTTCTGAATATACATATATACATATGTAAACCATATGTATAACATTTTTAGATGAACGATTTCTGTTACTTGATAATGCTCCTTTTCTACATACAATCCTTTCCCTATTGTTTTAGATTTGAGAATTTTTTAGACTACAGAAAGCATTGGAAGAACAATAAATAAATACAAACTATGCCTACAGCTTAGTTTCCTGAATATTCTAGCCAATTCTGAATCCATGAAAGGTTTTTTATTTATATCAGCAACAGTTGAATTAGGCCATAATATGAGAAAAACTGCTAAATGGTATCACCTTTTTTTTTGCACAGAACTGTAATTTTTGTCAACACTTTCAAATTCTTTGACTAAAGGAAATTAATTCACCTGAATAAAAGGCACTGGGTTTTGATCCTTTATGAACACATCTAAGTGTAATATCCCTAATAGCAAATTAATTAGATTAAATATTATTACATGTACTTATGAATGGATTTGCATAAAAATGTAAATCTACAAGCTCAGAAAAATTTCCACTTTATTAAAGATATTAGATGATTGATATATCCTTTATAGAAGCGTTTTTGTTACTTTGATCTTGCAAAACCCTTGAGAAAACTTTTTACTTTATGGAAATAGTAGTATTTTAAATTATTTTCTTGAATCATGGCCTAGATTGAATTCACAATAACTAGAATCATTAAAATCTTTCTTCTTTCCTATTAATTTTTAATTGAAAAAATGTTTAGTATTTTTGTTTTAAAGCACAAATGAATAGAGGGCTATTTCCATATCAATTTCAATATTAATGAAAGAACACAAATTATTCATACTTTCTTTGTATGAAAATTAAATTTAAAAAAAAAATTTAAGATATAAACTGTAAGTTATTAGCTATCCCAGGCTTGAGTTAAAAGTCTTCACAAACCAAATGATGCACAAAAAAATCCACAAGTTAGAAAAAAAAAATAAAAACAAGATAAAGAAAACAACAACAACAGCAAAAGAAGAATTCCCAATGTGATTAAAATACACAGAGAAACTGTCATTCTGGCATCTCAGGATTTGAATTGTAGAGAAAGATAAGACTTTTTTATTGTATATATGACAATTGACAGCAGAACCATTTATTTTCTGTAACCTTGAAAATTAAAAACATACCTGCAATTGACTCAGTAAATTTTTAAGTTATTTTCCCCAAATATAACATAATTAATATAGGCATCAGCAGTTTATGTTTTCCACTGTTATCTAATTACCATAGGATGTATAGTTCCCCAACCTCAGACACAAATGTGTACACGTGTAAACTCAAGTATAATGCTAAATAAGCTGATGTAAAGGGCTTTATCTGTAAGCTACATAAACACATACATATCACAGATGCAAGTTCATTTGCCATAGCATGCCTGCATGGGAACTCACATGCATACCCTTAGTAGGAGTTTTCCTTTGAATGAATAGCTGGAAAACGATTTTGCCATTAAATGCAGATTTACAGACAAATACGTCATCTAAACATTTTTTTTTTCTTACTGTTTTTAATACTTTTGGTATTATACTGTATAAAAAAAAGCCATTTCTGATTCATAATTGTTTCATGCAAATACAACCTGATGACATATCAGAGGGTGCCATCTGAGGATTATTTCGTAGATGTGCTTGTGACTGAATTCAACACATTTCTTCCTTCCTAGCTCTCATATACATACATATGTATGTTTTTATAATTTATGTTCGTCTTCTTCCCTTGTGAGAAGGTCTTTTCAGTCCCAGGAGAAAAGCAGGATATCTTAGACCTTCAGCTCACACTGTCAACTACCTTAATGAATGAAGATTTTGCTACAGATTCCAGGGTTCTGATGAAGAGAATTTCTTGGTTTACAGTGGTTTTCCTTTTTTGATACACTGCTGCTGGAAGTTTTTACTTGGTAAATCCTCAAAACTGGAAGAGTAGGGGAAATATATTAAGGGAGCATACTATTATTTTCAATCTATAATCTTTCCTCTTAGTACAAAATATTTTCCTGTAACTTTCTGATATCCTCTGGTCTTTCCTTTGCATCATTGTGTTGTTCTGTCAACCATTCAATAAATATACTAATAGAACACATCTGTAGCAGGTTTATTATTCTTGTTGGCCTTCTGCAAGACAAATGCTACTACTAATTTCAGGCTTTCAAAATCAGCTAATAGAAAGAAATCAGAGTTTTTTTACTGCAATACCAAACTCTGAGCCCAGCTCCTCATTTTAAGTACCAAATACTAACCAAGAGAAATGACAGATTTCAATAGAAGCAGCTTTCTCTGTAAAATGAGTAGCAGCTTTCCAGCTGAGGAACAGAGCAGAACTCATGCAGATGCAACAGAGTATTTCCTTGTATGTTCTCAGACACAGCAAATTCCTAGAACTCAGAATGGGGTAGATAACTTTCATGAAACCTAAATCTATGGCAAAATGGAGGTTGCAGAGAGTATAAAATTGCATATCAGAAACTGAAAAGACAGACAGAAAAGTAATTAGTAAACTGAGTTTTAGTCATGGTAGAAAGGAATTAATCAGTGGTGACCCTTTTGAGTTATAGGCTACAAACTAGAGGGCTGTCTTAAAACAATCAAATGACTTCTAACAGAATGACTCCAACTCCAGGTTAGGACATTTAATATTGTGTCTGAAAATTTGTGTAAACTTGTAAATTAGTAAGTATAATCAGTAAAGTCAGTTGGAAATATAAACGTGGGTAGTTAAATCTTGAACTGAATCAAAACTGGATGTGATTCATCTGCCTAAAAACAAACTTGAAGTGCCATTTCAGTATCATGTCTAGCTTCCTTTCACCAATTCAGAAAAAAATTTATCTGATTAGGATCTGTGTCACATCTCTCATTGTCTCATGGTTCTTAGACACTTTTCAGTGTACGAAGAATACTAGATATTTAGGAAACAGATGCCAGCCTATCTCTATATCTTTAACCTCTTACAGGAATAAAAAAGAAAAGGAAAATAAAAGGAAAGTAGTTATAGGTGACTCCAAAGCAAATACTGGTAATAAACATATTAATAAGAAATACAAAATAGTGTCAAATAATAATGGTTTGAGTATCATTATGTTAGTCATCCTAGTAGTTCCAGGAGGTGCTCTAGGATTTGCAGAGTTCCTGATGTGCTACTTTCTCTCAGACAAAAGATGTTGAACTGTGATCATAATATTTAAATAGTTTATAAAATTTTTAAACATTACAGAATAAATAAATCTGATATTAACAATATAGTTCCTTTGAAGCTTCTTAAGTGTGGATAGTAAAATGGAAGATATTATATAGCTAGTATAGATCTGAATACATTATTTTATTTAGAATTTCACTGTTCTGAGAGTTTTGTGTTTAAAGTTCTTGCAAACTGTGTTAGGGTTGCAATCAGTGGTGTATGAAAGCAAAAATAAAAGACAGTCTTATGACCACCTAAAAATCTGTTGATTTGCCAAAGCTAATTAAAATGCTTTAAAGCCATTAACCTGTTTTAGGTACATTTTGTGATTTTGTAAAATGTCATTTATTTAGTGGGAACCATGCTTGTCTGAAAATTCATTTCACAAAGCAGTAAGGACACAGCTTCTGCATGCAAATGAATCTCTCAAGAAACATCCTCAAACTCGTGAACAAGAGACGACGTTTTCCCTCTACCTACAATAAAAGTCATTGTAACAAGGCAAATTCCAATGATGAATTCAATATGGCTTAAGGGAAAAAAAACAAACAAAACTAAAAATGACATTTGTTTACCTAGAATCCTGTATGTTCCAGACAATGGCAATTTTAATTTTGCTGTTAAACATTTCCTACTCTCAAAAAAGAATGAGAAGGATGAAAAGAAAAAAACCCAAACCCAGAAAAAACAAAACCAAACAAAAAAAAAACCCAAAAAAACCAACAAAAATAAACCAAAAAAAACCCCCCAAAACCCTGAAACAGGTTAAAATAAAATAAAAGAAAAACAAACCAACAAACAAAAAACAAAGTATCCACATTTAGCCAACAAATTGTAGCTTGTGTTTTCAGGAAGAACATTTATATGATAATAGTTCCATGTAGTATTTTAATCTTAGGAGGATTGCAACAACAATAACTAATTAATCTTCTAAGTAATCTCAGGAATTAGAAATTGATTCTGTACTTGGAATCAAGTAGCTTAGTTTGCTGAAACTGCAGCAACTTACACAAAGGTTAATTTGGCAGAAAAGATGAAGAGTCAGACTGTCAAATGATTGTGGGAATTATGACATACAAGGCTACAGTATGTATGAATTAAGTATGTAGTTCTGAAAGGGTATTTCAAAATACATAATTAGAAACCTGTAGGGAAAAGCTGGAATGAGATTCACAAAACACAGAATGAAAGTGAGAAGATGCAAATTGCAAATAGTAATCAAATTGACAGGACAAGGGAATTGTCTGACATTGCCTGAACTCTATCCCTGCAGGGAGCAGCTGCCATTTTTCAAAACAGCCTCTGGATTACAGAATGTGTCTGGGAAGTAAAAACCTAAGTAAATCTTAATCTGAAGAGATTTGGACTGATGGCCAGCACTGTGACCTGATGCAAGCCGAAATAAGAATAAAATTTTGTTCCTCCATCTTAGTTGATATTCAACACTGCAACCAGAGATGCCGAATTCATAGGAGTTGAAATTGAATAATAGACATTCTGATAATGCAGTCCACCAATGAGGATATTTTTTTATTTGGATGTCAGGTAAGTTTAGATAGCTCCTATGAATTTGAAATTGTGGGACTTGAAATGGTCTACTTGAAGACCTCTGATTACAAAGTTTATGTTTACAAGCGGACTGAAGAAAAAACATGTCACTTATATGTGTCTGATTTTCAGCATACTAAATTGCCTTTGGCAAAGAGAGTTGTTAAGCTGAATCTATTCCTAAACAGAACTCAGTAGGACAGTTAGGGCATTAATACAGCTCTAGTAGGAGTGCCAGAAAGCCCATGTGAGAATATAGACAAGCAAGTAGACACCTTTAAGACAGCTGGGAAATCAAAGGTCACTTCAAACATTATTGGTATACCCACATAATCCCGTATCTGGTGATTAGTCAGAATAATTGAAATTTTTTTTTGTTTTTTTTAGAAATTTTGTCGCTATTGACTATGTTGATTAGATTTTACAGTGTATAAGAGAAGTTTAGTCACCTAGAATGACATCAAAATCTGTTGGCAAATATTTATTTTTAGGCAATAAAAATCCACCCTAATGAACACATTTACTTAAAAACTGTAAGTGTTGAAGGAAATTTTGGGGAAAACGTACTTAACGACAAAGTGTAATTTCTGTGAATAGAGTTTGACTATACAGATCCAAATGTTAGCCTTACCAAAAGACCAGTAGCAAGTTGTTGCTGGGGAAAACTGCTGAGCAGTTCAATTTAAACTCACTTTATGGAGTTTTAATCCAATCAGGATTGATTAATCCATTTATTAAAGGCATTTAATTAACTGGCAGTCAATGAACTATGTAATAATAATAATCAGCAATACACTCAGTTACAAAATGCTAGTAAAGACCTGTTTTTTTGCTAAACTAACAGATATATCTAATCACAGATCAGTCACACACACACACACATTTATATGCAATCCTGGCCAGTGTGGCTTACACATACCTCCATCCCAGAGTATGGGGGCAGGTTTCCCAAGCACAAACTCTCCTGTGGAGATGTGAGTGCTGCAGCTGAGCATGTATGCTTGCCACTGCCCATGTCCAGCTAAAGGAAATGCCATCCTGGGAAGCTGTGCACCCATGCTGCTCCTGCACTCTGGTCACGGCTGCTCCTCAGTCCAGCTGGGAGGTGCTGGGCCTGGCCCAGGCAGGAATTCAAGTGCCACAGGGTGATACCTGGGAGTGCCCAAGCAGGGTTACTGCTCCTAATCCCACTTCAAGACTTCTTTCCCACCTGTAAAAAAACTTCGATTTTGCCTTCAGTTTCACTCATTTTTAGTGTCTTCCTGTAATTCTGTGTTTGACCTTGACTGTGTGCCAAGCTCCCAGCCTTTCTCTCTCTTCTTCAGTAGCAGAGCAGGGAGATAAAATAGGGTGGAAAAACTCCTGAATTAAGATAAAACATGGAAATTATTTACCAAATTACAGTCATGGACACAATGTATTTTGGGAAAAAAATTAAAATCCTTGGATGTTGAGAAGCAAAGACAAAATTTAAAGAATACCTTCTTCCATTCTCCCTTTCTCAAGACTTAAATTAGTTTCTCCATTCCTGACTCCTCCTCCTTCCCCACTCCCCAAGCAGTACAGGGGGAGGGGGGAAGGAGGGAGTTATGGTTAGTCTATAAATTTATCATTTCCTCCTCTATTTTTCCTCCTGTTTAATCATGGGCTGTGCATGGGCTTTAGTTTCCTTCTCAGGTGTCAGGTCCTCAATGTGCTACATTGCAGATACCTGCTCAGGTACCTAAAGCACCATTTCCCCTTCTTCTTTCTCTTGGTGTTCATGGTTGTATTCTGTAAATTTTGGGTTTTGTTTTTTGTTTTTTCTCACTCCTTTTTCCTCTTTGGTATTTCCTGTGCCTTCTTAAGCACTGTGAATGCTTGGACACAGACAGCAGAAAAAAAAGCTTGTGGCCACTTCCATGTTAAACATGATCATTTGAGGTGATCAGAGTGCTTTTTTCACTCAAAGACAAAAGGTTTTGGCCAAACACCCTCCAGACAGTATATTGGATGTGCACATATTATTTACACCCACAACATAACAAGTGTTGTCATCCATGATGCTTTTCAAGGGTGGACCATGCAGGCACTCTCACATTAACTCAGAGACAAAAATCATGACAGGATGCATGAAGTTTCAGTCTTTGCAACTTGCTATCACTAAACTTGTATAATTTAATTTGTTTGTGTTGCTGAGATGGTAATTATACCTATATCCTTTACCCTACTGCAAGGACAGACTGCTAGTTAAGAACATGTTTTAATATTTCCCCGGCATCTGTGAGTTAATACAATGGAAACTCAAACTCAGGTCATTTCAGTTAGAAATGGCAATGAATGCATAGCAGACGCAAGATGAAAAAATGCACTGTGATTTAAAAATATATCATTCCAACATATAGAATTAGAACAAGAAAAGTAAAAAGTACAGACATTCACACATAAAAACTCAGTGAATCATAGAAAAAGTTTATCCCTCAAATTAAACCTATAAAACAAGGATTTCTAATTCCATCTCTAGGCAAAAATCATATTTCCCATCTGTTTCTTACTTATTTTCCCTAATTTTGAAAATTCTCCACTTGAGAACAATAAGGTAATTTTAACCAACTAGTCATTCTGATTTCTTACAAAAACTCATCTGGGAAGGACCTTGAGAAGGCTTGCAGTTTATCTCTCTAACCCAAGGAGAGATAATCCCTGATTTATACTTGTTTAATATGTTTTTAAAGACCCATTCACTGATGGATGCCACAATCTTCCTCCAAGGAGCGTATGCCAGCACTGAATTACCATTAGTTTTGTAATTTTTTCTAAATGCCTAACTGGAAACTTTCTTGCTGAATTTAATTTTCAGCACTTCTCCATAGAATCATAGAATGGTTTGGATTGGAAAGAACCGTAAAGATCTATTTCTACCCCCCTCACCATGGGCAGGGATGCCACCCACTACATCAAGTTGCCCAAAGTCACATCCAACCTGGCCTTGAACCCTTCCTGGAATGGGTCATCCACAACTTCTCTAGACAACCTGTTCCAGTGCCTTGCCTCCCACATAGTGAAGGTATGTTTCCTAATATCTCATCTAAACCTACTGTCTTTCAGTCTGAATCCATTCCCCCTTGCCCTTTCATCACACACTCCTGCAAAAAGTCCATCTTCATCCTTTTTGTATACTCTCTTCAAGTATTCAAAGGCTGCAATTAGGTCACTCTGGAACCTTCTCTCCACCTGAATCATCCCAACTCTGTCAGCCTTTCCTCAAAGGAGAGGTGTTCCATCCCTCTCATATCATCTTTAGCCCTCCTCTGCACTTGCTCCAAGAGGTTCGTGTCCTTGCTGTGTTGGGGTCTGCAGAGCTGAGCACAGTACTCTGCTGTAGACATGGTAAACAGGTTTTCCTCTTTGTACCAGTCATTTATCTTATGAAGACTACCATATGCTCTCGCTTTGAAGGTCTTTAGACTAAAATCCTGCAGCTATTTCAGTCATGGACCTCTATGCCGACCATTTCAATGTTTTACAATAGGTTCACTTTAGTAATGCAAGACCACAGATGCTCAGGATAACTTCAATCATTTTATAGAGATATCTTTTAATTCTCCCTGTCTTTGTTTTTATACAAACAAGTACTCCAAACTCTACTATACTATTTAAATTCAATCTGTCTTTACAAACATCCCATCACAGTTTTTAAAACTGTGTTGAATTCCAGTGGTGTACTTCAATATAACGCCAGTCCATCCCAATAATGACAGGTCAGACACTTATTCTACATTCTGAGACTAAATGTCCATGTATGACGTTTTCATCTTTCAAGCAAGGAAAGAAAACAAATTATTTTAGAATTCCATTTCAGAATGTGTCAGGAAGTATGAATTTGCCAAAATCATATACTTAGTACCACATAAAACAAAGTTTTTATTGATATTATTCTATTAATTCCAAATAATATGAGTTAAAGAGCTGAGAAATTAATTACAGTATTTTATAGGAATAGAAAGCCCATGAAAAATATAAAAATGTAATACTAAAGTGAGAACCATTGACTATGCATTTCTTTTTTACCAATAACCTCATTTTAGTTTATTTTTACCTAGAAAAAGAACCAAAAGAAGAATATAGCAAACTCTTGGACCAAAACCTAAAAAAGTCCAAACCCTATCAATGATGTCAGAAAAGCTTCAGCTGCAGTTTCCCTTTAACTATGAATTTTTAGTTGATATAATACAATTCAAATTCTTCTGCATCCAGTAGAACTTAATTTGTATTAGTTATAAAAACAACTACTTGTACTGCTGGAATAGCTCATTAGACTTCTTTTTTCCTTTTTTTTCCAAACCATAAAATCGAGTACTGCTCTGGAACAATAAAACCATTGGTGACTTATCTGAAACCTTGTTGAACAGACAGATATAGCAGGTCATTTTCCTGTTCTGTCCATGTTTCATTTTTTGTTTAGGTAATTTATGTTTTCTCCACTTAACAATTGTGTTTTGAAATTTGCCCTGCACATTCAAAAGGCTTAACTATCTGTTTACATCTGTACACTCAAACAAATATTATCACTGGGTCAGATATAAAATACTAATGATTTTAAGTGAGGTTACAAGAAATCTACAGGATATGAAGTAGAATATCACAATAAAATATTCTGTTTTCAGCAGCTACTGAAAAGTGTGCAATTATAATAGAATCACAGAACAAACAAGATTGGAAAAGACCTTTGAGATCATTAAGTCCATTATGAAGGCCCTTACCAAAAATCACGGCTATGTAGACAATATAACCACACCTTTACAGTGTCTTAATGTAAAAAAATCCACTCAGGTTCACAGAAGAGAAATAAAAAGTGCAAAAATGCAACACACTGAGAGTTTGCACAAAAGGAGCATACTTTCATATTCAAGAAACACTGTTCCAGTCAGATTTCCACCAGAAAACTTGGGAATCTAGTCCAAGAACAAAAGTGGTAGAATGCCCTTGGTTCTTTCAGTGCCTGTGCATGTTATCCACTTCAAATCATTAAACAAAACCCCAGCTAATCTTTTTTTTTTTTTATCGGTGACTCAGAAAAGCTGTTCAGAATTATTCTTATGATTAGTCAACTCCTTGGAGGTTTATTTTTCCTAAATATATGCAAATTTAGGTCATGTTTATATATAAAGCGACTTTGTAAAGTGAACCTCCTAGAGGCAAATACACCCTTCTCTAAACAGCACTGTTTTGCTGCTGTTGTGTCCTCAGACAAGTATTTTTGAAGTACAGACATTCAGGAAAGAGTCAGATGACTGCTCAGAATTCCATGGAGGAGAATAGTGACCAGTTTCATCATAAACAGTGCATTACTGGCAATGGCCCATGATAAAGGTGTGAGATATAAATATGTATCACTGCCAAGAAAAGCACTTGTATAGCACAATGAGACAGGAACTTTTCACAGCTTTTGTTCTGTTTTGACCATGTATTCGGGAAATGAAAATGAGAAAGCTAAGGGAAAAAAATGGAAAAAGAAGATAAAGAGAATAGTGAGCAAATCAAATACAGATTTGACACTGAAAAAGATGGAGGTGTGTCAACCTGAGAAACAGAATTGGGTTGTCCAGATTCCAGCCAAGGCAAGGTTAATTTCTGCAGTAGCCGTGAGGGGACATGGTTAGTACACAGAGGTTATTTTCTAACTTATTTTTCTAATAAGGGGAGAAGGGGTGCATTCTGGTTGAGAAAATGTGATGGAGGGACCCTTCTGGTATTGTTTGTTATTGTTTGTTATTTGGGGGTGGGGGGAGGGCAGGATGTGCACATGAATTAGTTCTGACTTATACCCTCTGTCATTGGTATTATTGCTGTTATTGTTCATTTTATCCCATTGCAGTTTCCAGGAAATTGTTCTTAACTCAACTCGTGGTCTTTGCCTTTTGTGCCTTCAGGTGTAGCAGGGAAGAGGAGCGGTGCATGGTTTTAGTGGGAGCACTACATTGGAAAATACCATTTCTAAACCATGGCAGGGGTTTATGGTACAGCTCCTCTTAATACATTGAAACATGAACTACTGTTCTTTAATGAAGAACAATGCAGAATACTGCAGGTTTAACTAGGTGCATTCATATCTTAAAAGCACAGGCCAGAACATGGTGAAGTCATCTTCTGGAAGAATTCATCAGCTAATCACAAAATATGACTTGTAAACTTAATCAGAAACCAGTGGGTTTAAATTCATGACCCAAAACATGCACAAACCATCCTCTTACTGCCTGTCTGTGCTAAGTACAGTGTTAGGTGCAAATTGGTGCTGGCAGTATCAGATACCTGTCGACTAAGAAGATTGGTTAAGAAGAATTTACTGGAGCAAAACTGAGGTATTTGTGCCTAGGTGTTTAAACTCAGGTATAATGATCCCCATAGAAAAATAATGACAGTAAATTGTAGCAAGATTAACTGTAAAGAATGCAAATAAATCCTCACAGAGATTGCTAACATAATTTATCAATACTTACATATCCATGAAAAATATACTTTAGCTTCTATGTTGAGATACAGTGTTTACTGTGCATTGTAACTGAATTATATGCAGCAGTGTCCTGTCTGTATCACCAAATAAAATGTGATGAAAGCAAGTTCAAAATATGCTTTTTATCCATAGTGATTTATGTCATGTTCATTCATCTCAACTTATCTATAAGTAAAAACTACCAAGAGTACATCCCCAGGTTGCTACTGGATAATTGTCTTATTGAAATCACATTATGTCAGCTACAAAAAATATTCGTACTTGTTATATACTTATATTCTAATTGCACCAGTTTTGTACAAACTTTTTAAGTGGAATAAAAGCTGGAACTTATAACTAAACTCCAGAATTTAGTGTGAAATGCCAGTTCCTGCAATTTAAAAACAAAGTTTATTTTTCTGAGATGCTGGAAGTCTAAGATTATTTTCAGATTTTCAGCTTCAGATGCTGAAGCCTGAAGTTTGATGCAGTTTTACAGTTTGTAACCCAATATCCTAATTTGCATATTGGTCATATATTTCAAATACTTTGAGTGGAACAAAGTATCTAACACAACAGCTCTCTAATGCATGAAATAATCGTGCAGTTACACCCAAAGGCAAATCAGTCAATACCAGAGATAATGTATAACAAAAACCAGGAACAAAAATCAACTCAGTGCATCACAGAACTTAAAAAAAATTCAATTCAGTATGAACCAGCTCCCTTTTCAACCCGCAAGATAATACTATTGTATGGCAACACAAGATTTTGTAAAGTATGATTCTACTTATTTTCAAGGCATGGCTGGATGTACAAACCATAAATATTAAGTAGAAATAAGATATTAGTACTAATTCTCTGCATGACCTAGTGAGTCTCTTGCTAGAATATTAGGCTTTGTTCTAGTGTCCTTATTTTGTAATGGAAGTTAAATAATTGAAAAGAGATCTGTGAGCAATAAAAATTAAAATTTAAGATTTTTGCTATTAGTTTTGTCAAGAGATGGAGGCAATTGCAATCTTCTGAGACCATCTTTTACTGCTGAACAGCTATTTTTTAGCCTAAAAGGCCGTACTATAGCCAAATACTTGTATGTTCCAGTTTAAAAAGTAATTCTGGGCTGGAAATTAGCAAGTTTTAAACAGCTATTTAAAATTACTCATGAGGTCATGCAAGATTATCGTAACAGCTTTCTCTGACAGTAAAACTTGCCACCCAGTGAATGAATTAGCAGAAGACACATGTAGAAAAATTAAACTGAAGTTCAGTTTTCAGCTGCTTTCACAGGCTTCAGGAAGACAAATTACTCCATATACTCGGGGCTAAGCTTATATAACCAACATGTCCTGAGTGATAAGAATGGTATATTCTCAGTCTGGTAAATGAACCTGCTTTGCATCAATATAAGAATAGAAGGGGTTTAATTTTGTCCTGGCAATTTAAAAGCATGATCAGTTAGAGTAACAGCTAAAACTCTCAAATAGGCTTTCCTTGTTAGCCAAAGACAGGAGTAGTTATTCAGTAAAACTGTTTATCAGCTATATTAACTATAACTGAAAAATGGCACTCTTTCCATGCTACTTTGGATTAATTTTTAGAAGAATGTGAATGTAAAGTTGGATATTAAATGACTTCTAGATATTGATGAATTATTCCTATGATCACAGTAAGGAACCTGATTTATATGGAAAATCTGAATTAAATTTTGAACATTACATTTGATACCTGCTCAATATTTTATATTATCATTTGCAGACTATTGTTGGACTTCAGTTATCCTTATCTTGTACAGACTGTAAACAGCTCATTCCAATTTTCATTGCACCAGATCACTGCAGAAACCTATTTCTGTGTCTATGAGCATACATAAACTCAATTTTCTTGTGATTTCACTAGAAGGGTGCTGCTAACACATTGTACCAAGGTGCAATTTTTTTTACCGTCTTTCCACTTTTTTGAATGGGGAGACAAATTTTTAGTTCCCAGACAAATTTTAAAATAATTGTGTAAAAGAGCTACTACATAACTACTGTAAAAACAGCAACTTTCTTTTACACTAGATTGCTTCTTAGCATGGGTCCTCTAGATCTTTTTAATAGACTGGGGAAATGCTGGCCCCTTGGATGTCAAAATTACTGTTCTACTGCATAAACTTGGGTCTGTATTTAAATATGTCTTGACAAAAAGTCTAGTTATAAACCCTCACTGTCTATTTAAAAATTAAATTGATATAAAAATTTTCCTTTTATATCTGTTCTTCCATCAGTTTGGAGGATATTATAGTCAAGAGAAGACACACCAGTTTGTTGTACAGATCAGCCACACCATCTGCTTATATTCAACAGAAGATCACAATTTTATTTTTATAATTCATATTTTTTGATGCTGTTAGTATTTTTTTAATTAATAATATATATTACTCAAAGACTGAGTGGTAGACATCTCATAGACCGTACAAATTTCAGACTCTCTTTACGATATATCTTTATTTTAAATCCCATATTAATAGACAAATGGGCATAGACAGTCTCCTAGACAATTTTCTTCTGTCATATTATATGCCTCAAAATGCACTGTTAAATTCCTTAAACATTTCACAGTAAGTAGCAAGGTAACTACCATCACATCATCTAACTTGCAGGGTACAACAAGGGACTTACCTGACATAGAAAATAATAGAAAATACTAACTAAATGGAGAAATAATAATGAAAGAACCTTATTCCTGCATTATTGAGAGAATTAACCTAAGTTTCACTAAATACCTTAGGAAAGACAGACTTACATATGGCTAAGACATTTTATTAGGCACTAAAATAGGCAGAGAGTAAAAATACTGCACTGGTTTACAAGACATGTAGATTCACTGTATTAACTGGAGATGTCTATGACATGTACTACAAAATAGTCCAGAATTATGAGTTTTAGTAAACTTTTGCCTGAAGTTACTGGCCTTGAACTTAATGTGTCAGTCACATTAAGTAAAGTGTATGGTAAATTTGAGGAGTTAGAGCTTTGAGCTGGGCCCCTTTGAGGAGCTGCTATAGTTTCAAAGAGTTTTGTTTAGGTGTTTTTATCTTCCTCTGAGCTTACAAAAAGTATAGAACTCGGGTGCAAAATTTAGAGTTAATGACAACAATTGTGATAAAATTTTCAAAATGAAGGTGTCACCATTTGAATATTTGATTCATATCCACCTCTGCTAAGATACTGTGGTTTGGAATCAGAGAATCATTTAAGTTGGAGAAGACCTCCAAGATCATTGTGTCCAGCCTTTGATCATCAGTTTGACAAATAGACCACAGCAGTAAGTGCCAGGTCAGGTTATTTCTTGAACAACTCCAGGAATGGTGACTTCTCCACCTCCCTGTCCCAATTCCTAGCAATCCTCTCCATGAATAAATTCTTCCTGATGTCCAACCTGAACCTCTCCTGGTGCATCCTGAGGCTGTATCCTCTCGTCCTTTCACTGACTCTGGGAGAAAAGGCCAGCTCTCACCTGGCTACAATCTCCTTTCAGGTAGTTATAGAGAGTGATAAGGTCTCCTCAAGCCCCTTTTTCCCTCAGTCTGAACAACCCCAACCCCTTCTCATAGGGTTTACTCTCCAGACCCTTCAAGAGCTCCACTGCCTTTCCATGGACTCGCTCCAGCACCTCAATGTCCTTCTTGTATCGAGTAGCTCAGAACTGGACGCAGGATTTGAGCTGTGGCCTCACCAATGCTGACTACAGAGGGACAATCCCTGCCCTGCTCCTGCTGGCCACACTATTGCTGACACAGGCCAGGATGCCATTGGCCTTCTTGGCCACCTGGGAACACACTAGATCATGTTCAGCTGCTGTTGTCCAGCACTCCCAGACCCTTTTCTGCTGGGCAGCTTTCCAGACACTTTGTCCTCAGCCTGTAAAACTGCATTGGGTTTTTGGGACCCAAGTGGATGAAATATCACTCTAACAGATATAAAAATACTAGGAACTTTTACTTGAAAAATAAGAGCTACTGGGTACTACTGAATATATTGATAATTTCTTTATCAAGAGCAGTTTATCTCACATGATGGACTAGTTTAAAGTTTTAATCAATAGTGGACAAATTTTAGTTTGCTTCCTCTTGGCGAAAAGCTACTGATACAAAACCAACAGGATTCTTCAAGGAAGGATTTTAAAAAATATAACCTGATATAACTCACAATGCTATTTTGGTTTATCTTGATTAAAATAACAAAATACTTAAGCATTCAAGTGAATAAAAACTAGATTAGGTTAAGTATAGAGGAAGTGAATTTAAGATTAAGGTTATATAAATTCAGGTATGGCTGTGTCTGCTAAATCCTATAAACGTGCATACAAGTTTGTTATTCAGTTTTTAATCTCTGACATTTACTTTTACAAGATATAGGAAAATAATTTATGGAACAGCCATTAGGCCCAGAAGTATCACACATATGCACAATAAATAAGACTCATTCTGGCTCAATTTCAACTATTTTCTAGGTTGAGACTTAGGGGGATTTTTTAAATTAAGCATTTCTAGTAGCTACAAAAGAATAGTAAATTACCACTGGATAAGATTTAACCCACAATAGTAAACTACATCTATTTCCAGCAAGGAACATCCAGAGATGTAAATTTCAAATCTCTTCCTCAAGTAACATTTAAAAACGCCTTAGCTCAACAGTTAAAAGAAGTAAGAGCTTACTTCCTGCTAGTGCAGGAGCAGAGTCCACAATATTTCGGAACTGTTCAGATATTGATTTCAAGATAAATTTATCATTCCAAATATGAAAGGTTGATATACTTTAATAAATACAAGAAATCTCTTTTGCTAAACAATTACAAAAAAATCTGAGAAATCTGATAATTTTATTAACAAGTTTATTTGAATGGACTTGCACCTTAAAATTAGAGAGAAAGATATTGTTCTACATCATTTTAAGTGACTTCCCTATCTATTTGGTTAAATATTACTTTTAAAAAAAATTTACTATCTCTTCCATTTCTTTCCCTCTTCTCATTTTCCACTTCTCCCTCCTCTTATCCCTTTTTGCATTTCCTTCTTTATGTAAAAGTTTTTTTGTTAAAAATAATAAATGTTTCAAAATATTTCTAATTTTATAAAAAAGACTATTTTCTTTAACATCCTTATCCCCAAAGTGTTCTTAAAATAAGAACTCCTTTTATTGAAATTCTTATGCAAAATCCTGTTTTTATAAATACAATATAACTACACCTTCCACTTGAGGAAATTTTGTTTTAGATGAAATTCTGGAATTCTAAGAGTTAATTTGAACTTGTCAGTCTTGGAAACCCTGTAGAATACATACAGAATTTGGGAAGTAGGTCAAATATCATATAAATCTTCTCCATCATTCTCCATCCAATTATAGTATTTAGGATTAGCTCTCAGGACTCTAGAGCTTCAGATAATAATTGATAATTTGTCAGATTATACTAATATGGTCAGTATTATGGCTGATAAATATTTGTACAGCCAAATAATGCTTGACAAAAAATGTGCACTGTTTAAGATATAAATGTCGATGAATCTATTCTGGTGATTGAGAGGAAAATGTACAGATCATTGAGATCCATCTTTCCCTAATGGTCACAGTGCCAGAAAATAGAAAACATGATCAAATTTTCTTTTTCTTATTGAGGCTGATTTGAAGCAAAAAATACCTACCATAGTTTAAAGATGTGGAAGCACAATATTTAAGAGGTAGAGAGAGTGAACAGTTTTATGTTTCTATAAATATGTTTATATTGTATCATGGTTAACCAAAGTTACTAGATAGCACCTTTGCAAAAATTAAAATAAATCCTCCAAAATTAATACTATATGTTTATTTTTAAGATCTAGATATAGACTATTAGAGCCACAGTGTCTAGATCTATAACACTATTTTAATATTCAACTTTATTTTCCTCATTATTGTTCTAAGTACTTAAGCTCTATACTCAATAAAACGAGGCAATGTCAAAGAGTGAGATTTTCTAAAATTAGGAGAATCACCATCTAGAAGTGCTAGAAGTAAGCAGAAGTCTTAAATATTTCGTTTCTGGCAGAGAAAGTTACCATACTATGCATCAAACCCAGGTGAGTTCTTTCTCAAATAATTGAGGAGCTAATGACTATCCTGACAAGGTAATCGGAATTAAGAATGCTTCCCTTGAGCTATGTAAGTTTAAGGTGTTTTTAGGACAGCCACAGTTTAACATAACAATCCATTTTTTATGATTACATTCCTTAAGGTGCAGATGAGTTTAACAGACAGAAAAATTGAGCTTCTTACTTGCTTGACCTGAACTTCATGCACAGAAATGAAGTATGCACTTTAGATGCCCAGCTGGTACAGCCAGATTCTCCTTGACTTTACCTGAATGGCTTCAGTGTTGAAAGTCTAGGACTTGGGGAATATAGGCAAAAAAATTAATTGTATTCAAGCCTCTTACTAATAAACTATGCATTAGCATAATCCAGCTCCAGTTTTGTCAGGAAAAGAAAGATATTAAATGATTATCATACCAATCAAATAAATTTCATCTGCCAACAGAGAAGGAAAATAAAGTGGCAGTATTTGAAAAGAAAATGTCAAAGAATACTCATCAGAACTTGCTTACACACTCATTAGAATTCCTGTAAGACAGTACAAAGTCAAAAATGAAACAAGATGAACGAAGACCCTGTTCACTGATATTCTTTTAATAGTAAAGAAAAAAAATTAGAAGGTGATTTAATGAAAAAATGGTAAAAAGATTACAAAAGTATGCCTCATGTTGCACATTGCACACCAACAGAAAATAAAAGCAGATATCTATTCAGCAATCAGCCTTGGTTGGTGATCCAGTCCCTGTTTTATGGTGTATGTGCACAGTATTTATTAATTACAGCTATTGAGCACACTATAACTCCCTTGGAGAACTCTCTTGGTTTTTCCTAACCCACAGAATATAATCAGTAGATTGCTTGTGAATAGAAACACTGCTGAAGCATAGCACATAAGAAATGATCTCTGGAGTTTTGACCCATTGTTTCTCACAAGATAAAAATATTATAGCTTGCTCCTTCCTCTTCAGTGGTCAGCCTTTTCAGTGGAATGAATTTATAAACAGAACATTGTTCAGATATGCTGCCTTGTGTGCAAAGCAAGGAGTGAATATTGTTACATATTTATGATGTGGCCATAAGACTTAGCAAAAGAGGACCCCAACTGATGGATAAGGCAAGCACAGAAGTAAATGAAAGCAAGTGTTTTCATGAAGAGCCAACCTCAAACCTCAAATGCAGATGATACCAACAGTGAGGCCAGTGGGATCACAATTGGCATTAACCTGAGTGGGTAAATGTGTACATACAATGGAATTTAATAAATAGTATGTAATTTTAAATATATAATGAAATTGACCTTATATTATAATTTAACTTTATTAAGAACTAAGCTGGTAGCTATAGTAGTTTTGGACTAGAACAAAAATATTCATAGATGGGCATGTAGCTCCTCCAGTATGAGATGAAGCTTTGAAGTGGTTTTCAATAAAAATGTCAGTAAAACTGAGACTAGAATAAGTGCCCGTGCAATATCTAAATATTCTAAATTAATTGGCACCTTAACAAGATTACCAACCAATGCTATCAACATCAAAATTATATTAAAAAAAAATTAAATCCTTCATTACAAAGTAAAAGCAATACATATAAAAAAAAATTTCTTTGGTTTACTTCAATCTGCTCCTCAACTTTCTTGCCAATAATATTTCTTTAAAAATTGAAACAAATACAGGAATATATATATATATCTCAAATTGATAATTATAATTCAGGTGACTATTGTACTGAACAACATACAAATATCAGGGAAGATAAGGAGCATTATGTTGTTTTCCAGAAATTTCTACCCAACAAGAAGTGTATAGTTTGACTTTATTTACTTATTAATTTATTTTAAAAGCTAGCATTAGAAACCCAGATTATTTCAAAGGAAAAGAAAAATGCAAATACAGAGGAGAAGAAGAACAACAACAAAAACAGCAACAAAAAAACCCAGCTCATTATGGAAATCTGTCTATATTTATTTAAAACCTTCAGACTATTATAAAGGACTGCAATAAATTTAACAGTTCTTCTAATTACATTGTGATTGATATGTAGCCTCAGTATCATATACTTTTGGGGGTTTTTTTTCATTTTTGTGATAAAAATTATTGGTACCTTATTGTCATTGAATCAACTAATGATACGCTCTCCCAACCAGGTGTATATTCATTTCAAAACAAGCTTATTAGACTAGCATTTATGCCCACATCACTGTTTTCCCACAGATTTCCATACCCCGACCAACACTACTTGTTTTATCTCTTCAGAGAAGTCCAGTGAAAAGAATTGTAACTACAGATAATGAAACCAATAGCACAAACAATAAGCTCTATAGTCTCTTCTTTACTGATTTTGCTCTCCTTATGTAATCAATATTAATATATTCAATTGCTTGAGTTATAGTGCAATTAAAAAATATGTGTTGCTCTATGTGAGTGGGATTGTTTAGGAGTCAAGCTCTTGGCTCTTTTAAGCTGTCTTCACTGCAAACTTAAATTGACAAAAATTTGGTCTTAAAACAATTTTTTTGCTAGTCTTTGCTATTTCTCTGGTCATTACTAGGCAAAGGGGAAAAAAAAACAGTCTGGCAAAACTGACCATAAGCTTGCTTGAAAAAAGATATTAAAAGAGAAACCTCTTCCATTTTGTGAAGGTTAGAGTCTCAACTGACAAAATACTTAGAGAGATGCATATAATTTTCACAAAACCAGCATGGGGATGTTGCTCCTTTGAAATAAGCAAAATTTTCTCTTTTGCTAAAATTTTAAAATGAGAATCTCAAAACAGATTATGAACAGAAATTTATTCTGTTTCTTCTTTTGACATTTTGACAGTGTATGTTGCAAGAACATAAAGCTGAGGAAAATGCTTCTCTTTGTGCAGTGGGCTAAGCTTAAGCAATCTGTGTGAGCAGAATCACTTGGATAATACAGGTATCTGGGCACTTGAAGGGAGCTGTTTAGAGCTGACTTTAAGTTTAAAACTATTATAATATTGGGAAATACTAAGATATGCAAAGACTTAAATGGTCATACTCAAAGAACATTAGAGTTCTGCATTTGATGAGGAATAGATTCAGAAGATCAGATTCACCAAGTCTTTTAGATTTTGCCATACTGAGAACAGAAGGGCTTAAATATCAGGCTCCTTTGGAATGATCAAAACCCACATTTGAAATAAATTAGCTAGTCTGTATAATTTTTAAGCTTTTCTCTTTGAAAGATATATAGATCCAATTCATAGTTCTGAGATCTGAAGGTGGTTTCTCCATGGCTGAGATTTGAAGACTACAAAATTGTGAGCACCTACTTGGAGCATTACACATTTAATATTCATAAGGAGAAAACTTCAGACTGTGGGAGGTGCCACACTGACAGCTTTCAAGTATCACATTCTCCAATTAAAAATAAAAGCCAGTTCTGGTACATCTAGAAGTTATCCAAAGAACAACTTCCCTACATATTTTAGTTTTTGTGACCCATTTTATGGGAAGACAATGACACCATGCGAAGTAGATATTTAGCATTTCTGTCATGCTGAATATTGTAATTGGAGAAATATGGCTCAGCCTTCCCTGAGGAAGAAGCAAGTACAAACTTAATGACTTTCCCTAATACAGCAAGTTGCTTAAATAAAATAAGAATACAATTAAACTTACTAAAATGTAAGACTAAATCAGAATGCCATTAACTGTTGTTCAGTGCACTCATGTATGAAATACATGCTTTTATGTTACAGCAAAAAAACATGCACTTTTAACTTTGAAGGCATTGGATGAAGTAATACAACAAAGAAAAGAAAAGATAAATAATAGATAAAAATAGCTACAGTCTCAGACTTACATGCATAATATAATACATGAATGCACATGAGCAAGAGAAAAAACCCAACAACTTTGCAATGCCAAGGGAAATAAAACAGGGCAAAAATCCTAACCAAATTACTGAGTCAGCTAGTCTGATACTGCTTTAAAATTGAATTGTAGACCCCTTCAAACAGCATGATATACAACTGAGTAGAGACAATCCAATCCTGCCACCCTATCCTTATGTTCATCAACTTGCACTCAGATTATTTAGACTGCTATAGCATTTGTGGTCAAGATGAGGTTCACATTCTCGGAACTAAATGGTGCTGTGGTCATGGGTTTGCTATAAACAAAAAGGTACAAACCACAAAAAAAAGCTCAATTAATGTTTAAACATAATAGCTCAAAGTGTTAGTTCAGTTACACTAATGTTCACTAACAATCAAAATTAACTCGGAGAAACCTCATTAATACAGCTATCAGGTTGTACTGCAGGAAAGAGAAAAAACAAACCAAACCACTTGTCGTAGTGCTGTGCTCTCCTTTCCCTACCACTGACATCCTAATATCGTCAGTCTAGAAGAAAGGAGAATGAGGGCAGGCTGCAATGAGCTGTCAGCACCCTGATGGCTTTGAAGGGAAGAGGATGATTTGTCTGTTAGGGTTTTCATCCTACTCTTTGGCAGGAGAAGTATGGGGATGATAATTTCTTCCAGTTCAAGTTTGCAGTATGACTGGGTTTATGTTTCACTGTGACAGCTCACTTGCTTCCTCCACACAGAGAGCTAAAGCCTGGCGCTGACCTCCAGAGCCACCCTTCCTTCTGTGCCCCAAGGGTTTGTCAGACTGTGACAGAAAGGGATGTCTGACCCCAACAGGGATACCCCGAGAACTCAAGCTGGAGCAGAGGAGGCAGCAGCCACCACCGCTTGCACAGGGGTTAAACAAGCAACACCCAGTCCAGGTCATAACAAAGTGGAGCCCCTGTACTCTAAGATCAGTGCACAGCTGGGGACCTTATGCAAGCAGTGGCAAAAGACTTATTTTCTAGGCTACAGTGGCACAGACCACACTCAGCTTATTGGCATAACTCAAGTGTGAACTATTTACTTTTGCCTTAATTTCTCAGCCTAATTTATCTATCTATAAAAAAAGTTGTCCACCTCCATCCTGCCACCTTGATAAAAATTGGCACAGAAAAAACACCAAGAAGTCTGTGCTGGAGGACATGCTTGATCCTTAAGTTTCTATGATATTATAGACACGCTTCTAGAAACCCATCATCAAAAGGATACAAGAAAACATGAGGTAGATTAACGAAAAAAATGGTGATGCACCTATGAAGATATCTGGAATATCTGGTGCGTAACCTGAAATTGTATACATTTTTCAAATAAGTCATGATAGATTACAGTAATAATAATTAAGAATATAGGCTATGAAAAATCAGAAAAGTTTTAGCATTGGGTTATGAAACTTCATGATTGAATTTTAAAAGGGCTTATCAATTGAAGAGTCATGATGTTCTGACTGAAAGAACTTCAAAGAGGATTTGCACTAGAGGGTATCTAGTTTTCATTAAATTTCTCAAAGAAGAGTAGGAAACCATTGTGTGGAAGCCATATTTTTTTTCTTTTTCCCCATCTCACTGATTAGACCCATAAAGTTCTACAGAGCTCCAAATTTTTCATTTTACTGCTACAATCAAAGATTCAAGAGCTGAATTTAAAGATTGAAGGAATGTAAACCATGAATCAGTAAAGGCTCTAAATCAGTGATGTGATTGGTGTGCAAGCAATATCTGTTTAAGGTTTTTGGATGGAGCCTGAGTAGTAAATAAGGGCTTCTGCTCAAAGGGGGAAAAGGATCCTTGCGCAGGAGTTAGTAGGGAGCTTTAAACTAGATTTGAATGAGGAAGGGTATAAACCCAGGATGCTATAGATAAGTAAACCTGGGAGCAGTACAGCAGTGCTTGAGATCCTTCAGTCTGCTATTTCATTGTAAGTAGGGGATATAGATCTATCCAGTGGAAAACATCCAAGGTTTATTAGTGTGATATGAAACCACAAAAACACTTGAGAATGATCACACAGGAATTAGCCAGTCCCCCAAAAAGGTGATGGATCCAATAGCCCAAGTGAAGTGCATCTATACCAATGCATGAGCTATAAATAGGAGGAGCTGGAAGCCATCAGGTAGCAAGAAAACTACGAAAAAAACTGCCATCATGGAAACATGGAGGGACATCTATCAAAAGTGACATGTTGCAACAGATGGCTATAAAGTCTTCAGATGGGACAGGCGAGGAAGGAGAGGTGATAGGGTAGTCCTGTATGTTAGAGAATATTTTGGTTGTCTGAAATTTAATGGTGATGATGACAGAGTTGAGTACTTATGAGTAAGAATTGGGTGGGGAAAGCCAACAAGGCAGATATGGTGAGAATTTTTAAAATGTATTAGGCAGTGAATAATATAAGGCCATTTTTCTCCTTATTACTTCATCATTAGAAATAAATATATAACTTGTAAAAGCCTTCTAGAATGTTTTCCAAATTTTATCTTCACTCAAAGACACAAAATATTATTAAGACAAAAGAAGTATCAGGAATAAGCTGAGACTAAAGAAATTAGAAAAAAGGATTTGTCTAAAAATACTTTTAGAGACTTCAAAAATAGAAATAAAGACAGACTTGGCAAGAATAAAAATAGCTGTTTGCAAAAGAAATAACATTGCAAATTTTTGTTATTTATTCTCCTACAAAAATAAGGATAAAATTATTTGGTTTGCTATCTAATGGGGGTGGATAGTTACAAGGATAAACCTGAGAGTAATGATCTTATGTCCCTCAGTTATCTAAAGATGTCTCAAAACCTTTGTATCCTATTTTAGTGAGGAGAGCTGCATAGCAAAGGCAAGTGGGATATTGAGTTCATGTACAAAAGAAAAAAGAAAACTATCACAATATGCAAGGGGAATAGAAGTTAGTCGAGGAGCCTGACAATGTCAGCCCTATAGTATTGTAAGAATTGGCAACACACAATCACAGTTATAGCAAGCGATGATCTTTAATTTGTCTGCTGAACCAGGGCTAGTGCTGTGTGATTTTAGAATAGCAAATATGCCACTTACATTTAAGTAACATCAGACAACTCAGTATGCCCTTGGTAGTAAAGCAGGCGAAATATGGCCTGCAGTCTACTGCTTTAAACAAAACTACGTATTTTCCATTTGTATATGACAAGAATGTGAAGTCCATTCTTTAAGATAGAAACGTAAGTGCAAGAATGTGTGTATAAATCAAATATGAAAAACTGTCTGAGAAGAGGTTTTAAATACTAGACAGAGGTACAAACTGACAGAGGTACAATACTAACACAGATGTACAAAAGATTCAATATGAAAGAAATGCAAAAGAAACATAGAAATTTGTAAAAGGTGGGGGCAGAGGCCTTGGAGCAGGATGAGGAGCACTGACTCTAGCTTGGTCCTGCAGGGCATCAGCTGTGGCACCCCCAGCCCTACCTTGACCAGCCTCAGTACTTCCTTTAGGACACAGAAACAATTTACAGCTTGCCTGTACTACAGGAACCGTGTGGGGCCACCTCTGCTGCGAGTGTATGTGGGAGTCCTGCCCACACATGGTGCCTTAGTGAGATGCCAGCAGTGGCAGGGGTACCTGCTCAGCAAGTGCACCCACATCTTCACAGAACAATCTGCATGTGGTGGACCCTCACCTACACACTAGGTGGGTTACATTTCAGCCAGTGTGTGATTGGTTTTTTTCAGGGATGAGCTATAGAAGAATTGTTATAAAAGTGTAGGTGTTTGATAACATTTTATGTGTCAAATATTGTAGTGTATCTTTTGTTCTGCTTATATTGCGAGAGTTAACGTTAATACATTGAAAAATTGCTTCTATGCTGGTTAGACTAAACTATGAGTCAGCTCAGTTTTCCCATTAGACCAGTAAATTAATGAAAAAAAATCTAGAATCACAGAATATGCTAAGTTGGAATGAACCCACAAGAATTATCAAAGTCTAACTCCTGTCCCTGCACAGAACATCTCCAAGATTCACACCATATGCCTGAGAGCATTGCTCAAACGCTTCATGAACTTGTGTCAGGCTTGGTGCTGTGAACACAGACTGCACAGGAACCTGTCCCAGTGTCCAAGAAGAAACAGATTTTTCTGACATTTAATCTAAAACTCTTCTGACACAGCTTCAGGCCACACCCTCAGATCCTGTCACTGGTCATCACATAGAAGAGATCAGGAGCCTGCCCCTCCTCTTCCCCTTATGAGGAATTGTATGCTGCAATCACAGTAATTTCACGATTATAAGCCGCACCATTTTGACTAAAATTTTGATCCCACCCCGGAAATGCGGCTTACACTCAGGAACGGCTAATATGTGAAAAATTTTCTGAAATTTCCAGCCCCGGAAGTGCAGCCGAGGTGCCAAGCTGAGCACCTGCCAGTAAAACCCGGGATTGCGCGATTGTTACAAATTGGTTACTCTGTTGAGCGGCGGGTGCAGGAGGGCTCCGTGCCAGCAGCGTGGGGGGTGGAGGCAGGGGCTCCCTCCTTCAGGCAGCGCAGCCTGGGGCAGAGGCGGGGGGCTCTGTGCTGCCATCCCCATGCCTCAGGGGGAAGGCAGAGGCTTTCTCCTGCCGGCCCCACGGCCTATGGGGGAAGCAGGGGGCTCCCGCTCCCACCTACTGCCGCAGGAGCAGGCAGACTCCGTCTCCGCGTGCTGCTGCCGCGGGAGCTGGGGGGCTTCTTCCTTGTCTAGCACTGCCGCCACGGGTGCTCCGTCCCCACCTGCCACTGCGGGGCAGGGCCGGGGTGAGTAAGCCCGGCGGCAGCAGCGGCCAGCCCCGAGTGGCCCCGCCGAGCGACAGCACCAAGCTTGGCCACCTGGCCCTGTCGCCAGCCCAGAGCGGGCCGAGCCAGTAAACCCTGTGATCCCACAATTCTGTTACTATTTGGCAACTTTGTTGCACACGGGTCCTCGCTGCGAATGACAGAGCGGCTTATAATCAGGTGCAGCTAATTTATGGACAAAGAACTAAATATTGCCGACACCCCGAGATGCGGCTTATAGTCAGTGCGGCTTGTAATCATGAAATTACTGTAAGTCTTCCCTCAGTCTCCTCTTTTCCAGGTTGAACAAGTCAAGTGACATCAAATGCTTTAGTATGACTTCCAAATGTTGCATATGTTGCTTGCCTTTCCATCTCCATTTTCCAATTTTCACTATTTTCTGTCTTTCATGCAGAAAAGAAAGTATGAAGGCCAAGTAGAGTGATTCCTGAAAGGAACTGAGATATATAGACATAACAATATCTAGGAAAGATTGAAGGACATCACTACAGACATATCCAGTCTAATAAGTCAAAGTTCTTTGGAGCTTGACCACTCACTTGAGTTGTATTCTCCTGCTTTAGAAAAGGTTTGAACAAAAGGTTGGAGACATTGATGAAAAACGGCATAAAGATTAGTGAATGTGGATCACACCTGACCAATTTCGTTCATGTTTTGAGGGCACTGCTGGCCTTCTATTAAATAAAAGAAGGCAGTAGATCTAAGCTGTCTGGATTTCAGATATATACTTGCAAAGGTGCCAAATAGGAAAAGGTGAGTGAAAGTGGAAAAAGGAACTGAAAAAAACCTGAGTATAGAGAGAGAATTAACTGAAGAGTACTCATGGATACATAATACCGAAATTGGGCTACTGAAAATGAACACCTATTGAAGCTTTTAACAATTAAAACATTTTATGAACAAAAGAAAAAGAAGAGTATAACATAAATGTGAAGCTGCAAATTCACTTTCAGTCTTCTTAAATTTTTACCTGTGTAGAAAAATGCAATAAACGTTATTATTCCAGCTACAATAATACTAACACTCACTTTCTAAATTATCTAATCGATATAATATAGATTTTACTAGTAATATTAAAGGTAGAAGTTATATATGGCAAACCTGCCATTACCTATCCTTTTCCCCAGGTAGTGTACTCATAATTCTAATATTCCTCTGCATTCTAAGAAGGATGGTTTTAGGTGGTGTAGGAGGCATGCATCAAATTTTTAGCATTGTGAAGTTTCTGCAGGGAGGCCTATGTGGAGAGGTTTCCTCCTGCTTGAATGTGAGGGGTTTTTTTTGTTTAGTTTTCTTATTTTTTTAAATCACAGGTCACTTTCCTCTCCCACTGCAGCCTGACAGTGTCTCACAGCCCCATGCACACAGAGGGATATTGTTTGTCAGACAATGACTTGGGGGCTGGGGAGGGTGTGTGTGTCCAGAGCTGAAGCTGGAGCAGGGCGGCCTGCAGTCACTGCCCATGGCACAGGGGTTAAACCAGTGTCACCCAGCTCAGACTATGGGTAGGCTTAAATCTGTTGTTGAGAGGTCATGGTCAAGTGTTTTTAATCAGTAATTGCAACATTATCTGTCCTAGCTATGGAACCCCTCAAGAAATATCCATGGGGTAATGCAATACAGGTTTCTTTTTAATTTTCTTGGCACAACATTTATGTATGTGTTGATAAATTTTTCAGATAGGTTACACTGGGAGAAAATTTTTTTTTAGCTGAGAAATATAGCAATAGAAATGGAATAAACATTGGAGACTAAAATATCTTTCATTTAGGAACTAATGAGAAGAAATTCTTCAAGAAGTTATCTTCTCATTAGCTGAAAACTGCTGAGAAACAGAAAAGTTTGCATATATTAGTCATTGAAAATCTACAGAATGCCACTGTGACATAATAAAAGTGGAAAAATAATCCTATAATTTGTCAGACTAGGTTTTACTTACTGAATAAAGGAATTATTCATTTCATTATTCATTATTTCATTATACGTAATAAGGATCTTTTCTGTGACACTATATTCATTTTTTGGCCCACCAAATAGCTTGTGAATATACCTGCAGATTGGAACAAGGGTAAGAAAGTTTCACATCTGCAGTGATCAAGAAATGAGCCCAAGATGTTGAATTTCTAAAGTTTCTGGGCAACTGTCTTTGAATATAAATGAGAACACATTGAGTACCCAGGTGGGCAGGGAGGTGTCTGTTGCAAAGCTCCCTAAAAGGCAGCAGCCTCTTTGATCTGCAGTCAGATGGGCTAACTCCAGGGGAGAAGCACTCAATGACAAACAGTAGACTTAGGGCCTCTCACCACCCACCTGAAGGCAGCAATAATCGCTGCTTACTCCCAGTGAACACCTGTGAGACCACGCTTCATTCTCCCTAGTCTGTGTGCAATTAAAGGCCACCTGTTTGTATGCAGGAGTTGTTTGCAGCTGTTTCCCAAAGCTGAGACCACTTCTCATTACCCTTCAGCAGAGAGATGTTGTTTGTTGAAGCCAGCCATCAGCATCAAATTCCACCTGACTATAGCAAAGCTGACTATGCTAGTGGTCATCAATCTCAACCTGAAATAAAAGATTAATAGAAACTTCTAAAATAAGATGCTGTGGGAATGTTCCTCTCATCCCCTCCACCCAGTAGGGATCAGAGAATCACAGAATGATTTGAACTGGAAGGGACCTTAAAGATCATCTGGTTCCAGTTCCCCTACCATGTGCAGGGCCACATTACATTTGAGCAAGACGCTCCAAGCTGCATCCCACATGAATACTTACAGGAATGAGGTATCCACAGTTTCTTTGGGCAACCTGTTCCTATATCTCAACTCTAATAAAAAAAAATTTCTTCCTAATGATTAGTCTAAACACGCTCTCTTTCAGTTTGAACCCATTCCTCTTTGTCCAAACACTACATGCCCCAATGGAGGCCTCTCTTCAGATTTCTTGTAGACCCCTTTTAGATATTGAAAGGCAGCTCTTCCTGGAGCCTTCTCTTCTCTATGCTCAACAACTACAATTCTTCATCTGTCTTCAAAGCAGAGGTGCTCCAGTCCTCAGATCATTTTTGTGTCACTCACCTGGACAGGTCCACATCCTTCTTATGCTAAGGCCCCAAGAACTGGATGCAGTGCTCCAGGTGGGGTCTCACAAGAATGGAGAGGAAGTATCACCTCCCTCAACTTGTTGATCCCACTTATTTTGATGCAATCCAGAAACGTGTTTGGCTTTCTGGGCTACAAATGCACATCACCTGGTCACATTGTTCTTCTCAGCAACCAACAAACACCCCAAAGTCATTTCCTTGGGGTTGCTCTCAATTCTCTGCACAGCCCGTATTTCTGCTTGGGATTGCTCCAACCCATTGCAGGACCTTGCATGTGGCCTTGGACTTCATAATGTTCATGCAGATGCACTGCTCAAGCCTGCACAATCAGCTCTGGATAGCAGCCCCTTCCTTCAGATTCTGGCCTGCACTGCACTTGGTGTCATCAAACATAGTGAGGGCACACTCAGTCGCACTGTTCATGCCATGACAAACATGTTAAAATATTCCCAGTTCCAATACTGAGCCTAAGCTGTACTGTCTTTTCATTGAGGCTTTTTGATAGTGAATGGCATGGTATTGGGACAGTTAGCAGCTGCCTAAACAGATGGTTAGAGAACAAAAAGTTCTTTAAACAGTCCTCAATCATAGCTTTTAAAATTATTCACCATTCTAGCTACGGTGTTTATCAATATGATCCCCAGCTTGGCACAGAGGAGGCTACAACACACCATAGTATAATCAGCACCTCAGGCCTCTAAGGGCTTTATGTTGGGGAGTGTAGATCTTGGGTTCAGACCTCAGTCAAATACACACTTTAGGAACAGATTTTATTGAAAAGAAGAAAAAAAACACAAAGTTACTATTTGCAAATGTACAAGGACACCAAGGAGCTTATTCATGGTGGCAAATAAACAAGCAGGTGTAAATTCATTAAGAAGAAACACAGGAAATTAAACAAAGGCTCCTAATCACCAGCAAGTGAGAGTTGAGGAAGTGGCAGGAATAAAACTAGCTTATTTAAAATTGTGTTTATATATCAGATAATTGACTATGGCAGGAGAAATCTGGTTTTAGCATTTAAAGAAATTCGTTCAAATTAAATGTCCAATACTTATGGGATTTTTAGATATGATCTTTACAGTACCAAAAGCAATAGTATATCTTGTTATTTCTATTTGAGATCTACTTTCTGTACTGCAGCAATGCTTGATCACCTGCTTGGGATTAGGCAGTTTGGGTCCTGCCAGCAAGCCTTTAACTATGTAGGTAATTTTAAGTTTTATAGGTATCCGCATCTATGGGTGAGACAGCACCTGAGTGGGAAATCTTCATGAAAGGGTAAGGTAAGATTTGGTTGATAAAGTCCTTCTGTGGCTTTAATCCAAAATCCTTTTGCAATTCTCTCTGAGTTATGAGAGTGGGGAAAAAAATTCTATTCCTGCTGCAAAAGTGATCCAAGTTCCGTCACGCTTCTGAGAACAAAGCTAGAGTAAAACCACCCTCAGTTCAAAAACTTGACATGGGAAAAATCCTAGCTGATAATTTTTTGAGTGGATTAGGGAGGATTAAAGAAGAGAGAGCAGTAGAATAAAAATAAGAAGATAAGAAATTTTTCTCCAGTCACTTCTGAGCATAGTAAATTGGTACCTCTAAGTTTTTCACTATGCCAAATGAAACACTTTCGTTTTTGATACTTCACAATCCAAATGTTCAGACTGAGCAGCAGTAAGCTATTCTTAAACTGCAGTCAGGGCTCAAAAGAAGGAATAGAAAGTAAGTAAAATACTGAGATTTAAAGATTTTAAAATTACTCTAGTCCACTTTTTTTGTATGGTGGTTTCTTGGTTTTTTTCTGTGTATAATTTAACAAATGAAATATTCATATGGTGCTGAAGCAATAGGACTTTCTACTGGATGTAGAGAGCTTTTTGTCCTCTTAAAATTCTTTATTGCAGTCATTAAAAAATGTCTTTGCACTCATTTTATATTCTTTGATAACTGATGGAAAATTCAGGTCATGATCTTACTGATATTCTTGATTTTTTTCCTTCCTTATGTATACACATATGTATATGGATTAAGCTACTCAGTACCTATGAATCATTTTTGTCACTATTTGTGTATGTGTGAGTTGTATGTGTGGCATATCAAATGAAACATATCTCTCCCACAAAACCATGCTGACAGGTGAGGAATTTTTCCTTCCTTTTTATTCTTAGGTTGTTTTGGGGTTTTTTTTTTGTTGCTGTTGTTTGGTTGGTTGGTTTTGTTGATTTTTTTTGTTTTCGTTTTTTCTTTTGTTTTGTTTTTTAATATCCAACTACTTATTTTCTTTCTATTTCTGGGTTTCGATTCCTTGCTCAAAAATTGGTGAGGACCTAAGCTGTACATTAAATGGAAGAAAAAATAATGTATTGTGGAAGGATGTGCAAGGAAGGCAGGTAACATACATAAAGTATTGGTTAGAAGATCTACAAAATCATAAAATATTTCTTCTTATTTGTTTGTGACTATGCCTATTGCTAGTTAGTGGAAATTTTCTGTGTTCAGTTACTTAGGAAAAAAAAATTTGTTTCCTTATCAGCTGACAGTATTTATTCTGAAATAAATGTAAATTTTCTCTCTTTTTTGCAAAAGGCATATGTAGCTCCTGTGAGGGATATTAAATGAGAATGTTATGCAACTGCTTCTTTTTCTATACAGGCTGCAGACTCAGTTCTGTAGGAAAAGCCCAAATCTGCTCTGCTGATTCTGTTGTCATCAGAATAACCTCTGGCAGAGAAGCCATAGTAAGTAAAAGTAGAGCTGGAGAAAAAACTCAGCTTCCGGTTATTTACTGGGGAAAAAAAAAGAGTTTGAGTCTCTTTATAGTTGTGACTACAGTCATAAATTAATCTATGAGGCAAAGTAAAGATAGTTTTTTGCTTAAATAAATGTTTTAAAATATATTAATGAACAATGCACTGGTTAGAGCCTCACTTCTATAAGGAGCCTGCAAACTTAAGTCACAAGCCAGTTCCTTATACACTCTTGCACCAGCATCAATCCTCTAAGCGATAACACAGGATGCCTCAGTTTGGCATATGTCCATCCCTTATCAACACACCTTCTGCTCAAACGTGGCCCCTGAGTGTTTGCATACCAGGAAGGCTACAAGACAATGCTGTCATGATTTCTTACCACCAAGGTAAACATCACTCCCTTACAGGTAATTGTGTTGTCTCTGGCTTCTCTGCTTCCAGCCAGATCTTTCCTTGGCCACAAGTTACCCATGGCTAGGCAATTATGATTTTATTCCCCCTTCAGGTAGCTGAGTGCACTTCCCCCTCAGCTGCTTCTATTTTTAAAATAAGGATGCCTTTAAATACAGCATTGTGTCTGATATTAGCAACATCTGGTAATTAGTAGGGACTGGACACAGGCAGAATGGATGAAGCCCATTTTGTGTCATGAAGAACATAATACTTACTGCACAAATTTGGGCTTTATTTATGTTAGAGCAGTTCCCTTGCTATAGTGTGGTGAAAATCAGTCACTGACAATGGCCAGGACCAGAACCCTAGGCAAAGATTTTAAGAGGTAGGAAAGCAAATTTTGATATTTGCCTAAGTAACTCTGCATTAAAACTGCAGTTAGATCCTTCCTACTATATGTAGAGGGGTGTCCAACATCATTAATTTTTGTCTACTTCCATTTGAAAGGACATTGAAATAACATTATTCTGTAGTACTCTGTCTTTTTACCTGATGCAGTCCTTTCAATTGCAGCGAAGATCATTTGTGAATCTTTCCTATGGAAAGCAAAGAAACAAAAAACACGTGTAAACCAATACCAATATAAAACAAACAAAAAAAGAAATACTCTGGTGACCCAGAAAGACAAAATCCAAAAACCTGGAACAATGCAGTGAACTATTAAGCCCAGATTTTTGTTCATAAAAAAATAACTATATTAGGATTTAAATAAAATTTCCAATGGTGTTTTTGTAATATATGCACATTTATATTGTACCCACTTTCAGGGTGTCATTATGCCAGAGGAAAAAGACACAGTTTTTAAATAGTAAAATAAACCACTTTTGTTTTATTTTTTATGCTTGGTTGAGTACTTATACTTTGCTAAAATTCACCCAGTGGGAGAACATATGCACTTTAATCTCCATCACAATAAGCTATGTTTCACACAGGGATGAATAGCAGTTGATCTAACAAACCATCCATCCAAGTTTGTATCCTAAGTTCCTCATTAAAGTATCTGAAAGCCATCTCTTTGCATAGTCACTTCAATGCAATAATATCCTTGCCATTTTGATTCATTTTGCTAGATGGCTGTGAATAAAGAACTTATTAGACACTCTACTCATAAAACTGTTGAATACTGTTTAAACTTAGGGAGATGACAGATCTAATGACTCAGTTTTTCCTATCATTCATCTACACAGGTTCACATATTGGCAGTCTTCAGCATAGTATCTGAGTGCCTCCATAATGTCTGAGCACTGCTTACCATTTAGGTTATTAATCCTAAGAGACTGTGGATTAGATTTCAACCTTTCTTCTTTATAGGTGTTTTAATTTTGCAGCTCTAATTGTTCTTAACTTGCATTTCTTTCCACTGTAATAAGCTCCTAATACTGGATGGATACAAGGGAAAACACAAGCATGCCATTCAGTATAATTTTGATTACACCCATGCAATATTGCACTCTGATTTTTTATTTACCTACAAAAAATTTCAAAATAAATGCTAAAAATGTTATTTTCATAAATGGAATCTTTGGAGATATATGTCCTATGAAGACAGTAGATAAAGTTTAAAAAAATGCAGGAATGAAAAAATATATTGAAAAATTATTTTTAATATTTAAAGTATTATTTGATTAATAAAATATGTGGTTATGACAGAATTATCCTTTGTTCAGAAGATAACAGCTATATTTCCTAAAATGTTAAATATGAAAGCAGTATAATGATAATTCAAAAGCTTTTTCAGGTATTATTTAGATATCTTTACTCTCTGTAACAAAATTTTGAAGGACTGAAATTAAAGGAAAATTATATGAAACATTTGACCTGAAGCACCCCATGTCATCCCTATCTTCCAGACTGCTTCATTGTATTAGCTGTTCAGATAACAATATGAAGTAGTAAAACAGATTTCTACCTTTAAATATCCTTTGGGAGAAAAATGGTACTTCAAACTATTGCTTTAGTGTAAGAGTGCTGTATAGAGCTGCTGAGAACTAAGAGAAGAAAGCATGGCAATGAGGAACTAGTCATGCAGTCTTGCCACAGCCTTTGTCAAGGGAAATGCAAAATAAATAAGCATATCCATTCAACATCCATCAAATAATGAGACTGTCATATGAGTTCTGTGTCTGTTAAAATATCTTGAGCAGAAGGTTTAGGTTATATTAACAAAAGGGAACACTCGCTCTTTTGTTTTTTCTTTCAATAATAAGCAGTTACTCAGGACCACATTATTCAGTTCTAACTCCTATTGGTATTTACTTGAGTAAATTGTCCTCATAGAAAACTACTTTCATGGTAAACTTTGGATAACATAAGAGCTTAAGTATCAGACTCTTTATATTTTATTGCTATATTTGGCAATAGTTCCATAGTAACTTACTTAAACAGGGAGGTTGGACCAAATGACTCACTCTACTCTCTTCCAACCTTACTCATTCACTGACTCTGTGATTTTGCTGACATTAATTTTAATAATAATTCCTCTAGAATGCCTTCTTGGTAATTTAGTTATGTAAAAGGCCTTTGATTTCATCAATTTACTGATTGTTTGATTTATATTCTGTGTTACTAGATTTTTCCAGTACTAATCTTCTTTCCTTCTCTCCCCCCACCTGCACCTCTCTTCTTTTATTATCCATTACACAATCCACCTTGAAACACAATAATGAAACTGAGCTCTAAATAGCAAAACAAAACCCCCTCATGCCCACAAAACTTGAATCCTTTATTACAGACTTTGTACTTCCTTAGCATAACATCGAGTTCTAAAATTCAAGCAGGATGCACCAGACAATCTTTCCATTTCACCTGCACTAAGTGTGATTGACCCTCGGGTGTCAAAACAAACATCCCCCTACAGGAGTGATACATTAGTTAATGCACAGCCTTTCTTTACCTTGTTGTCCCAGAACTCCCAGGCTCCAGCTACTCAAGCAGCTTTTCAGCTTTTAAAAATCACTAGCTACTCTACTCCCATAATCCAAGTCATCTTTCCCTACCCATGTTCAGTAGCAGCTCACACTCCTACCTTGGCAGTGTGTCCTGCCACTGGCCTTCCCAGCACACTTCTCTAATCTTCAGGTGACTCCCTGATGAATGAGTAGGATCAGCATCTTACTTTGGGACTGAAAAAGTGTGTACCTCAGTCATGGGTCCACCACCTTGTACAAAAGTCAACAGCTCAGTAGGCATTGCCTTGGTGAACCAATAGGTTTTTTTTCCCAACATATGATACCAGTCCAATACCTTGTGTATTTTTCTAAATCCTTCTCCAAAACATCCCTATCCTGGATATAAAATGGGAAAAGCTGAGGAAGCTGAATAGTAGAGGCTTTCCTGGTGGGACTAGCCTTTTGAATGAATAATTACATAAGTTTATTGCATAGATAGATAGAATATAAATATTTATAAATGTATCATCATTAAACTGACTGAAAAACCCCTAAAAATAATTTATTTTCAAAAGTCTGAGGATTTTGAATATGACTAAATCTAAATTATGTATAATGTATAGAAATTTTACTTTACATGTTTTCAAATCTATAAAAATTTTTGATTCCTTATTTTAATAATGGGATCAATAAAATGCTGTGGTGCATTCATTAAAAAACAAACAAAAACAAATGAAAAAACCTACAACAAACCAATACAATGCTTTCCAGTAAATATATTAATGTACATTACCTGAGAGAATAATTATTGCTTCTTTTAAATGACAATCTGTTACACAGCTTTCTGCAGGATACATTCTTTACTCACTTTACAGCACTACTGCTTGAGACTGATAATTCAGTCTCTGCCATATGATTCTTAAATACCACATTTGAAGAGAGGAGCTGATAAGCATGTCATGATTTTCCAAAAGCCTGATAGTTATAGCATCTGTTAGTTGTCCTGAGATAATTTTTGATCACTGTGTGTGTGTACAAAAACTACTGTACTTTTGGAAGGCAGATAGAATGCTAGTAGTTTATGATGTCACCCAAAATGGCAAAGCATTACATAGCGCTACAATCCCACACAAATAAAGATCATTTTAAGCTTTCTACTGAAGATGAATTTTCCCAGGTGGTCAATTGCACTTGTCATCTGTTATTTTGGAAAATGCACAGAATTTAATAGATGAGGTATATCAAACTAACTGCATTAGGAACACACCAGCTGTCAATATGGCTTCAGCCCAACAGCATCTTTTGGGAAAAGCAAGTTCCAAAATGAAGGCAGTACTATTTGTCTGATAGAATGATTATAAGTTTCACCATCTGTTGCACATTTCACTATTAATTGTGATTTGTATCAACAGATATTTTCTAAAGTCCACATTTTCTTTTTAATACAAGAAACAGCAAAGCAGAATGACAACGCATTGTCTCAAGTAAGGATGTACCAATGCTGAAGCTAAATCAGATAAACTTCACCCTGGTTTAACAAGGTATCTAGGCCACTAATTATAGTAAATAGATCTAAAAATATCAGTGACAGAACAGGAAAACAAATCAGAATTATTCATCTTTGCTTGAAAAACTTACTAAATTTGCTTTTCAAATTTATTCCATTGTGCAATCATATGCTAGTTATGTTTAATATTTCAAAGCCCATCAGCTGAATGCGATTGGATTTTAATTACATTTAATCAAACATGAGTGCAAAAGCTACAACAATTTCAAAATATTTCATGGCTAGATCTAAGCTAGAGACAAATTACTTTCATGTAAAATTGAATGTCTAGTCAATCTATTTAGCGTGAAGGATCATGACATTGTTTAAGTTTAAAGGTATATCAGAAAATAAAGGTAAAGAAATATTTAATTAGGTTTGAGTCTTGGGGTTTGGTTTTGTGGTTTTGGGGGTTTTTTGAAGGATTATTTTTCTTACCTTTTTACCTTTATCTCATATCCCTAGGTTTTTTGTTTGTTTTTTTTTGGTTTCTTTTTTTTTTGGGGGGAGGGGTAGTTGTTTGGTTTGGTTTGGTTTGGTTTGGTTTGGTTTGGTTTTGGTGTGTCATTCTTCCTATATTTCTTTCAACATGATCCCCATCTGTTTCCAAGTGAAAGGTCTGCTTCTACTCCCAGCCACTATTCTTCAGTTTTGGCCTGTTGCCTACTACATTAATAGGCTCTGTACAGGGCTACAGCATTTATTTAGAAGTAAGATGAGATTCATGGTCAGACTAGGTGTTGATAACATTTGTAATACTGTAAGCATAAGTTAAAGAATTTTGAAAGAAAATTCTGGTATTATTAAAATTCTTTAATTCTTCTCACCTATAACTAACATTCTGCTTGACCTGAAGATAAACCTTCACTTATGTCGTTGTTGTCCAAACAGGACTTAAAGCAAACGGAATAATTGTAACAACAGGCACTTAGTATTATTGCCTAAGCCACACACTGATTTCAGACATTTTGTTTTCTCAAAAGCTTTTTCTACTTTGTCTTCCTTGTATTGAAGAAACTATAATTTCTGCTTCTTCCCCTGCTATTCTTGTAACTTCATTAACTGATTAACAAAGGGAAAATAAAACAGAACTCTGCAGTGCCTAATATGAGGGCGCATTCACTATAGGCAGGAAATTACTATAGTAATTTTCACTATGGGAAATGACAATTGAATATTCAGAAGTCTCTGGAAAATCTGAGCAATAAAAATGAAGCCATTCACTCTTTCTCAACTTGGCAGCCATACCAATGATTGCTCAGGTAATTTGAAGCATTTGATGATACCTACATTAATAGAGGAATGGTTTCTTTGTTGACCTCTTTGGTAGGTTTCTTTGGTTTGTTTTGTGTTTTCTTTTGTCACTTTGTTCTTTGGCAATCAGTCAGCACAGCAAGTGTTATCTTTTAGGACAACAGTTATCAATCTAATAACCAGTGCTTACCAAACTCAGAGCCAGATAAAAAACAGGCTTTCATCTTACTGGGGAAAAAACAATGTCCTTTTCAAGACATATGATGAAAAGTGGATATACTGACATTAATAGCTTTTTGAGAATTTGTTGTGACAAGAGCACTTTAGAAGCCAGTATCACATCCATTAAAACAGAGATAACTTTCTCAATTGGTCTTTAAATTTCATATGAAATTGTTAGAAATATAACATTCTATGGGAAATACATTGAGAAACATATTTGTTCCTTTATAATTTCCTTCATGTTTATAAAGAATATTATTTACAGAGAGAATTAAGAGGAGTGGGTGGGGTTTTTTTTCTTAATTTCCTGTAAGTATCTGTTACTGGAGTGCCATTAATAAAGATCTGCATGTTTTATAAGTACAGCATCAGAACACCACTGTGTCTGAATGGATGTGGAGAGGGATTATTACAGATGCACAGCAGATTTTTGTCAAGTAAAGTTAACTAGATGTATTTCAAATTGATTGCCAAGGTTATGGCATTGCTGGCATACAACCAAAAATCCCTGGTTTTGCCCAGTACTATGAAGGTATTTCATAATATTAAACTGAAGCATTAACGAAAAGGCCATATATGGATATTTATATTTTAGAGAAGATGCATTTATGACAGATCTTGAATAATTTTGCACTATGGTGACAAATTCAAACACTCTGGATAGTATTCTATATGAGCTAGACACCTAGTGTCAGGCTTTGTTTCTCTAAGACATTCTGTGCTTCCCATTGATTAGTGAAGCATCACATTTTTCTTTAAGGTCTTTATATTAATATTTTAGTTCTTAGTCTTTATTGGAACTACTAGTGAACTGAGATTCATGTTCTGGCAACTGCCTTCTCTTTCCTTTCTTCTTATCAGCTCTTGAGTATAAAGTGCTATATCAATCACATTTTCAAGCCAATTACATTACTCTAGTTCTTTTGGATGACTTTAATGTATTTCTGAAAATGAAAATATGTCAGCCTGCTAGGAGCTGAATCCAAACTCTACATTTAATGACAGCACCTATGTCTATCTCTTCTTTTATCCTTTGGTCAAATAGCTCCAGAAATGCTCATTATCCTCCTTTCTTTGTAAAGCTGATCCTCTATTTGTATTTTTTTGAAGTCTTAAGCAGAAGGTCCATTAATCTGTGTAATATATTCAATCTCTGTCTTCAGTCTTGAAGTAGTGTTTCAGGTCTCGCCCCTTACAAGGCATACTATGTTCTGAAGGATATGGCAATGGAAAATTTTTTCACAACCAGAGATTTCCGCACAAGATGGTATTTTTAATATCCACTGCAAAATAGAATAGTGACTTAGTTGTGTGAGTTTTCAAATCTTTAGTTGTTCATTCATTGTCTCTTCCTAAATTTCTACTGCATAAGCAAAAGTTTTATCTCTAGCTCAGCAATAATTCTTTTGCAGTCTATTTTCTATAGAGTAAGCTAAACCTAATCCATCTGATTGGGGCTATCGATATCTCTGTATAGCAGTAACCTCAGCAGTTATCAACCTTTTTTATTTTCTATGTCTGGGCAAAGAAGTACTTAAAACTCTAATGTCACTACTACTGGGAAAGGATTTTTGTAGCGTTGATTAGAAGAGTTCCCTCCTAAATCAGTTTGAAAGACTGCCATCAAAATGGTAACATCCAGACTTGCAAAATTCCTTTATTTCTTGATGTTAAAAATTTGCTTCAGTTTTATTTTTAAACAGCTCTTTGCCTTAGAATCACAGAATAGTTTATGTTGGAAAGGACCTTCAGATGTCGTCTGGTCCAATCCTCCCTTAAAAAACCACAGACATCTTCAATTCACTCAGGTTGCTCCATCCAACCTGACCTTGGGTGATTACAGGGATAAAGCATCCACCACTTCTCCGGGCAACCTGCTCCAGTGTCTCACCACCCTTTTACCTAGTCTAAATCTGTGCTTTTTTTAGTTTAAAACCATTACCGCTTCTATCGTAACATTCCTTTGTAAGGTCTGTCACTATCTTTCTTAAAAGCCCCCTTAAGGTTTCAATGAGGTCTTCCTGGAGCCTTCTCTTCTCCAGGCTGAACAACCCCAGCTCTCTTGGTCTTTCCTTATAGGAGAGGTGCACCAGCCCACTCACCATCTTTGTGAACCTACTCTGGACTTGCTCTTTGTGTCCTTCCTGTGTTGAAATCCTCACACCTGGAAGCAGTGCTCCAGGTGGGGTTTCACAAGGGCAGAGTAGAGGTGGAGAATCATCTCCCTCAGCCTTCTAGCCATTCTTTTGAAGGCCATTTGGTGGGCCTTCAGGACTGTCAGTGCACACTGTGGCTCATATCCAGTTTTTCATTCATCTCTCAAGTCCTTCTCACTCTTCTCCCAGTCTGTACTCATGTCTGGGTTGTGCTAACCCATGTACAGGACATTGCACTTGGCCTTGTTGAATCTTTAGCTCTCAAGACTGTATAGGTCCCTCTGGATGGTATCTCAATCCTCAGATGTGTCAGCAGCACCTGCCTCTTCTTCCCTGTGTATATGCTTCTTGCCCTTTGGTTTCCTACTCAGCCAAACTGAGTTCTTGCCTTCCTTTCCAGATTTCTTACATCTGATGAACAAGAGCTCTCCTGCTCTGTGGAAAGATTTGCAAGCTCCATTCTGCTCTCTTCTCCCTGAAGACAGTTTCCCACAGGGTCCTACTGACAAACTCTTTTGAAGAGCAGAAATAATTGCTTTTTTTAAATTCAGGGTACTTTTTTCTTCACCTGACCCATATCGCTCAGGACTGCAAATTCCATCAGTGAACGATCACTGCAGCCTAGGCTGTTATCAGTTTTGATGCCACCAATGAGCTCACTTGCATTGATGACCATCAGGTCCAGTAACACACCTCTGGTAGGGCTATTACCTAGGTCAGAAAGTTCTCCTCCATGCATTATAAAAATCCCCTGGATTGCCTACAGCTTGTTATGCTACTTTCCCAGTAGACAGATGTTGGGGTGGTTGAAGCCCCCTGGGAAGACAAGACCCTGTGAACATCATGCTGCCTGATCAAGGGAAGCCCATAGGAGACACAGACCAATAGGCTCCTTTTGTTGCCTTGGTGTAGGATTCTTACCCACAAGCTTTCAACCTTCTTATTGGCTGCTCTTCTGAGACAGCTCTTCATGCTCAATCCAATTCTTGATGTAGAAGGCAACACCTCCACCCCTCCTTCCTTGCCAGGCTCTTAGGAATAGAGGTACTATCAACAACTGCACTCCAGTCATGGGATTCATCCTTCTCTGTGCTGCCTTCTTTTGCCTGGATCTATGATTCTAGTAATTACCCTACTGCATGTCAATCCCCTATAGCCTCTAGAAAAGGATCAGCCACTAAAGAGATAGAATAAACAAAAACTAAGGACATTCCGAACAAATACCACATAAAAAAAACCTGATGACACAAAGGAAACTCCCAAACTTAACAGATGCCAGCACCAAGCCAACTGACCAATAATACAGTGAAGGATTAGACAGAAATGCTAACTCCCCCAAAACAAAGTGGCATCCTAAAAAAAGAATACAAGATCTCATAGTAGTTCTCTTTTTGTTTTTCTTCAAGGTCTATAGCCTGTAAAAAATAAAAGAGAAAAAATCTAGCTTGAATGAACTGTCAGAATGAACTTCCCTACAATTCATTTCCTGCCTCTCACAGTTCTATCCAGCCAAAAGGTATATCCACTAACAGGCACAGCCATGCTGCTTTTAAATGCATGACTCCCAAAGGGGAATGAATTTTATGCATGGCTGCCACTGTATCTGGCAGTGAATCAGGGGCCTGTGTTCCCTGGACAGAATTAGGGAAGATTTATGTGTCTCAGAGTAGGGTCAAAAACAGCATGCTGAACAAGCAGTTGGTAAGTAACACCAAAAACAAACTGTTGCAGAACTTCCACTTCAGTCCAGGATCTGGGTTGGAATTTAGGCAGCTCTTTCAGGACCTGATTTTAAAACATACTGTTGATGATATTTTGCATTTCATGTAGTAGGTGTCAGAAGCATTTCGGCAGGGATTGTTTACCTGGGCTCATTGTTATTTTCAAGATATTAATTCCTTTTCAAGATGTGAATTTCTGCCTACCAAGGGAAAAGCCTCATCTGAGTGCTGCCAGTGCTCAGAAAACACATCATCTTATTCAAAAAACAGAAAGCTACATGACAGGCTCAGAATCTGGAAATAAGGAATCTCTCAACCAGCAGGTTCCTGAGCCGATAGGCTTGTATTAAGATGCTTCCTAGGATTACTGTCCTTGACCTGCGGATTCAAGCTGTTTACTGTGCAGTAACTCACCTTAAACACAGGGACAGAAATTGATCTCTCCCATCTCTCTTCAAACAGCAACCTCAGAGTTAATAAATTTGCATGGAAAATACAAACTTGGATGTTCTGTTTACCTCCCATTGCTTTACATCAAAGCTATAGGAAAATATACACCTAGGCTTTCTGAATGAATATTTTCTCCTGCAATAGAAATGTATGTGCTTTGTATTTGAGGCATAAAAGCAAGCTATATATTAAGTACTGCTCCATAATATCCTGTAGTTCCTCAGAAAAGTGCCAAATATCTTCCAAAGGAAAACATATTCTCACATCAGTTTCAGTTCTATCCTAAGGTTCTCAGGGACAAATTCCGCTGTCAAAGTCAAAATCATAGAGTGACTTTTAGTAGTGATCCGAAGTAACAAAAAACTGAAAACAAAAGGGTCCAGTCACCCCAATCCCTGTAACACTACTGATGTTCTGTGTAGTTCATTAATGTTTTGTTCATCTCCCTGTCCTGGCTTAACCATAGCCTGCAGCCAAGCCCTACGCACCTGCTTGCTTAATCCCCCACCAGCAGGATGGCAGAGTGAACTGTAGGGGCAAAAGGCAGAAAACTAGTGGGTTGAGATAAAAACAGTTTATTACAGAAAAGAAAAGCAGCACACACAAACAAGGCAAAGCAAGGAATTAATTCACTGCTTCCCACAGACAGTCAGGTGTTCAGCCATCCACAGGAGAGCAGGGCCCCCATCATGCATCCTAGTATTTACTTCTATGCTGTCTTTAAAACAGAATGACTCCATATTGTTTCCTTTTTGATTTCTAAAACACGGGCTGTTAGCCAAATTTGCAGCTAAAATATTGACCAGCCCGACAGATCCTGAACCTTCAAACGGAAATTATGTGTAATTCCAGTAATTTCTGCATACTTGCCTAAATATGTTTAGAAATAAAATTTTGCAAATGAATGGAAAGACCACTAATTGTGGCTGTTTGCAGATGCCTCTATTTGTAGAAGTTGCTATTTCTAGAATTCCCACTGTATGCAGTTTTCTGATTAGGAGAAAAAAATTGTCCAGCTACTTTAAATGTAAAGTCACATATTACCCATTAAACAAACTACAATACCAACCAGATAATTGGAATATTCATAGCCTTTACTTGGAATAGATTAAAATTATGTCTATATTAAAATGTTTTTATTTTAAGCTTGTTTACGCCTGTAACAAATTGCTGGGGCATTATTTATATGTTTTCTTTATGTAGGATATGATTTATCAATTCCTGGAAACTTCTAGGTGATAGACATCTTACAAATATCATCAGTATATTAGAAATTGAAATTATAAAGATGTTCAGCACACCTAAATAAAGTCTCTTTGGTGTAGATGATAGGAACTGGAATAGAACTGTCAGAGCCAAATTTATGAAAGCTCTTCACAGGGCAGTGAATATATGCTTTAAATATATAATAAACCTTCCTCACAGATGGAGAAATAAGCTGCTGCTGCTGCTGCTGCTGCTGCTGCTGCTGCTGCTGCAGTGACAGAGCAAAAAAGTTGCTGCCTTTGTCATCTGTTAGAGCCAGCAGTTGTGATGGGAATGGCATCACCAGTACTGTCACAATCAGCAGTGCTGATAGATCTGTGGAACTGGAAGGAGACATGAGAATTTTCAGAGGGAGAAAGCTTATTTAAAAATTGATAAGACTTTCCACTGTTGAAAAAGGAAGTTTAATGCATATGATACTGCAGAAGGAAGCTCTTACAAAACAGAAAGGTTAAATTTAGTCTACAGCTCCATGCTTGAGTTTAAAAGACGAGAAAAGGGATTTTCCAGATGAAATAAAATACCTTAAATTCAATGTCTTTTTCATGTCCTTCTGTGGTTGTAACTGTGATGGTTTAAGGGTGTAGCAACTAAGAGTTTGAAGAGTCCTAGACCAATGGCTGAAAATAACAAAAACTCCCTGCTTTCAGCCACACAAGCCTTTCAGATTTTGGACAGGTTAAGAAATAAAGACAATATTATGAGCACAAATAGCCCATATATAACAGAAAATTAAATACAGTTTATGAATACATTACTAAATATTTTTAACATTTTTATATAAGCTCCTCCTTTGTGCTCAGAGATATCTTATGTACAGAAGAAAAGTGCAAGAATAATGTGAGCATAAGTATCTAACATTTATGTACAGATGTCCTTCATAAATGAAATTACTGCAGAACTGGCAAAAGTAATGGTGGCATTTTATTTATCTGAAATAAGACAAAGTTCTACCATTTTTCTCTAGAATGTTTTGTTACAGTCACATAAAAATAATGTATTGAACTCGTCATCTGCAAAATTTTTCTTGTCAAGTACAGTAATTTCATGATTATAAGCCGCACTGAATATAAGCCGCACTTCCGGGTGACAGCAACTTTTCATTCTTTGTCCATACATAAGCCGCACCTGATTATAAGCCGCATGTTACAATACAGAGTGTGATAAAAGGTATCTATTCTATCACCATCTGTTGAGGATGGGGGCAGTGATCCTTATCTCAACGGCAGATATTCTGCTAATGGGCCATCCATTGAAACCAGGCAGGGCATTGTTCTTTATCTTTTCACAACCCATCCTTCCTCCAGCGAGGCATTTTCTGCTAATCGCCCATTAACTCCCACTGTGTGACTGATAAAATTACTTCATCCCATTGGAAGTTGCTCCAGCCAGGGGGAAGAGCCCAACATTTCTTACCAAGATAAAAACAGAGGTTTTGGGACACTAAGGGAGCCCCTTTCTCCACTGGACTCCAGAGGGAAACCGGATTTCTCCACATCACCACTGGACCTCCAGAGAGAAACCGCACCTTGTACAGGAGCACTGCTTCAATTGAATCACATCTGTCACTGCAGGAACACTGCAACCACCACTTAATCAAACTGCTACCAACACCCTGCCTGACAGGGTGTCAGGCTGTACTTTGACTTTGTCAGGGCTTGGAGTTTGTTTCTTTGTAGTACTGTATTTCTATTTTAATTTCCCTAGAAAAGAACTGTTATTCCTAATCCCCTTATTTTTGCCTAAAAGCCCCTTGATTTCAAAATTACAATAATTTGGAGGGAGGGGGTTTACATTCTCCATTTCAAAGAGAAGTTCCTGCCTTTCTCAGCAGACACCTGTCCTCTAAACTAAAACAGCAAGTTTTTATTCTTTGTCCACATATAAGCCGCACCTGATTATAAACCGCAGTTCAGGTTCAGACCAAAATTTTAGTCAAAATGGTGCGGCTTATAATTGTGAAATTACTGTACATCCATCAGCAGCATCTGTAGCTGCAGGGTAGTTGCAAGAAGTGATATTTAGGAGTACAAGCAGTTCTTAGTTGTACAGGACTTTCAAGTCTTGCTTTTCCCAGTAGTGCATGGACTGTAGTTTGGGATCCTTGGTCCTAAACTATGCAATCCTAGTTCTGTCTATAATATCCTTCATTAACCACCAGGTGATACCTTTCTAGAATTATGTTTGGCACTATACATGTATATGATATATAAGCAGTGTTATTCATATTTTTTCTTCATTTTTACTAAGGTCAAGCTTCCTTTTAGCATTTCAGATACTTTTTGAACCCATAATCCATCTGTCCAGCCACTTAGCTGCCTTTCCAAGATTTTTTTCTTGCTGCCTACCAGTACACTATTTGAATGTATCATGAGATTATTTATAAATGATGCATAAATCCTGTTTTTTTTCCTGAGTAATATGAGGGAAAATTTACATTTAAATGCATATAGGTGCAATTACAGCTATGAAAAAAAAATAAAAAAGGCTTTGGCTTAAATAATATTCCAATGAGAAGGAGAATTTGCATTTGACTGCTTCAGTTTTTCACATATTTGGACAATTTTACAGGTATTGACAATTACACAAACCAGAAATTTGCCTGCCTAAACAAACGCAATGGAAGTTGTTGGTTTGTTTTGCAGGGGCTTTGTTTGGTTGGGCTTTTTTTGTCCTAGTACAGAATTTATTTTTACAGATATTGCTAAATTATTTTTATTTACAGCATTTGTAAATGTAGGGCCAGAGGACACTACCAGACCTTTGCCACCTTGAGCAGCCTCATCAGGGATGCACATCCCCGAGCTACACCACAGCCTTGCTCCTGTACTGAATGGACTTTTGGGATGGTTACCACTCCTGACTCACTATCTTGCACTTTTGGGACTGTGCTAGACCACATACAGGTTAGAAAGACAGTGGGATTGGCCTTGGGTGACTTTCCCTAGGCTGTGCTGGGGGATCACGCTTGGCTTCTGGCTTGTGTGTCCCTGTGGAACAGCCTCATTCTAGCATCTGTCTGACCCTTGTACAAATTCTGATTCCATTAGACAAAACTGACAGATTTCTGGATTATAAACTAATCACAAGACACACACAAACACATAAAGAAAAGAAATTCAAGAATAATGTCCCACTGATTTGTTAATTAGTCATTTATGAGTAAATAAAACAGATTGCAACAACTTTCCAATCAAGTCACCCACAGAATTAATTTTAAAATTATTACTGAGTAAAAAAAAAATCATTTTTCTTATTCACATTCCCAGAAAGTAAATGTTCTTCCAGATATAATGATGATATAAACAACAATAAAAAATATCACTAAGCAAGAGAAAATTAAGTCAGGTATACATGACTACAAAGCATATTCTGGCAGAGATTGACCGAAATAGTAAAGGAATTTTAATGTAGACAATTGCAAGCACAGTATAATGATCACAGTCATGTCAAAGTCTTGTGCAAGCTAATCTAGACCTTTCTATGTATAGAATGATGAACTAGATAATTTCCAGAGATCCTTCAAAATTCCTCCTTTCTGTGATTCCAAAGTTTCATAAATAAATTCCTCAGACTTTTGACTCTTCTAAAAACACTAACCTTTGACTATGCAAGTTCCACTTTCACCTCGTCATGTACCATGATGGATAAGCAGACGTACATCTCTAGGTTCCAGTTTGTCATAACAAGCTTATGTAAATATCTCCTCCTCATCACAACCTGGCATTCATGTCAGCCCTCTACACCTGATGTGCTTTTTCTTGTTGTTGTATTTATTTCTGCGCTTGAATCATAGGTAGAGTGATTTTGTATCTGTTCATTAAAACTCACAAAAAAAGAAAACAGGAAAAAAATACATAAACTAAATATACAAGTTCCATTTTTCCATTTTAGGATTTTGCTGAGCTACAGATTGCTAGTGGTTCAGTTTCCATACTAGAAATATGTCACAAAAGGTCTTCCTTGTCCTTAGAAACCTGTGATGTCTTGTGGGGTTTTTTTCCTACAGTTTAATGTAATTATAAATTATGTATTTATATCTCTCCATGTGTATATATCTATATATATCTTCTACATATCTTCTATATATCTATATATATCTTCTGTATATGGATGCAATAATTGGATTCTCCTGTTAACAGAATGCTGTCAGAGGCTCCCCCTAGTAGCATTCAAAGGAAACACCTACAGGAATATACAATTAGAGACATTTTTAGGAAATCTACTTCATAAATTCCAATTTATTGCCTCTATTTTCATTCCTTTTTAAAAAAACTATTTCCCCTGCATAATTTTATAACATCTAAAGTGATGAAGATTTTGTCACCCTTGTGACATATTTTGCTATCTACAGATGGCAATAAGAGCTACTATAAAAGATAGTAAATTATGTATGTAGGTAGGTTATATACTAGGGAAAGGTTCTTCACCCAGGGAGTTGGGCACTGGAACAGGCTCCACAGGAAAGTGGTCACAGCACCAAGCCTGACAGAGCTCAAGAGGTATTTGGATAATGCTCTCATACACATGGTGTGCCTTCTGGGGTGTCCTGTGCTTGGCCAGGAGTTGGACTTCAATAATCTTGATGGGTACTTTAAAACTCATCAATATTCTATGATTCTATGGAAATCTTACATCTAGAGACAGCACAACTGTTTGTGGAATTGTGCTTACCCAGTCAAAAATGCAACTCAACCCATCATTTTAGATTCCCCAATTAAAATGGAAGCACACAGCAAATTCCATGCCATTAACAGAATATATTGTTAGAAGATTGTTTGCAAATAATGAATTCAGTCTCTAAGAATAGGGCTTATTTTGCTTCAAGTCTATCTTCTGTGATAAATGTCAGTGTTGTCATTGCACAGAAGAGAAGCCAGCACTTTTGAATGCATTAGCGATCTCACTTGAAACATTTGGTCTTGAATGGGAAGAATAACGTGATATAACGTGCTATAATAACAACATATAACCAACTTTTCCCTCCTAAGTGTGAAAAGTCTAGCCAACTAAATTAAATGTAGGTGTGTATCTTGTAGACTCTTTCACCTGTTCAGGCAATATTAAAATTCCAAAGTGGAAACAAAATTGAAATTAGATTAAAAATATTTTGTATTTGTGCTTACTTCTATGCCCTCTGATCTTCCTTAATGAGCGTAGCACTCACTGATTTCCAGTAGAGATGATTATACCACCCTAGTATTGCTCTATGGAATTGCACGAGATATTGCAGATGAATGGTACAACTAAAACTGCA